>NW_020897689.1:25042810-25510411 GCF_003984885.1 Neopelma chrysocephalum
TAATAACTTACCACTAATAAATATGAATCAGAACTTCTTGATGAACTCGCTGGCATTTGCAGCACTGCTTCGAGATTGGAAACTACACTTCACAGTTCATAGTATGCTGATTTATTCACATTGTATCAGCACAGTCGAGGTATTTTCTTTTGATCTGTTTGGACTTGGGCACCTGGTCAAGTTAATGCATGTTTAAAAAAGAAAACAACCAACCAACCAACCAAAATTCCTGTGCATCAGATGAGCTCTGGCAGCTGCATGCGCGTGCTCTTAGCCTAGAGAGCCTTTTCTTGTCCTGCAAGTGAAAGAGAGTCACCTAGCATTTGCCACGAATACACCCATAATTGTTTACTGTTCATCACTTAGAAAGCTGCAGTAATATTATTATCATCTGTCTGATCTCTGTGTTCATTTAATGTTGTTTGAAATTAACAACAGTTTGTGGAAGATCATATAGGTGCAATCCTAGTATTGTACCATGTCAGTTGAAAAAAATACTCTGTTAACATAAAGTATTTTCTTCATGAAGCTCTTGGCAAACATGCACTGGTGTTATGAAGCTAATTTTTATATTTGTTATTAATTGTCTGTTTTCTTCTTTGTTCCAGCTAACCACATGTACAGTGCTTAATGGAATCTCATGGGATGCAGTCAGAGAAACAGGGCTTTTTTTAACCACACAGAGCAGTGCAGACGGGCTGTCGTTCCTTTCAACATAACTATCACAGGCTTCAGGGTTAAGATTGCTATTACTGTCTCCTCCTTGCTTTGGCACAAAAGCACGCTGAGGGTGTTTAATTGCGGGTTTGCCTCAAGGTAGATTAGATTAATTATTACTATGTAATGCAAGTTAAAGCAAATAAAGCTTAGCTAGGTGTATAAAAAAAAAAAAGAGGTGCTGCCTTTTTGGATTTTTAAAAAAAGCCTGTCAATCACAATGAAATGCAGCCAACTTTCTTCATACCAGTGAAAGAAAAGGACTGTTAACCCTGTGAAGGGGATATTTATGTTAAGATGAGCATATGAAACCGAGTAGAAGAGGAAGGTTTCTCAATGAGAAGGACTGCAATTGCTTTCAAGACTCTAAGTTGTGCTCTTGAAGACTGCAGAACTAGCTTAAAATGAAGCCTTATCACTTGAACTTCAGTGCCTTCACTGCAGAGTTCTTTACAGCCTTAATGCTAACCACCCACTATGGAATGGATCAAAGTGTTAAATATTTTGCATTATGCTTTACAAAATACTGATGCAGCAGGTTTGTAAAGGGGGGAAACAAGTAATTGCCTTTAATCTATGCATTTTTGCCAAGCCATACTGAATTATTTTATTGTTAGAGGCATTAGAAACTAACAGTAAAAAGAACCACCGAGTTTGGAAGCATATTTTGGGGTACATCATTTCTATAACTGTATAATGTATTGCCTTACAATTTTAAATGATAACGTACATTAAGTTAACAAACATTTAAGAAATATATGCACTGTTTGAACTGTAAATTATTCTTAGAACACTTTTACTTGGTTTTACATTGTTCTTTTAGTGCCTTGATTTGAGATAATTGTATTATTGCCATGTCAATAAATGTAGAAACCTAAAACTAAAGAAACCTCTAAAAAACTGTTGCATATCAGTAGTTTTTACTGAATTTTAATTGGTTGAAGTATTTGTAGATGCTAGATGCATTTTCTAAATTAAGTACAATCTTTGAATGAGAATTCCTCTTACAAAGAAAGACTGATTCTGGTTCATAAGCCAAGAGATGTGTAGGCAATGCAAAAAAAAAGCATATGACGCAAAAGCTCTGGATAATTCAGGAATTTCAGTAAATGCTATCAGACTCTTGCTTTGTAGCAGGAATACATTCATGGTATGGGCAGTATGGTTTTATTTTATTTTATTTCTTAACCAAATACCTCCTCAGTAATTTATAATGGCTTTGCAGTTATGTATTAAATAAGAAGCACTGGAAAACTGATTCGTCCTTAGGACGATTTGCATGTTTCAAGTGGTATTGAAAGCCGCACTGATGGATATGTAATAATAAACATATCTGTTATTAATATGGTAATGACTCTGTGCTCATTTAATGAGAAATAAAGTAATTTATGGAAAGACCCTTTTGAAAACGACTGGCATGGTGTTTTCTCCTGACTGCAGCTTAAACATCTTTCTAAGCATTCAGACATTGCAGCAGCTTCCTGGTACAAGGTGCATTTACACTGTAACACCTAGGAGACTCTGAAATGTTTTGGGGTTTTTTTTAGTATTCTACATCAATAAGTTTCTGCTGTGCCTTTTGCAACCGGACATGCCTATCTTGTATTGGCCTTATTAGCCACCAACGCGCTTGCAACAAATGTGGGTAGAGCCCTTCCCAAATCTTCGTTCGCGAAGCCTAGCCATGACATCAATAAGTAAATACGATATTAAATTTAATTATTTCATTCCCTTATTCTCCTGGCCTGCTTAATTTTAAAATTAGTAGCCTAATTTATATTTGTTATTCAACCACCACCCTAAGCTGGCCTTGTCATTGCTTCATCCTTCATGATGCAGGTTTGAAGCTTCAGAAATCCCACTTATTTGGGGGAGGGAACATTGTTCAAAAGACAAGGTGGTTTTTGTTGGTGGGGGTTTTTGGGGTTAGGTTTGTTTGGGTTTTTTTGGAACAGCTTGTTCATCCCATGAAGCTACTGTCCCTAAATCTCCCTGGGTAATCTGCCAAGAGCTGCAGAACAATAGAGCAGTAAGGACATGAATGATTGTATGTCCTTTGAAGGTCACAGAGCCGGGAAGTATAGATAAATAGAAGCAGTTGATGTGGTAATTTCAGGAAGTTGCTCTATGTTGAGATTGCTGTATCAGAAGTGTCAGCAATTTCAAAGCTGTGGCTGGAGCAGACTAAAGACAACCTTCCATATCACCAGTCATGTTGTGAGCTTGTCAAGCAATATAAGGAATAATTATGACCTGCTTTAATCTACTGTCACATACTGAGAGGGGGAATAATAAAGTATAATGATTAAACATATCTTACTTAAATACATACATTACTATAGGAAAGTTGGAGCAGTAGGAAAGGCCTATGGTATCTCCAGACCCAGATTAGATTGTGGATTGCTTTTCTGCTTTCCTTTATGTGTAACTGGCTACCTCTACAGGGCCAACAACTCTTGCTTGAGTAATTTTATTAATAAAAAAAAGCAATGTCTTGTAATTTCATATTTCATTAATCTGAAAAATAGCATAAACTTTATTATGAATAGATAATGACTAGTGGGAAGAGGGTAGGATTGTGGAAAAATTATTTTGCTCTACAGATTGGCACCTACTGTCACTTTTGTAGTTTTTTAGCAATGCTGAAGTTCTGCAGTTCTTTTTAAATGCTGATTTTGCTTGGGAAAGCAGCAGAAGACATAATGAAGTGTAAAATTACATTGACTAGTGTGTTTGGGATAAATTGCAACTAAAATGCTTTAATAATAAAGTCTAGACGTGCAAATTACAGTTTGTGTGTTCGGGTACACTGATGTGGCACTTGTTTACTGTAAGCAAGGTACCTGTCTACAGCAATAGCTATACTTCGAATAAGAAATTCAGCCAAAGGTTTCTACTGCTAGGAAAAGTAATGCTTACAATCTCAACTGTGCAAACAGATATTTCAGGGAAAAATACCTATTATAAAACTTTCAGGAAGCATTAGCTTTACCATCCAGAAAAAAACAATCTGTGCTGCCATGTTCACTACAGCTCCACTTAATCCGACTCTTGCCACATTATTTTGCTTTTACTCTTGTCACTAATGATTCCTCTTACAGCAGGAGGACATTTTGATTACACTTACCTAATACAGCACCAGAAAGTCATCAAGAGACGTGAACATGTAAGCTGTGAGGAGCTGGCATAAATCAGCCTGGCTTCCTTCATACCAGTGACGCTATAGTTTTACACGCTCCTTGACAAATCAAGAAGTCTAGATTCTTATATGATTGGTTTTCTGTTGATTTGCCTCTACCTTTTTTTCAATTTTTTTTACAACTGTATTAGGTTGAAAGTTCATTAACATCGGTAAAATGCCAAAATCTGCTTTTTCATTCCCTCTTCAAGCTGCCATATTTCTCCTAGGCAATAAGAAATGGTAAGAGTAACTAACTGTAGCAAAACATCATGGTAATAAAAGGATAGGGCCTCTCCTGTAGGTGGGATTTAGCTATAGTTGTCACTGAGGCTGTAGCCAGAAGCAAGTTGGGAATTGTTAAGCGAGAGGTGGGGCAGCAGGTGCTGAGCTTTCCTCTGAGCTGGTGAACACTACTGGGATTTTTTTTTTTTTTTTAATGTACTAGTTACAAACAGAAAAAATGCAAATAGCTTTGTTCTTGTTCCTTCCCCCACATGTGCCCCCAAAATGCAAAAAGTTTGAAAACCACTGAAATGGAAGAGGTAACACGGAAATGGGGGATACTGCGTATGTTACTTTAAACACCTCCTGGGTTGCTATGCATTCTTTACCCTGCCATTTTCTATATCATCTGTTATTAGCAGTCTCACCTTATTGATGCCGTGTTTTAGTTTGTAGCAGCTGTGAGATAGGGATCAAGTGTAGCAGTGGCTTTCAGGTTGGGCGTGCCTGGGCTGTGCCATACCCTGGATCCCTCCTGCATGGGCAGCCACGGTGGTCTTTGCTTGGGCCTCACCCAGCCCTGCGCGGTGCTGGGAAGACCGTGTGCACCCAACTTGTGCTCAAGTATCTGGTTTCTGTTCCTCTTTTTCTGGGCACTCATTTGGAGACAGTCAAGGTTTGCAGTGCAGGGAATTGGAATGCTTAATTTATCACGGAAAAGAACTTTTAAACATGTAAAGCACTGTAGTATATCAAGACACTGAAATACTGGATCTAAACCACTTACAACTACTATTTTTTTTGAGTTTAATTTACATGGAAATTATCTGGAAGACAGCAGTTAATAATGTGATTGGATCCTACTTGTGCTGCGAATACACAATCATTAAAATGTTTCAAGCCTGAAGATACATAGAAGATACACTGAAGCTGTGGAAGCCTCATCCCTGTAAATGTTGGAGGCCAGGTTGGATGGGGCCCTGGGCAACCTGATCTAGTAGTTGACATCCGTGCACATGGTCCTTTCCACCACAAACCATTCTATGATACACAAACAGGTTCCCATGAACATTATGTCCCCCACAGAAAACAAAATGTATGTTAATAAATGTGCCTGTCAACGTATCGGATAATATATCTTGCCCTTTAAGGAAACAAAAAATGTAAATGTAGTATTTTAACTCCCAAGTGTCTGATTATTTAAAATGAATCTTTGTTCTATTACAGGCATTACAAAGGTGCCTAAAGCATGCCTTGGAAAGGGGTTTGCTTCCTCACACCTTTCGCTGTATCACAGCACCTGCTTGTACTGTCTGAGGATACACCTACCACTTGTGCTCATCAGAACTGGGCCAAGGGAGATTTCACAGTGTAAAAGCCTTTTCTAAACAGATCTGGACTTGCTCTGACCCATCTTCTGGCATTAATAAATCCTGCCAGGCCTGTTGGCTTGCAGCGCAGTATTTTGCTATCGACACAGCCCCAGCTTTTGGATCCAAGCTGGCGTACATCTATCCAGCTCAGGATGAGAAGGAGCCATGCTCGGATGGGCCTGCAACTAGCCAGAGAGAAACAGCCAGGGCAGGCAGTTGCTGACAACAAAGGTTCCCTCAGGGCCTGTCTTCACTAAGAAAAAAAAATGCATTTAATAATATTCAATCAATCTTTTCCATTTTAATGTCATCAAGGTAATCTGCATTTTGTATGTATAGATCACGTTGCACTCTTTTTCTCTACACTCCTTGTGACAGTTTGTGTAAGACTCAGGGAAACCAGCATCTATTGATTCCCTCCTTAAGGAAAAAGGCACACAGCTGTTACTGCAGGAAGAGGCCTACACGGTCTTGGAGGAAAGAAGAGGGAGGTAGTGGTTCTTCACCTTGCAGAGGTTGGGATGATTTTTCCTGTAGATACAACCCCCGATGCTTCTCTTTCAGCACAGCACCATCTAGTGCCTGTCTCAAATCCTGGAAATGCATTGTCTGTGACTGCCTGGGCCTTGATCCACTAAGGGTTGGTTGCTCTAAAGGGGAGAATGTGTTCAGTGCCACTTCAGACAATAGAGCATTCCACTTCCATTTAGCAGTCCCAAATAAACGGTCTCTATGTAGGTCACTGTTGGTGTTAAGGGGCTAGACTGGAGATATCCCAGACTCACAGGCAGGCAGCTGGGGTCTGCTCTCACTTGAATAGATGATCTGCAGGATCTCACCCTAGAATGGTATTAAAGCTTTTCTAGAAAGCTCCTTTCAGCAAGTCAAAGTAACAGAAGATTCATCACTCTTGCTGGTCAACTTTAACAATACTTAAATTGCCTCAGTAATTGGAAACTCCACCTTAATTCAAGATCCAGCTTAATTTCAGCATAACACCCATTGGAGCTTCTCTGTGAAATGTAATCCTTGGTCCCCCCACACCTCCTTTTCACATCTAGGAGCCTACACTGAATAAAATCAACTTTCGCTCTTCTCCACGACAGTCAGAAAAGACTGGAATTTTAAGCCAAGATTGAAATTTCTAAGCCTTCCATTTAGGGCTTACTTTGAAACCTTGGATTATTTTTATGGCCATTTTGTATATTATTCTTCTACTGTTTGGAATTGAAAATCACATTTGATGAACAGCACATTTATCAAGGAAAGATCCTTCTTTTTTTGGATATCACTTCTATGGCAAAAACAGGACCAGAAGTGCACATGCAGACAACCAGATGGTGATATAAGCTGTGTCAGAAGCTCTTAAGAGCTGCAGACATAAGCAGCAAAGGACTGCCAGGTTCCAAGAGGTGGTATCTAGGAGGGGTCCATTTCTGGCATGGTCTCCCTTTTTGTATGTTTAAGCACTGCTTTGGTTTCTTTAACCACAGCCTAATACTGAGAGCTTTTGTAGAAGCACTTGAGACTAGTGTCTCCATATCTACTGATTTCAGTATCTTTAAAACTTGAAGGCTTTTGTGCTGAAGGCTCCTGGTTGTTGCCATCACACTCATGTTTCAGCACTCCTTATCTATCACCAAGTCTCAAAGTCATTGCTGGTAGATTAGTCATCCCCTCTCCCCTCAGTAAAGTTCTTCTGTTTACAGTTTCATCTCTTACTCCACCTTTTCCTATAAACCAAACATATTTCATCCACGACAGCCTTTTTATTTTTTCTGCCTTCCTCCTCCTGCCTTGTGCAATCACAGCAGATTTGGGCAGACCCCCCAGGGGGTCCATAAGCCCACCTCAGCTCTCACAGAATCACACAGAATCGGTTAGCTGGAAGGGACCACAGCAGCTCATCTGGCCCAACCTCCCAGCTCAAGCTGGGTCATCCCAGAGCACATGGCACAGGATTGTGTCCAGACAGTTCTGGAATATCTCCAGTAGACTCCACAACTTCTCTGAGCAATCTGTTCCAGTGCCTGGTCACCCGCATAGTAAAGAAGTTCTTCTTTACTTCAGGTGGAACTTCCCGTGCATCAGTTTCTGTCCATTGCCTCTTGTCCTATTGCTTGGCACCACCGAGCAGAGCCTGGCTCCATCCTCTTGACACCTCCCTTCAGATACTTATAGACATTAATGAGGTCCCCTCTCAGTCGTCTCTTTGTAAAGCCGAACAGGCCCATGTCTCTCAGTCTTTCCTCGTGAGATACTCCAGTCCCCCTGATCATCTCTGTTGCCCTCCTCTGGACCCGCTCCAGGGGCTCCACGTCTCTCTCGTACGAACTGGACACACTCTCCCTCCAGCCTTGCGCTCCCCACACCCATGTTCCCCGTTCACGGCACCAACACCGGGGCCCGTTCCCGCCCCACCCAGACCCTGCAGCGGCGGCTCTCCCCACGGCTCGCAGGTTTAACCGGACCCGGACCCGCCCGGACCCGCCCGACCACCGCCCCCGCCCCCGCCCCGTGCGCGCTCCCGCTGCCGCGGGGGGCCCCGCCCGTTCCGGCGGTGCGCGCGCACCCGCCCCGCCCCGCTTCCGCCGAGCGGCCGCGCTTGCAGCGTCATCCCGGGGGCTGGTTTGAATGAGACCCCGAGCGGGGCCGGGACCCGCCGCCGACACCGCCCGCCCGCTGCCTCCCACCCCGACAGCACCGCTTCCCGCCACGCTTCCTCTTTCCCTTCCCGCCCGCCCGGGACACGCCGCTCCGCCATGCCGCTCTTCTCAGGTGAGCGCGGCCCCGCCGCCCCGCGCACTCCCGGCGGGCCCTTCCCGGGCGGGAGCGGGAGCGGGCGGTGCCGCCCAGGGGCAGCGGGAGCGGGAGGCGCCGCACACGTGAGCGCCGACCCCGGCACACGGGCCGGCGGCGGGAGCGCCGCGGCAGGCGCGGCCCGGCCGGGGAGCAGGGCGGGAGGGAGGGAGTGCTGGCCTGGCCCTGTGGGTGTCCGGGAGGGAGGAATGGAGAGCGAGTGTCTCACGCGTCCCGCGGGTCTCGGCACTGCCCTGTCTCGGCTTGTTTGGATTTTCTGCTAAAAGAGAAGTGATGCTGCCCGTCAGGTGAGCCAGAGTTCTGCATCCGTGCCTCCGAATTTATTTAGGTGCGTCTGCCTCTGCTCTTTTAAATCCATTATATCCTAGGTAAAACTGGACGAATCACAAACTCAGATAGGTTGGAAAAGACCTCTGAGATCATCGAGTCCAACCTGTGATGGATCACCACCTTGTCAACTAGACCATGGTGCTAAGTGCCACATCCAGTCTTTCCTTAAACACCTCCACGGATGGTGACTCCACCACCTCCCTGGGTAGTGCATTCCAGTAGATAATCACCCCTTCTATAGAGAAATTCTTCCCAATGTCCAACCTAAACCTTAAGTTAAAGCTTACTTAAATTGTACTGCGTTCCACTTACCCTCCTTGCTGTGAGGCAAAGTTTCTATGGAAGACTGCAAGAGCCAAACCTCCAGTGACACTTCCTTGCTTATATCTCACAGGTCTGGCCTATTGGGGGTTTTTAGTTTTTTAAGTTGTAGGTGACATCAGTACACAGTTTCTCCACTATTTTAATTGTGGTTGTCAAACTGGGATGCTTATGTCAGTGTAACAGAACTTTTCCTGAACTCATCCACATTTTGTGGAGTCTTCCTCACTGGAGATATTCAAGAACTGTCTGGACATAATCCTGTACCATGTGCTCTAGGACAACCCTGCTTAAGCAGGGAGATTGGACCAGATGACCCACTGTAGTTCCTTCTGACCTGACCCATTCTGTGATCTGTGTGAGCTGTGTTTTCTGATCAGTGGGGAAAATACGTCCTTCCTTTTTCTTACTTTACATTATTTTCAAATTAACAAATTTCTCTTTTGTTTTGGATGAAGTCTTGGTTGCGTTCTTTCAAGAGAAGACACTCACGCTTTTCAGTTCCTCCTCTTGAGTGCTGAGTTGTCAAAACCAGTGACACTACAGATTAATAATTGCTAACTCTTCTGCATATTTAGCAGTGGATGCATGACTGTTCAAAAATTCAAAACCCAAAAGTCTGTGCAGCTGACTTGTTCAGTGACTGAGTGGGTTGTCTTCCTGGAAAATGGGGAAAACTGTGTGCTTGGTAGGTCTTAAATATGCAAAATAATAAATGTGTTTAAAAAAACCCAGAAGGTTGAGCAAATCAGAAGGTACTTTCTGCTAGAAGTACTGAAAAGTCAGTCATTTGAGTTGCTTTGTAGACTAATTTAGTCTTAGCTAATTTAGACTTACTTGTGATTATTCTGTCGTATTACCCATCACAAGCACTGCATACATCTGAAATCTGAACCTTTTTGGAAGGGTTTTTTTAAATTATGACTTCTAAGAGTTTTGTGTTTAAAAAATAAAACCAAAACACAGGTAGAAGAAGGTGGCTTTCCTAAACTCTGATATTTCAGCCATTTACTGTGCGTGTAGAATATTACTGCCTGCTGTATTTTACAGATTTTCAGCGAACCTTCAGCTTGCTGAAGAAGCCTTGTGTACCTGTGATAGTGATAGGAAGTGGTCATAGATGTTCATTAGAAACACACGGCTTATTCCAGGCACTTTTTTGTCTGCTCTTGGTCGGTAATAACTTCCCTAAAATGAAGTTAATATTCCATTGTGCCACTCTGCTTGATGTTTCTGCTTGTGATCCCCTTTCCAGCATCAAGAATTATGCTTTGTGTAACCAAATTTCACTTCACGTCTTAATTCCCATCCTGCACCTTTCCTGGGATCAGTAGCCTTGCTTTTAAAGAACATTGTATTGTTTTCCGCTGAAGGAGAACGCAAATGCTATGAAAAACTGAACTGGAACTGCACCCCTGAACTTCTTTCAGAAAGTCCATTTGTTTGCAATGAGCAGTACCAAGAGAATGGGAGGGTTGGTTCCAAACTGCTTTTGTGAAGACCTGCCTAAAGGATTTCCGATGCTGTTATACACATTCATTTCTTGCAAAGTTTCTCAATATGTATGTTGCTTACAATGGTTTTGTAGGATATATTTAGATTTGTTGGAAGTAGTATGTTCTGATGCCTGGGGTGCCATATAAAAAGGTGTCCTTCAGCTTGGTTATTAACAGGTTTTAAGAGCTGAAAACTGAATGTTTTGAGACAGTGTAAAGTCTTGGTGATCTTGGTAATTACATTCCTATATATTAGGAAATAATCCAGTTTCAAAACATTTTGTTTGCAGTTAATGTGAAATGGGGAAAAGAGAAATTTGATGGCGTGGAGCTGAACACTGACGAACCTCCAATGGTCTTCAAAGCCCAGCTATTTGCACTGACTGGAGTTCAGCCAGCTAGACAGAAGGTTATGGTTAAAGGAGGAACTCTGAAGGTAGAAATCCACGTTTTTTCTATTATTTCTAACTTTATTATGTGATAACACGAGCAATGACCATATTTCCAGGTGTTCCTCCAGAAGGTCTTTTGTTGTACCTGTTAAACTGATTGCACTTTTCTGAAATAATTGTGCACAATTTGTTGCCTACTGCTAGAAAATACTGGCAAAAGTTTGTAGCTAAATAGTTTTGAGATACACTGTTGTTTTAAAACACTTCTTTACTCTTTTATACCAAACACTGCTCTGCTTGGTGGTTTTCTTTTCCTGTTACTGTTTCATGTTCAGAATCCAAATGCAACTTTTTTCTTTTTAGCTTGTTTAACAAAAGTTTCTCTAGCACTTCTTTGCTGGAGACTTTCTGATGTAATGAGATAAAGTCAACTTTGCTTCAAAAACCTGTTTACATCTAAGCAGTGTTGAATAACAGATGAAGAATTTTATTGAAAAGATGACTGCTGCTTTTTATTTCAGTCAGACAAAATTGATGATGTGTAAAGGGTTAATGTTGTGTAATCTTGTCTGAAACACAGTTATATATTTAGAAATACATGATTAATATTAATGAAAATGCTTGCTTGTCTTTTGCTGCAAGATAATTAACTTGTCTTTTATTTTATTTCACAGGATGATGACTGGGGGAACCTAAAAATAAAGAATGTAAGTTCTCAGCAGTAACTAAATTTTACTGGTTTGATTTTTATTTTGGCGTTTAAAGAAAGACTTAAAAGTGCTTGCTGTTTCTCTTTGAATGGGTAGCGCTTTCTTAAAAATCACATCTTGATGAAAAATAATTTTACAGGTGTCATACCTAAGGATGCTTACACTGATTTGTAAAAAACCTTTCTTTGGCATCAGTAGGGAAATCGCACCATCTTTTTTGAAGCACTTGGGAGCATGTATTTCTTTCTTTTTTACAAGAAATGCTCTGGGTCTGAGCAGTGGTCCTTCTGTGTAGTCCATCTGTGACCATAAAAATAAGTGATGTTATGTAGAGAGAGCTTGTGAACCTGGGCACTGTCTGTGGATCGTTGTGCTCATTTGTCCCCAGTGTGGACAACCTCTGTTGGGAATGCTGAAGTTACAGGTCTTTCTATGTCCTTTTATACCATCCTCCTGAGATTTGTTCTCCTGTACTAAATAGCTGCTGTTTATAAACAAAGCCATTAGTAATCTTAATTCATACCTTTGGCTAGTTCAAAAAGAAAACAAAAAGTGAATGTATTTTTGCTGCTTACCTATATAATGTTGCACTAAGGAATCCCACAAGTTTTTGTTTGGTTTTTTTTTTTTTTTAGTCATTTTCGTTTCTGTACATATCTTGTAACATTTTGGAACATCTGTTACAGGTTTTGCTCCAGTTCTTCACTGAGCAGATTGACTTAGGTAGCATTACTCTTACCCTTGTAACTAGTTCGCAGTTATCCGTTAGCAACCTGTAGATGCAGCTATTGTAGCAAAGTCATTCACCAAAAAACCCAGTAATATTCTTGTCCTTTTCTGCATACTGTTGTGCTAATAGCTGCCTTTATTAATTTTAATAATATTATATAAAAGTTCTAGGGATTTATTTGCACTGTCAAAGCAGTTTCTTTTCATTCTGTTGTTCATTCTCTTCCTTAGCACTATATTTTTTTCAAGGCCCCAGATAGTAATTTTCTCCTCCTTTGATAGATCTTATTGTGTAGATGTACTCCTATTGAATGCTAAAAGACTCCTTTTCCTTATGCTAGTTCAGCAAGCATGGTAACTTGATTGCTGCTTTTTTCCCCCCCTTAAATATTGGTCCTCATGCCTAAACTGATGGGGTAATTTAGGTTATTTTTTACTTTCCAATTAGTTTAATGACCTCAGAACTTGCCAGGCCAAAAGATGGCACCTCCCTTTCCTGCTTGCTTTTCAGGTGAAAAAAAAACCATCTGAACTCAAAGCTGTGGTCCTCATTATTACCCGCATCTGTCTGAAATGTCTCCTCAGATTCCAAGTGAAGGATGAGGGACCTTTTTGTTGTTGTTTAGAGAATTCTGAGTTTGAGAACTGGAGACAGTTGATTGAAGCTCAAGTGTTGCAGCTTCTTTCAAAGCAGAATTTAGTTGCTCAGTTACCCTTGGTAATTTGTAAGGCTTAAAGGAAGGAGGAATATTTGCACTCAAGTGTTGAAGGTGGTCCATCCCGAGTGATCCATCAGGAAGGGAGCTTCTCTGAGCACTTCATGTTGGGGTGTTCCATGAATGTTTAGTCCCAGTTGGCATTCCGCGTTGTCAGCTGTTGGCAAGCTCACTAGATGTTTCAGTGGAAACATCTAGCATGGATAATGCTGTGGAAGTGTTCTCAATAAGTATTTTCTAGATAAGAGGAAGTTAAGGTATACCCTTAAATCACAATAGTGCGGTATTGGTTCTGTAAACCAAGAGGAAGGTTGTGTTTATTCTCGGGGAAATAGCTAAAATATGTTAAGAGTTTAATGATTTTTTTTAACTGGAAATAACTGTCCTTAAATATTTATTGCTATTTTCACTGTGTTTCAAGGGGATGACCTTACTGATGATGGGTTCTGCAGATGCACTTCCAGAAGAGCCAATCGCTCGACCTGTCTTTGTAGAAGACATGACAGAGGAGCAGTTGGCTTCAGCTGTAAGCATATTTCAAACTTTGGTTTCTTGTAAACCTCAGAGTAATGGCAAGTTTTTAAATACTTGCAGTTGCTTAAAACTGGATTTTAAAACTGTAATGTGTGTTTACCATCTTCTCCAAGAAACGCAAATTTACATTGATGACCCAACTTGAAGCAGTGAGGAGAAGTCTGGGATTTAATTTAAAAGTCATATAATTAGTGCTGTTTTTTCTTTGAGCAGGCAGCTTAGTAGATTTTCTAAAAATAGCATTGCTAATGTTTTTAAAGACAAAATTGTATTGCCCTTGCTGTATTAGTGTCCTGAACTTTGTCTGAACAAGGGCTCTTAGATATGCGAAATTGTTTCCTGCCTCTTTCATAGCTGTGGAGGGAAACCAGTGTTTGTCTGGTGTAGGGTGTGTTTGGGGTTTTGTATTTCTGTTAGTAGTATTAAGTCAACTTTTCTTTGTGAAAAATGAAAGTAAGTTTGCCATTAGTAGAACAGATTTTATGTCTTGCTTTATTGGAGTAAATTCTGAAAGAGCATAATTAATCTATTATTTTTTAATGAAGCAACTTCTGAGTTGTTTTCATTTTTACCATTTGAAAGACTTCATTTTCTCATCAGTCATTTGAACTGGGAGCTCTTTGTCACACTTAACAGTTGCATGACTGTTGTCAACTGCACCTGCAGAATGGGAATACTTTTATGCATGTCTGTATGAAAAAGGATCTGTAGTTTAGGATTGTGTTTGTGCTTCAGTATTTAGTGCCTTCCAGGCTGCCTGCAGGTGAAGGATATTTATGTATTTTTGAGATTAACCCCGTACACAGACTGAGATAACTGAGAGGCAAGCAAGGAGATGATTCAGTGTCAGATAACATTTTGAAAAAGTTAGTCTCAATGCATTTCTCTGATTGAAATTTTGTAATACATCAGAATTCAGTTGTCTGTACTGCATGTGTTCAATAATGGAATACACAGCTAAATGTGTATTCAAATATTTAATTGGTATTGGTATGCAGTACTACTTCAGTTTCATTGAACTATATGATTTTCCCTGACAACTACCTAAGCATTCAGGATTAAAAAGAAAAAGAAATAAAAATGCTATTACATGGTAATTTATAGTTGTTTCTGAAACTGGTTAGTTTAATTATTAGTTGGCCTTCACGTTTGTCAAATTCACAAGTTGTCTGAAAAGATCAGATTAATGATCTGTTGTAGACTTCTGAAGAGGAATTTAAATAATGCTTTTGTTTCAGACTACAAACTCCATCACTTTCAGAGTTTTACTGAAAACTGATTTTAATTAAAACACCAGTGTTTTGTGCAAATGTATTCATGTGGAACTTTCCTGGAAATAGAACTTTAAGGTCAAAACTTGAATGAGATTATAATTGAACTTTCTGAATGACTGCTTGCTTGAAGAATATGTTCATTAAACTAAACATGCACAGGAAAGAAAACCAAAGCATTCCTGAATGTCCCCTAAAAACAGCAAATGGTGAAATGATTAATATAATCATAAAATGCATCTGGAAAACTTCATAAAATTTGATGGAATATTCCATGTTTTATGCATCTCTGATAGCTCCTCTTCTTAGAAGTTGATGTAACATTACAGCGTTTATAATAAATGGTTGCACATCTCTCTGGCCTTTAAGCACCCTTGTGAATTTTTTGGTAGATGGAATTGCCATGTGGATTGACAAACCTTGGCAACACTTGCTACATGAATGCTACGGTTCAGTGTATCCGCTCAGTGCCAGAAGTGAAAGAGGCCCTTAAAAGGTAGGATTCAGGACAAAAATACCACGACTAAAATGTTTTGTTTAGCTTATGAAATAAGATATTTTGTGGAACTGCTATCTTAATACTGGTATGGATTATCATAACAATCTGTTACTCTTAAAAAGTATTCACGGTTAACATAATGATTGAAAGTTTATCCTATGGCTGTGTTAGTCTGTACTTTATTAAAGAACTTACGGCTGTGTATTTCTTGGAACTGGCTTTTAGTAGAGAGAACGTGTTTTGCCTAGCTGGAAAGTGCTTCCTATCAAGACTTGTTTAAAATGCTAAAACAAGCTACTGAACTCCTGACCCTGTTTTTTGGTTAGTTTTTATGGTCTTGTTCTGTATAGAAGAATCATATGGGAGTCCAGTTCCTTTGAGGAATATTTCCTTCAATGTCTTTATTGTACAATGTGTTTTCAGGTGCGAAATTCTGATGTTACTGACATTTGCTACTTGGAGGTACAGCAGGAAGTTCTCAGATAGGACCATAGGTGTTATTGTGGTAGCAAACTGGAATATGCCAGAGTCATGTGGATGTCTAGGAAACAGAAGACATACCTTTATGGAATTTTGTTTCATTTTCTAATTTGTTCTGATTGTAGGATAACTTTTCTGATTTTTGTTTGTTTGTTTTTGTTATTCTGGACTGAAATGTGAAAATGGCCAGTGTAGGTTTTGTTTGTTTTTTTTTTTTTCTTGTAAGGGATCTGCAAGAAACTCGAAAATTATGAATATCAGAGGAAAAAAGAATAACTGGTAATGTGAGCCTGAATTTGTCCTCCTGATGAATTGTAATGAGAAAACAATCAGTATTTTAAAAAAGTGAGAATTAGGTAGAGCATTACCATCTTAGGGTTAACTTAATTCCTTTAAAACACACTGCTTTCTTGGTTCCATGGTACCCAGCTGGATATTCTGGATTACTGTAAACACTGGTTATTTAAGTAGTTTTAAATTTTTCTTCATTCTGTTAGCAGGTGAACCTTAATTATTTAGCCCTGAGGACTATTTGTGAATTACAGAAACTTAGTTTTAAAGGTTTTTATTGTTTATCAGTGTTGCTATTTCAGGAAAGTCTGTTTATTTCCATGCGAAGGACTCTTGAGTTGCTGCGCTGAATTTGACAGATTTAACATTCCAAATGGCAAAATGTAGCCTGTGAAACTGGCAGAGTGCAGTACAAGATGTGGCTGTATTGTCTGTGGGAAGTTAGGTTCACACTCAGATTCAAGCTCTGTTTTTCCTGGAGATTTAGCCTTTATTTGGTCTTCTCTGCTTGACGACAGCATGGAAAGCTGTAGGGTATATGGCAGTAGGAGAGGAGTGAAAGGGCTCACGTGGGAAAGCTTAATGTTACAACTTTGTTTCTCACCACCTGCTCCAGTGGTCTCCATGTTTTGTAGCATGTCAGGGAAAGTTTCCTGCTCGTCATCTACTGATTGTCAGAATTTTAAAAATGCAGTCTGAGATTGGAGCATGTGTGAGACCCTCCTTTCACTTAACAGCGTATATGCTTTGAGGAGTCGATCTGTTTCTCATCCAGCTGCTAAATTAAGACTTCTTTCAAAGAAGAGTGGTAAGTTCTAGTAATGTAGGTGGACTCCCATACCTCTTCAATGTAGGAAATATCTCCCCAAGGAAACATTGCACCTCTCAGTGTTTTGCCTCTGCTCTGCAGGGAGGAAGCAAGCCTGCCTTCCATCTCTGTGCGTTGTATCTGCCATCTATCCTCAAAAGTGTCTTTTTTCCATGTATCTGAAGGATACATGTTTCAGAAATAGGGTAGCTTTTATTTAGACTTCTTATTTTTAAAGAAACTGAGAAATCAAGTCTTTAAGGCAAATGGATTAGGGAAGTAGCAGTGATGTATCCAGACTTCTTGGTCTGCCTTTATTTATCGTCTGAAGGATGCCAGTTTTCCTTTGCTTCCATGCAGTGCTTGCAAAATATCTGAGACTTTGAGGTGAATGTGAGTAAATCTTACCTTCAGTTACTTCTGGTTTGGTGATTGATTTCCTTTGATATATTTAAATAAATCTAGCAGCTGCCTGCTTCGTGATCTAAAAACCCAACTGCTCTTCTTAGTTGTGTTTAATTGCATACAAATTATTTTTCTTCTCCTTTAGGTATGGTGGTGCCTTAAGAGCTTCAGGAGAAATGGCCTCTGCTCAGTACATTACTGCAGGTTAGTGTTTAGAGTAGAAAACAGGGTTTAAAGCTGGTGTATTATTTCCTGCTAACTGCAGATGAAATTTGCACTTAGAACCCTGTGTATTGTTCTTTGGTACATATGCCTTAGGAATTAAAGATCTGCTAGCACTGGAGGATTCATTTTGCCTTTAAGGGTTATTCTGCCCCTGCCTGCAAAGTGTGTATCTCTGCATATTGCCCAGCTGCACTGTGGGGAAAAGATATTCAAGTGTGGTCTAGGCTTAGATAGAAATAATCTGTATCTTTTAACCATTTCACATGTAGGCATAGAGTAATTGGAACTTAGTAAAGCAGACTCCATCCATCCATTGGTTGATTTGATCATTTTGTTTAGAAATATTTTAGTGTGCTGTTCTTTGTTCCACTTTAAGGTAGGCTAACGCCATACTCCTGGAACATGTATTTCATTGGTAGTTTTTAATATGATTTATTGGCTGAGCATTATTGTTAGGGTAGTAGCTGATGCCTTGTCAGTGGTCTTAGCCTTTACCCTAAAGATCCAGCTTTCATAACTGAAATGGAAAGTAGTGTCTTCAAAATGAGAGTTATTCTTTGTTGTGGTGATCTGGGTGCTCACAACATGGGAGCTCACGATGGCCCCGTATCTCAAGTTCTAACTAGAATTCTAGTTAGACCCCTTACACTTGAACAAGGGTACTACTTGTCCGCTTTTTCTTTTTTTACTCTATTTCATTGCCCCACTAAGATGCTGGGCCAGGACATTGGGATTTCTACCAGTCCATTTAAGGAAAAACAAAACAATATAAGGAAGGAAAGGTCCAGTTTGTGGGTATGCCTGCTGATCGAATTTTGGGGTGGTAAGTTCAATGGTTACTCTATACAGCCATGCCTGCCCCTCCCCTTTTAACTGCCTTTACTTCGTGTCCCTTGTTTTCTTTTAAGGTGACAGCTCTGCTTCTTAGTTGTTTTTTTTTTTAATAGTTTAAGTAATTTGTAGTTAATTCTTGGGTGCTGAGCTGTTCAGGAACTCCTGCATGACACTTGTGGCATTTTTTTTTAATTGCTGTGTCATATTAGTTACACTTTTATCAAGGTCAGTGAAGATACTTCTGAAAGAGAGGAAGCAACTGACCTTGGTTCCTTGTAATCTTGCCTTTGTTCACTTACTCGAGTACCATTCCTTAGTCTCTCCATTTGTAAATTAGTGACCATGCAGACTGTTGCCTACCTCACAGGGTTGTTGTGAGGATTAACAGGTCTCTGAAGTGACCTGTGGATTTAAAATGCTGTAGCCTGAGTAGATAAGACATAGGTGGTAGGGTGTGGAGCAAAAAAGAAAGCCATGTGTGTTGTCATGCAGTCAGTATCATTTGTTGGATTGCACATAGTTATGAGCTGTCTGCACATATGCATACACATACTTGTTTTCCTGAGTCTTAAGCATGAGTATTTCCTAGATATTTTAGTTGGGAAAAATAAAAGGTTTTTTCCCAGTAGTTGGTGAAACTTAAGTTACTCTAGAGGATGGATTGTGGATGCCTTCTGGTTTCTCTAAGTGTAGTCCTCTTGTTTCTCAAATGTGTTTCAAATTAAATCTTAATTGCTCAAAAAATTTATTTTATTTTATTTTTTGTTAGCAGCCAGGAAAGACAAGGCATTATGTGCTGAACTCTCAGAATTGTCATCTTTATGGTTGCAAAGTCATGCTCAGAAATGAGATCTTAGGTACACCTGTTATGCCACCTGGAAAACTTGATTCTACTTTGGAAAGATCAAATTGGACACTGTTAAATGATTTGTCTTTAAATGTTGTTGCTGGTTTACTATTCTTTTTGCACTTCCTGGCGTGTTTGAATTGGTTTTGCACTTCTCAAAGCATTCACTTACTTTTTCTTCAAGCTCTTAGAGACTTGTTTGATTCCATGGATAAAACTTCCTCCAGTATTCCACCTATCATTCTCCTGCAGTTTTTACATATGGCCTTCCCACAGTTTGCAGAGAAAGGTGATCAAGGCCAGTACCTTCAACAGGTAAAGACTGATTATTAGCTTATTGTTTAAAAATTCTATAGTATGTTGGAAGTTGGGAACAAGAATATAATATAATTTATCCCAGTAAAGTGTCTTTGTAGCATGGAAAAGTTGAACATAGTATCAATTGCTAGCTCTGAAAATGCATGGTGGAATTAGGGAGAAATTCTTACTTAAGGAATCCTTACAATATTTTTTTTAATAGAATAAAGGTTGATGGGTTTAATATTACTGAATCATAATGCTACTGGTCAGATGTAATGTTGTGTTCTCTTCCTAGGATGCCAATGAGTGCTGGGTGCAGATGATGAGGGTGCTACAGCAGAAGCTGGAAGGCATAGAAAGTGATACAGTTATGGAGGTAATTGTAGTCTTACTCTAACCAGCTAGGATTTTTAATATTTCACATGTTTTTTTGCCATGTATTATCTGTTAGTGAATTCTTTAACATGTAGTCCAATCAGTGAAATTGCTTTCTGATGTGTTTGGTCAGCATAATGCTACCTGCATCATGTCAGCCATGCTGTGGAGTGTACTAAAGGGATGCCTTCACTGTGGGCTTTGTAAGGCATGTGTTGGACCAAGCTGGTGGTGACATACTCACATGCATGGCAGCTGGCCCTGATAACCTGTGAATTCAGCACATAAGAACTTATCTCTGAAAAAAGTGTGCTACAGTTTTAACTTATACTATTTTAAACAGACAACTAACCAAATCAACCTGATCAAAAATTGCTTGAAGTTTTTTCCCCAAGATTTTACCAGACCAGCTCTCCTCTTTCTCTGTAAACTGTTGGCAGTGGCAAAAATCTGATAGACTACCCTGAAATTTAAGATAGATTTAAATGGGGGAGGGAGATGTGAGTTTTTGATTGAAACCTTGCTTGCTAATGTGCTTTGATGTGGTTTTTAGTAGCATGCTATAAGTACGTTGGTTTTGAAACCTTTATGCTGTGTAAAAAGATTGGCTGATTAGGAAAAAATGCACTTATAGAAAGATTAAGGAATAGGCTTTAAAGAATTTAAATAAATGGGGTTATTTTGTCTGTAGAGAAGACTGTATTTACATGCTATTTAAAGTTATATCATAAGAGAATTTGTTTTACAGACAGACTCTGGAGCTACAGCAG
The DNA here is from genome assembly GCF_003984885.1 of Neopelma chrysocephalum. Classification (NCBI taxonomy): domain Eukaryota; kingdom Metazoa; phylum Chordata; class Aves; order Passeriformes; family Pipridae; genus Neopelma; species Neopelma chrysocephalum. The sequence goes on from NW_020897689.1 coordinate 25,063,457, forward strand.
CGTCTTCTAAAAAGAAGAGTTTAATTGATCAATTCTTCAGCATTGAATTTGAAACAGCGTATCCTAAAGATTAAGGCAAGACACAATGAACAGCAATTTCACACTTAATCAGTTGAGTTCAGGGATGAAAAGCATTGTTCAGAGTAGTATAGAAAATTAAGGTGGGTGTTGTGGAAGAGGGGGAATGATGTCGTGCAGGAGTACACGGAAGTTGAAGTTAAGGTTGGATATACTTTGATAGAGAGGATGATGTGGGGAGGAAGAATGGTAATGGAAATTTACAGAAAAAAAACTCGTTGACTTTAAATAGCAGATTTCTTCCCCAGAGAAGATTGGCACTCGTCAAATTGGAGGATGCTGACATGTTTTATCCAAATAAAAGTGGTTATTGTCCTAAATAGGCCTTTTTTGGCTTGTAGGGGTGTGTTGCTGCTATACTTGTCGTACTAAACGTGCACAAAAGGTAGCGTGATTGATTTCTTAAGAAATAAATTAGATGTCCGCTCTTAGATGAGTAAGAAACAAATGCAGCTGACAACTTTGTAGTAGCTTCTTTACAGTAAGAACAAAAAGTATATGACCACATGGGGCACACATCTCACAGTAAGTATTACGCTTTTCCCACTTTTCCACCCCAAAATCCTGGCTGTCATGAAACCAAGCACCACTTTAGAAAGAATTACACTGTGCATTTCACTTGTCTGAAATAAGGAAGCATCCCCTTAGGTGAGGTGCTGTATCTCATAGCTTGGTAGTAATGAAGAATAAAGGCCTTTTTTAAGGTAAGAGTCACACATCTCTCTCCCTGTATCGTGATATTTGTTATCCTTGAAATAGCTGGAGTTGCAGAATATGTAGCTAAGAGTAATGATGCCTAAGCAGTAGCAAAAGGAAGAGGCTTGTTTGAAAAGGGGTGTTGCAAACCTCCAAAGTGTGATTGTGGCAACGTTTGTAGAATAGGTACAGTCAGAAAAATAGCTAGTTGGAAAGAGGTGGATGAGAGAAAAGGATAGGGGTAGAAGTATGAAAAGAGAGGACAGACAGAACAATTAGAAGAAAGTGTAGAAAACAATGAAAGAATGGGCTTCATTTCAGTGAAGAGGACAGATATAAAGCAGGGAAAGGAGGCTGTGCATGTTGAAAGAAAGGAGAAGTCTGACCAGCAACAGGAAGAGGAGAATTTTATTAATTATAAACAGCAATGGAGTATAATGTTGCTCTGTAACTTGGTGTTGGCAGCCAGTTGGTATGTTTTGTGTCATGGGGGTTGGATGGTGGGGTGGAGAAGAAAGAGCAAAGTGGGCCTCAGCTTAAATGGTGATCAAAGACTTATTTTACTTTGTTTGCTATGCTGTCTGCCTCAGATGCCCCTTGTCATTAGCCACGAAGGAACAGATTGGTTAGAAGGAAGGGCTCTTTCAAATCTTTTTTACACTAGTATCGATGCACAAGTACAGAAATCCCTTAAATTACTGTGCTGTTTTCACCAGACTAGTAGTTCAGCTCTTGGTGCATGATGGTTTTCCTTAATTTTGTGAAGCATGAAATGTACAGAAGCCGAAGAAGAGGAAGTAACTAAGGGAAAGGAGAATCTGCTTCAGCTTAGCTGTTTTATCAATCAAGAAGTGAAATATTTGTTTACAGGACTAAAACTGGTAAGCCATTGCAACTTTTATTTAATTGAAATTCTAGATGACCTCTGTTTTTAACCTGTGACTTGGAATTGATATCTGCTCTCCAAGCTTTACAAAGTTTCAAGAATCTTTTTGGTGTTCAGTGGGAAGCTGGCTGGGAAATGAATTGCATGTTAAATGTCAAGTAGACTTCAACAGAGCATTTTCTTGACCCTGACATGGTCTTCCCCATGCAGGTAACCAAGTGCAGAACAGTTTGCTGCTTCTTTGTTTAGCTGGCTTTCACTCTGAAACAGACTGAACAATATCATGATTTAAGTGTGCAGTAGTTGCTTCCCAAAAAATCGAAAAGTCAACTTTAAAGTAGTGTGGCACTTTGGTTGCTCAGATAAAAATAACCCAGATGATGGAACAATTAAACTTAAATTTGATTTTGTAGGAGGTGTTGTTTTTCGTGAGGCAGCATCATGTTTAAACTTTATTTAAGTAGAACTTCTTAAAGTAGTCTGTGCTTTATATGTATCTGTGTATATATATATATTTTGAAATTCTATGGGCTCTCCAAACATGGAGAGTCTGAAGTAGCAAGGAGAGGAGTACTTGTATAAGGTCAGGACAGTGATCTGGTTTGTACTTGACTGAAACCAAGTTGCATGGTTCTCAGAAAATCTTTGTATCTGCTTTTTCTTTTTCTTTTTTTTGACAGAATTTAGAAGAAAAAGTAAGATAAAATAGCAAATGCTCACAAATTAAAAGGATTATGAAAAAAGAAAACTTCACTTTTAGGCCAAAAAAGATCTAGAATTCTTATGCTGGATTGCCTGTAGCAGGAGAGTTGCAACACTAAGAACCAGGCTGGTCTTTCCCTGATTTTTATAAGGAGACACCAGTTGTCTCTGGTTGAGACACAGCTGAGAAATTTGCAAATATTCTCATCACAAGAAACTTCAGATTTTCTTTAGTTGTTACAACCATGACACAATACATTTGTAACCAAATCCAGATACAGTTCATAACCAAATCCTATTGTTCTATTCCCGTAGAGTAAAATTTTCTGCAGAGAGAAACTTAGTGTTGTCAGGGCTCAGGAATGAGCCTGGAGCTGAAGGAATGAATGGACATGGTCTTTTGGCCAAGGAATTTCAAAATCCTGCGTTTCATAATGGCTAATAGCAACACAAGAGACTGGCAGAACAAGATTTAGTTTATGGTTTGTTTACCTCCATTGTGCTTTTCTTTAAGCTGTGTTTTATGATGAACATGTATTACTTGTTTTTCTTTAAACAGCGTCTTCAGGAGGAAATCACCAAACTCTCTCCAACGCTGCAGAGAAATGCACTCTATATCAAATCTGTGAGTGGTACTTCTGTTTCTATCTGTAATTCCTTTAAATTTTGTCATTTTTCTGTCCCAAAACACAAAGTCATTGCTGCAACAACATGTGATTTATGTTTGTAAAGCATCTGAATATCCACTACCAAGAAACTTAAGACCAGTTGAAAATTATTTCTTTGAGTACAGTTCTATACAGAGCTTCAAAACAGGAGGCCTTGTTATATTCCTATGGGTTTGTGTACAATATGTTCCCATAATAAGTTGCAGTGCTTAAGATCTGTGAATATCAAAAGTAATAGCTTTTTCTAATTTGTTTTTTTGTAGTCCAAAATTAGTCGCTTGCCAGCATACCTGACTATTCAGATGGTCAGATTTTTTTACAAAGAAAAAGAATCTGTGAATGCCAAAGTTCTTAAGGTAAGTTTTTTACATATTAAAGTTTAAATCTTCTTTATACTTTTCTATGACTTTTTATTGTAAGTAGACAACTAGTACTTGAAGAGTATTTACTAAATTGTTTGCTTTTAAATTGCATTTAAAAATATTAACAAAGTAGCTTTGTCCCAGTTGTGATGGTGTGTGGCAAACTACACTATCAGACTGAGGGAGGAGGTGAGAGGCAGAAGTGAATTTGCCCCAGTGCTGTTAAGATGTCTTTTGGTGTCTTTTCACCAGTGGTTCAGAGGAGAATGTTTAATTAAGGAGAGGGCCATGCTTTCAGTTGTTGAGAATAAGTTGATGAGAAATGTCTATGCTGTCAAACACTTCCTGTCTTAGTTACTTTAATTGTTTGGCTTTCTGATGGACAAATACAGGAACCAGCTGCAAACAGGCAAATGTTCCAGTTTTGTTTTCTGTTGGCCTTGGCTGAGAGACCTCATAGGCTGCCTAGGGAGCATCATGATAGATGCTCCTTTCTTTCAAGAGGAGGAAAGGAAATAAAGATTGAATTTTAGAGGATTGTTTGGATAGCAAATACTGACATTTTTTGCAAGTGTACAGTCATTCTACATGCCTTTTTTTTTTCTTTACCCTCTGTAAGTATTTCTGTAGTGTAAAAGTAGGACAGTTAACAGTAAAGAATCTGATTTATTAATTATTAATGTATACTGAATGTAGTAATTTATTGTGGTTTGTTTGTACTGAATTAGACATTCTTCTGTGGTGGCATTGTAGCCCTTTAGGTAAGTACTGTAGAGCAGGTTGCCATAAATGTGAAGAGAGTTGCATTTAATTTGACTTATTGTTGTCTTCCCATGGGAGAATGCTTTAATGTGGAGTACCAAATTATGCTAGTAAGTCTTTATGCTCTTTACTTCCTAGGATGTTAAATTTCCTCTTATGTTGGATGTGTATGAGCTGTGTACGCCAGACCTTCAGGAAAAAATGGTTTCTTATCGATCAAAATTCAAAGATCTAGAAGACAAAAAAGTAAATCAACAGCCAAAGAATGTAAGTCTCCTGACATTGTAATTAAGTCATACACCTGAAATTGGGGTACTAATAAAACTAGAGAAAACTTGACATCCTTAAAGATATTATTTTCTTATGTGTTATCTTTGTATTGAGCTTTAGATCTCTTTATCATGCATCTTCATGAAAATACAAGATCTGCTTTGGTATAATTGCTTGATGAGAAATATAAATGCTGTAGACAGACAGCATGTATTTAACGTATTAAAATGTAGTGCTTCTGCTTACCAGGGCTATGCCTAAAGGTTTTCTGTGAATTACAAAAAATTATTCTCTTCAAATTTTACTGCTTGCTGGCTGGTCATTTTTGAAGTGCCGTGTAGGAAGCTGTTCCCTGCTCACCAGCTGGAAAGGGTTGTACAAGGGACTGCTACGTGTCTGACTGATAAAATTTAGAATATACGTACCACTGACCTTAAAATTAGTACTCTGAAAACTTGGTAAATGGTTTCATGTCCTATCCTACGTACATGTTCTAAAACTGACTTCTCTGTCTTGAGTGAAAAAAAAAAAGTGAATGAGCTAGAAGTGTAGTGCTTTAGCCGGTTTTTTTAAGTTTGCTAGTCTTTTCCTGGCTTAACTCCTGGCAAATTCATTTAAACATTTGGATAAGGCTTGCATCTCCTCTTGCACAGATGGGAGCAAGGAAAGAGTGTTTTTCTCAAACAAAAAGTATTGGCACTTAGAGTCTGTCTCTGGTATTTTTGTATTGGCACTTCTGCTGCCAGCAGGCCCCTAACAAGGAACCAATCTTCAGCTGCAGAATTGTTTCGTAAACAAACCCATAAATCTGGTGGCTGAACAGCGTAGGCAACACATGCTAAAATGGTTATATATTTGTTTTAAAACTGGTCTTGCTTAGATAAGGCTTTTGTATGTCCACCTAAAAAATACAGTAATGGCACTTGTTTCAAGTTGAACAAAAAATGTTTAGGCTTAGAAACATGTTTAAATCAATGCAGAGTTGGAATTTGATACAATTGTGCTAAAGCTTTTATTAAAACATTCCACATTAATTCAGCATATTCTGTTTTTTAGTCTAGTAAAAGTGATGGTGCACAGAAAGAAGTTAAATATGAACCATTTTCTTTTCCTGATGGTGAGTACAGGGAAGCAAATCTACTTTAAAGTAACTTTCTGTTTACTTGTGTTTAAGTGTGTCTGATGGTAGGAGTATTTTGGGAACCCTGGCTCCTTTTAATGCCTTTGAAAATTATTCTTCGGAAACTGACAGAAATTTAAGGAATGGAAAGATTAGATGAGCCAGAACGTTGAGATAGTCAAAGGCATAATTGCCATCCATCTGACAGGCTGGTGATAATAGAAGACATGCACATCAAAAGACATTTGCATGTAATGTGCAGTTGTTTTGCTCTCTGCCTTGTCAGTGGGTGGTAGAAAGTTGAAATCAAAACAAAAACTTCAACTGGACTTGTAGAAGTGTTGTGGTTGTGCTGGTGCTGCCTCAGTTTTGGGGGGCTTGGAGATTGAAGGCCCAAAATATTCACCTTTTGTATTACATCAGTAATGTTTATGGATATATGTTTTATTTAATGAGAACACACAACATCCTGTGTTTCCTGAGAGACTCTCCTGGCTGAGAGCTGCTGCTTTTAGTTCACAGGGGTTTTGTACTGTCCTGCACATGGGGTTTTACACAACTACAGTGCTGCAGCATGGTTATGTCTTGGGTCTGCAAGCTACTCAAAATTACCGCAGCTGTTCAACTAGGACTCGACATAACTTTTCCCCTCCCCTCTTCCCTCAGATATTGGTTCTAACAATTGCGGCTATTATGACCTGCAGGCAGTGCTAACACATCAAGGCAGATCAAGTTCCTCTGGGCATTATGTGTCTTGGGTTAAAAGGAAACAAGGTAAAAAAAATTAACAAATTGCAGCACTGTTAACCACCCTTCACAGCTCCTTTCATTCAAGGGGCTGTTCAGCAAGCTTAGATTTTATGTATAGATAATCCTCTTGTTTTTCTTGCAGATGAATGGATTAAATTTGATGATGACAAAGTCAGCATTGTTACACCTGAAGATATTTTGAGGTTATCTGGGGGTGGAGACTGGCATATAGCTTACGTTCTACTCTACGGGCCTCGCAGAATTGAAGTGGTTGAAGATGAAGCTGAACAGTAGTCTTCCGTTTTAGTCATTCTGCCTAGGTGTGAAATAAATGTTGATTACTGATCACTTCTTTAACCCCAGAGCTTTAGCAAGTGGATACATAATTTGTTCAAACCTTTTCATGTGAAGAGGGATATTGTTTTAAAACTGATCCATGTACCAATTAGTCACTACTGGACTGGACTGCCAATTGTGGTGGTGACAATACTTAAAATAGCTTTAATGTCTTGCAGAAGATAATTTTTTTTTTAAATGAGCCTGTCCTCCTTCTTCTCTAATGTCATCAAGTATTTATTACACACCTACTCTCACATTTGTTACTCTTGCATGGTTTATACCACAATTCAGTATCTGTCCATCCTTTGCCTTACCTGGCAGTTTTGTTAGGAAGGTAGAAGAGGAACCGTTGCCTTGTTGTGTAACTCAGTGCTGCTGCCTGTAGCCAACAGCTGTGGCTACAATCAAGTATTTGTCCAGCCTGACCTGCTGATTCAGTCTGTTCTGTTGCTGGCATCTCATGATTTCAAAATAAATTGTGATCAGCAATGTGTCTCCATTAAAAACACTTCCTGTCCTGGTAGTGTAGACAGTATGCGTTTGTTTTCACTTCTTGGGCCACCACTGATGAATGTCTCAAAGCAGTCAAGGAATAAAGCCACTTTTTTTTAAGCTGTAGGGATGCTTCTCCTGTCCTGTTACTCTTTACTCAGTAGATAAGTCCAGGGTGGTGGCTGCAAAACGACTTAGTTACTAAAGAAGTTCTTGTAAGTAAGCAAACTGTGAGTCAGTGTGACTGCAGTAAAAGAAACAGCCAACACTATCAAGAAAAGCACTATCAAGGCCATCACCACACTCACCCCTTGGTGTGGAGGTTCCCAGTTGTTGATGTGTCCCAGTCTCTTCTGGGACAGCTGGTCCATATTCATATGAAATACCTTCACTTTTGTTGGTATAGGGGTGAGTTTGCCTGTGCCTCACTTGCTAGGAGGGGGGCCCTCTTTTATCCTTCCCTGGGGACAGTGGCATCAGCTTTGGCCTTCACAGGTGGTTTCTCTGCCTTAAAATTGTGTTGCCGGTTGCTGCACTGCCACCTTCCCTGCACAGTGTCCCCTGGGAGCACACCAAAGGCCTCAGGGTATATTAAATCAATTGCATGGTACTTCAAGGCAAGCCCTGCCCAGTAAGGAAGCCCCAGTGGTTCTGTTCTTGTGTGCACTACAGAAACACTACAGACTTTTCCCCATGTTAAATGCTTGTTCTGGCTCCTGTTAAAGAAGAAGGAGGGATGGTGCCTGTGTGTGGTTGCTGCTTTGTGGAACTACATCCTCCCATTGTCACCCTCAGCTTTCCCACCTAGGAGGTGGCAGGCAGGCCCCACTGAAGAGCTGTCAGTCATCCCTGCACACCTCCACTCACAATATGTTCAAGTCCCTTAAACAAGTGAAACTGTTACATGTCGTAGCTTCTACTAAACTGTACCTGCAGCAGGAGGCAAGACTTGGGCTGTTATTTCCAATAACTCTTGTATCTTGGCCCCTACTAACCTTCACCACAGGACCCAGCATTCACATTACTAACACATTTAAATCCGAAGTGGGGCAGCAGGCACAAAGCTCTCATCAATGGCTCTGCAGACAGGAACTCGCTTCTGAGGTGGCATCTCACCACACTAGAAATTCACAGCTGTGATTTGATAGCTGAAACAATACAGAGAGGAGTTCAGTGGTATGTAGTTTGCCAAACACTCATCAATCAGAGAGATGTTGGTGAATGGCAGAAACACTACAAGAAACACCCACAGAACAAGTTGTAATCAACTGCCACTTGACACTACAAAAATCTCCCACTCGTTGAGGGAAAATGGCTTGTACCCATCTACAGACAGCCATGTCCTTAAAACTCGCACTTCACAGTAACCTGGGACAAAAAATTACCATGTTCCCCATGACTCAGGGGAGTTGCTACATGGAGAGGCTAAAAATAATCACTAATAAAAATAAGCATGGAACCCCCCGATCACCTAATTAAGGTTCAGACAGAACCAGTTCTTCAGCGGGCAAATGGGACAACAGCACTTCACTGGAAGTCAATGCTATGACTTCGAGTTCTATCACCACCCTCTTATTTTACCTATAACAGGTATGTTTTGACAGTCTACAGTTCCCCATCACCCAAAGGGTGACTCAGAAGTCCCTAACACACAGTCCCACCCTGCTTTGAGAAACCACGCAAAGGCAGCAGCAGTTGGAGAGGCTGCTCTGTCCAACGGGAGCAACTTGAGCTCTGCTGGTGCCAAACCCTCCTGCTGCCCGCACAGAAAGCTGCCTCTCCATCCTCCCTTTTATGTTTCCACCACCAAAGATGAAGCTTCCCGTTTCTGGATTGGGATGACTAATCCTTTTCTCAGAAAATCCGGACAACCCTACAGTGTTATTAAAAAGCTTTATCATTCCTGAACAAAAAATACCTATCAAAAATCTGTTACCTAGCAACAATAGTAACAATTATCAATGACAACCACCAGAACAGTCACAATTAATGACACCCCCAGCCCCCCAAGTCAAAGAGCAAGTTGGCAGCTGAAGCGAGTTAGCTGCTGCCTTCGGTGTCGTTGGTCAGGCTTTCGGCAAGGTCACTTAGCCCAGCTTTGGTCAGCGCCGTGATCAGGTTATCAGGAGTTGCATGTGCACCCTCCTGATCCTGCCAGGCCACCAGCAGCTGCTTAGCTCTCATCTTCACATCCTCGCTGTCCAACTCGATCTGCCGGATATCAGAATCCTTCATTTCCAAGTAGGGGGCCAAGGCCTTCCACTGCTCCCCAAGCCTATTTGCAAATAACTCGATCTGTTCGCCCGTCATGGCTTTGTCCCGTTGTACCTCTGGACCTGGGGGAAAAAGAGAAGGAATCAGTCAGACATAGGGAGCATCTCCAGACACTGCAAATTAATCTACCCTGATCTGCCCCAGTATAAATTTTCTGTTTATTTACTGACAGACTGACTCAGGCCTTTCCTGTGGTTGTTAAAACCTATTCGAGCTCCGAGAGCAGGTTTTCACAGATGTATTATTACCTGGGTTTCAAGAGGAATGTCCCTTATTGCCTGTGATAAAGAAAATCTTGCTTTTTGTGTTATCTCCTGTTATATTGAGAGATAATTGCTACATCAGAACTACTTCCTCCAAACGAAAACACGAAGTTTTACAGGCAGACTACAGTACTCAACACAAGTCAACTATAACATTAAAATACAGAGTGATCTTTAATATTTATCTTTTGGAACTTTTTAGTCACTTTAGTCAAAGTTAACCTAGGTAAAAAACCCCGTTTCCTTCCCTTTTTTCTCATGTTCCTATTGGCAGCAGGACTGTAACAGTAACTTTAGTGTATAGTCAGTACTTTAGGGAATTTTCTGTCATTCTGGCATTGAGATAAAAATCATGGAATACTATGCTCTGCTGAAAAGCCAAGCGCTGCAGTGATTACACGGGGGGGTTGCACATTCATAGCTTATCATGGTCTGCAATCTGTGGCTTACCACCTGTGTTTATTTCACAATTTTAAACAAAAAATCCAAAGACTGAATTACTTACATATAGAAATTAACCATATTCTTAATTTTTATTAAATATCTCACCCTTGTGCCACCTGAAGAGCTAGCTGGCATGGAGCAGAAGTTTCAATTCTGTCCAGTACTTATCAGTCACACTCATTTATCCGAACTCAAGTCACTACATCAAGGGGAAAGGATGGAAGATCCCGGACAACAAAACAACAAAAGCCCTCAGATCACTTCTCTTAAGTCTAAGGACAGTGGTGTACAGCAGACCACGGCTCTGTCATCTTTGCTTTAAGAAAATATTTAAAGAAAGATGTAAATCCCACACAGTGACACCACCAAGGCTGTGCTAATTAGCATTAAGCTAAAGAGAACTTCTCTACTATTGGCAAGGAGACTGTGGAAATGGTCAAGTGGTGGATGGAAAAGGGCAACAGAACAGAGATTCACAGAGGCCCAAAGGTTTTCCACTAACAGAAAAAAGCCTTCAACAAAACCGCCAGAGGTACCCAGTGTTTGGCTGCCACGCCCTGCATATCCCACCTGCCCACACTGGATCCAGGAGCTGGCACATGGAGTTACAACACGCAAGGGAGAAGGTGTTGTGAGATGAAGGCATGAATGAGGATGGAAAAGGGCAGATTTACAGACAAAGGAGATGGAAAAGGACACCTGGGAGCAAGACATACCAGGGTTACAGGCAAGAGACAAACGGAACGGTTCGTGAAGGGGAATGAGCAAAGGATGATATCTGTTAGGAAGATCGCTCTTCTCACAGAGAAGCTTTTGCCTTTGAGATATTTTAAATGAAGAGGAAGTAAAGAACTCAGAGTGGGAATATATCCATTTTTCAAAGTCCCATAACTACCCACCCCAACAGGGACTATAGGGAAGCACTTAGCCTGGCAATTAGAGGGCAGAGAGAACAGGAAAGAGGGGCAAGGAGTGCTCAGGTAGGCTTTTACACAGCAATACTGGCATTTCAGCTGTAAACACCTACTGACAATGTAAATACACACCACATAGCAGAAAAGGTGAAAGAGGCTCCTAATCAAACTGCTAATCCAACAAGTTGGATGCTTTCAGCACTGCAGGCCATGAGCCTCCCAAAAAGGCTGCACTTTTTGGTACGAATGCTGGTTCAAGTCAGAAGCACTGGGGTACACAGGACTGATGGCCCTCAGCAGAAACTATGTTTAAACACAGCTCCTACAATACACATCAAGAGAAAAACTGAAAAGACTGAAAACATGCAAATCTTACTTTCATTGTTTTCCTTCAATAAAGCATCATTATCTTCCTCATCTTCATCTTCGCCGGTTTTTATTTCTTCAGAAGGAGGCTACAATGAAAGAACTAAACATCACTGAATGAATTTTGTATTAGAGAAATTTTACAGCTCTCTGGTTGCCTCTGGGATGTGTGTTAGAATGGAAAACCTGACATGATCCCACATGAGAATTAAAAATTACCCCACAGTCTCCTGCATCCAAAACACCAGTAACAAGTGCTCTAATAAAACATATTACTAACTAAAAAACCTAATAAAAGTATTCACTGACTTCACAGGATAACAACAACTAAGCATTACATAGTGAGCTTTATTACTTACTTGCTTAAAAAAACCCAAGCAGCAAACTTTGAGGCCACTACTGATGAACATGTTTTTTTAAAAAAATTATTCTTCACTAATTTTATTCCTCACTTGAGAATTCCCCAAAGTTTTGACACTTTCAAACCTCTGAAAGGTGGCAAACAAATATGCAAACAAGAAACTTTTCAGTCTCTGATTTAGCAACTCATCAGTAAAATAGTTTCCTCTTTTTCTACATTTCAGCCATTAGGCCTTATGTGCTTCTTGCCATAACATTTGGTACATGACAGTGACACCATCAGGAATATTGCATACAATGACATCTTAATGCATTAAACAAATTACAACACATTTCCCCTCCCTGTATTTTTTCTAAACCTGCTGTTAGCATACAGTTAACTCTGATGGCTGGACAAACAAGAAACCTATATACTACAATCCAACCTTTACACCTCAGTAGTTTCCCATTACAGACAAGGAAGGTCTCAATACAGAGGCAGCAGTTCCTATCTGCAAGAAATTGCTGGGTTTTGTGCTAACTCAAAGGTTTAGAAAACACCCCCTTCCCCACTGCTGGCCTGTGTATATCACTGTGTATAAAGTGATCTGAAAGGCCTCTCCCTGGACTCAAATTTGTACTGTTGAACACGCAAAGGGTTAATGCCTTAAATTTACAGCTTCACAAGGTCTATTTTTACTTTACATATTTTAAAAGTCAGGGACCTGACAGAAGAGCTCTGGCAAACCTTGCTGTAAAGCTCTGGTAACACTTAGCACAGTACTTTCAGCTGCGCGCACTGCCCCTTTTCCTGCCATCCCAGTATATTCATGAGCCATAACGCTGGCTTAGACCTTTCATAAACGTGGTTTGCACTGCAACACAGAACCCAAGTAGCTGGGCACAAATACATTCCTGCCTACCAATGGGATTGCCACAGCTGGGTTTTTTTTCCACAGAATACAAGGCAGGGCTCAGCACTTACTTGGTTATTCAATGTTTTTCAGTTTAGTGTTACTGGGATCTTCACAAATTACACTAATTTTATTTGTAATTTTTACTTTAGTGTACCAACTTTTTTCCTATTTTTTTGTTTTGTTTTTTTTTTGCCCCTCTGTGTTTGCATGTACCAAATGGACTGCAGAGAAACAACCAGGAAGTCAAATGAATTCAGCATGTATTATTATAGGATAATATTACTTACAGGCAGCTCCTTGGCTAATTTGATTACCATGTTTTCTAGATATTCAGGTAAACTCTTGAATTGTTGGTTTGTTGGCTGGAAAAAGTGGGGACTTCTGCGTGCCAGAAGTCTCAGTGCTCTCCAGCCATAGTTAGAATTGTTCACAGCCCTACAATAAAGAACAAGTTTGGTTGGCATCTAACAAAAGCACAAAAAAAAAAGATATGAGACATTTAGAAATTAATAAAAATCTGTCAAAATGTAAAATTTTTTTGTGCATTACTGGAGTCCTGCACAGATATTAGTACTGCTGACAACAGTCTGTTTTCTTTAACAATCCAAACATGAGAGATCAAAATCAAGTGAAACACGAAGATCAACATACTTATACTTATTTTCAACCATGTTTTCAGGGTCTGCTTGTTCAATAGCTTCTTCAAAAAATTCTTCCAACGTTGGCATATATTCCCTAAAAAATTAAATAAGAAGCTTTAATACGCTTCCCAATCTACTATAAAATAGCTGTTTTTCAGTTCCTGCATACACATCTCAAGCTTATCCACTGAAGAAAAGAAAATCCTCAAACCAACCCATTCAAATTCAACAACTGCAAATTAGCAAAGACTCTGTTTGATACATGTTTCTATAAAATTTATTTATTGAATAACCACTGCAGCTTAACAGCAGTCACTAGCAGTGCCTATTATTATACATTTAAACCTTCTGCCATACCAAAAAGTGACATCAACATCTGTCAACAACATTCACAAAGCTCACAAGTGCTCAGGAGTCTAAAATGGTTGTTAGTTTTGTGAGATTTGACAGGACCAGTAAAACATGGCAATCCCCCCCAACACCCTTTCAGTTCCGTCTGGCTCTTGGAACAGCTTGTGGTTTCTTCTGACAGGAATTTAAACCAGCACAAAAGGAACCCTGACCTAAAAAAAAGAATAGAAATGATATTTCCAACGATCAGGACAGTTTGCTGCTGTGAAGGCTAAAGGCCAGAGACACATAAGAGCTGTAGGTTACTGTGAGCCAAAATTCTCAGAGGTGCAAAGCAAGCTCATAGTGATCTGCATTTCTGCTACCTAAGGCTGACAGAGATACATCTGCTTCTGCAAGGGAATCTAGTAATTAGTTGGAGCAGGGGGTAAAGCACACTGGTCTGTAAATTCAATTTGGTTTTGAAAAATATGTTTTGCCCAGGGCAGCAGCGCCCCATGCATGGTTTAAGTGTAGCACTATCACTGGAACTAAAGCCAGCACTTTGAAAACCCATACGATTTGAGTCCTGCTATGTTATCCCCAAAACAACCATCTGAAAAGACAGGTAAGGAAGTATTACCCCATTTGAAGGGAGATGTGAGGAACCAAAGCAAAAAGCTACATTCACTTGACCACGTACAGTCATGAAGTCTGTAATAAAACTTGGCACTGAATCCAGACCCCATGGGATCTTCTCCTTCCTGTTTACCACGGCTTGCATTTTTGGTTTACCTCCATTTGTTTAGGTTTTTTAATTTTTTTATTTTTATGTAAAGACATTGTAGCACAATACAATCATGCACAGGGAATCAAAAGATTTGGACTCTACACAACTTCACCTTCAGCCCTTGGCCTAGTACAGACAAGTATTCTGTCAGAGGCTTTCCTGTACAACCCAGCTCACAAGAAAGGAGAGCACTTCCTCTGCAAAGCTCTAAACCTCTGGAAAAGCAATTCCTCCACTCGGGACATCTGCACAGCTAGCAGCCCTCTGCAGGCAATCAGACTTTACAGCCACTAATAGCAGAGCTCTCTTTGGGAACTGTCCCATTCCTTTTCCAGATTTTCTTACTAGGTATTATGTGAGCACAGAAAGGGATTTTGCTATCTGTAACAAAGTTATGTAGCAGAGTACATATTAAGTATTTCCTACAATTGTGCAAGCAGAAGGGACAACCAATAATTGTGTTCTTCTACCTCTGCAGCACGAGTAGATCCGGTATGCACTGGAACAATGCCTGCCAGCCAATTTCCTCTTATCTAGCATTGTTCAAAGCACAGGCCTACTTGAAAATCATAGTCAAATAGCATGCTAACTTCATTAGAGCCACACTTGGCAATCTTCCTTCATTATATAAGGTAATTAATTATACAATCATGCTCTACAAAATGGGAGTTTTCATCTGGTTTTTAGCTTAGATTTTACTTTACTAAGCAATGAAAATTACTGACAGCATAAACACTAGAAGAAGCGAAGAAAACTGTAAGGGGATTTCAAGACAAATATTCATACAACCAACTTCTCTCAAGACACAGTGAAATGGCACACCTCCTAAGATCACCTCGTATACTTTCCTTTCCCAATTTTGTAATAATTGCAATTCTCTAATTAAAGTGCCGAAAGTTAGCTTTAGACAATGACACACCCATTTTTTACCTACCTACTCTCAGATTTACAAGCTTCCATGTTATCGGGACATAAATTCCAAAGGCGGGTCAGTTCCTCACTGAAAAGGGAAGCATAAACACACATTAAACTCCACATTCATCATTCTATCATTCCACACTTACACACTGTTTAAAAGGGATCTACAAGAGATGGCTATAAGGAAAGAAAGCCTATTGCAAGTTTTAAAAGAATGATATATCCCTTGGCTGTTCTTTCCCGGTGGTTCCAAAGTAAGGAAGTTTAAAAATTACTGCGTAGAAAAAAACGAAGAGTGGAAAAACCCCCCCATAAAATACCCAAAACCAACTAACCAAACCAAACGCAGAAACCCTGTAAATAAAAAAAGAAAATCCAACGTACTTCCCCATAAGGATTTTTTTGTTTGATCCTTTTCCTAAGAAGTCCTCTGGAGCTGGCCTCTTCCTCACAGGCCTCGTTGGTTTAGAATCAGGAGGTCTAAACAAAAAAAGATGCTCTTTAGTATCAAACCACAAATATTCCGAGAGCAAAATAAATCATAATGAAAGTAATCAGAAGGACTGTGAGTCTCAAGTGGAAGGAGGCAGGAGGGAAGAGGAGACAGAAGGCAAAGTAAGGATAAGGAAAGGAATCTGCCAGATACCAAAATTAGTTCCCTCACAAATGCAAAGGTCTATCAGAGTCCCAATATAGAAAAAGAAGGAAATCACATTTGTGCCAGCAGCACATATAAGTATGATCTACCCTGCTCCTGGGATCATCTGCTCTATGATTGCAAGGTCTCTTTCCCCAGCTGCACCTGATTTCATGGGATCAGAGAATGGAGATCCCAGAACACTGAGGTTAGGGCAAGACCTACCCAAGCTGAAACTCTGGATGAGATCTACAGGAGAATATTTACAAAAGTCAAATTTCATAGTTGTACTTCCTCACAAGCCCCCTGCAACAGTAATTTCTCTCTTCTCACAGTCCCCTCCCTTTTTCTTCAAACAGCTCAAGTCACGAAGAGGTGGCTGCACCTGATGTCTCCAATAAAAGGAAATCTTCAAAAGATAATGACTCAGATGCTCCTTACCACAAAGAGGCTACAGTCTGTGTGTACAATGAAGAAGGATGGAAGAGGGATGTTTGATCACCCCCCTCAAGATAGTCTAAGCAGACATCTGGAGTTGAAGTTTTGCTACTAGTTACCAACGAATTACACAGGAAACCTCTCAGTGGTGAAAGCCACTTGTCACTACCTTTCAAGTAAGTGATCACCACCAACTGGCAAACCTAATAAATAAATGGCATAAGAGAACTGCTGCACAAACTCCAGGTATGCTGCCCTGCCACAGCCATAATGCCAAAGGCTTCATTAGAGGCAATCCAAAGCGATATATGGGAAAGTCAGGCACTAACTTCTTCGGCCTGGGGTCTGCCAAAAGCAGGAGAGGACACAACCTGCTCCAGTCTCCTCAGTACAACAAAGTGTTGCCATGACACAGTGGGGAGTGCACTCCTGAGAGCCCACACATCCATAACCACCTCTTCCCTGACACAGTGGAAGCCTTAAGACTTTTGGCAGAAATCTAAGAGCCTTCTGCACACACTGAAGGGACAAATCTCAAAGTTTTGCAAATGGTTAACACTCCTATGAACCATGGGTACCATATTCTGAAGGGAACCACCATTTCAAACAAGCAGCAAAAAGCTTCTACTTTGCAATACAGTTACCTTTCTTTAACAAAGCTTGGGCAGCCCTCATTTTTCCATGAGTTCCAGTTTTCTTCAGTATTTAATATATGCTGGAGAAACATAGAAAGTATTGCACATTATTAGGGTCATAATCAGTTTTGGACTTGACTCCCAAGTTTTTAACTGAACTACTAAAATCAAGGAGAATACTCTGGTTATAAGTTGTGTATTTCAGTCGCTTTTTTGAAGGTCATCAGTGTAATCTTCGACACCTGGTTTAATCTTTTCAAAAATGGTATATCTCCTCTCTTCAATAACTGTAGGAAAGGCTTTATTTCTCCTAGTCTAAACAAGAAAATAGATGCAGTCAAAGTAAAGAAAGAAAGGAAAGCAAGAAGACAACTTTTTTTTTAAATTTCGCTTTTATCTTATTTCCATGTCTTTGGGCACTGCACTCCTCTCTGCAAAGATTTCTTAATTTTTAATAACCAATCTCTCCTGTATGTACACATGCATATATATGCATATTTCCATTTCTCTCCAGGAAAAGGAAGAAAAGAGCATTAAAGAAAACATGGGAAAAATATGACTACAAAATAAAATGATGAGACCTTTTTTTACTGAGATGAGGTAGAAGTTCTCGCAGATATAACACCTGTGTTCCAAAAGCTACTTCAAGTGGAAACTGCTTTTTTATATGCTAAATAGACTTTGTTCAGACAGGCATTAAAGTACTTACCTCTACCATTTTTGAGAACCTTTCCCCATCTGGAGGATTTTCTGAAAGAAGCTATGAATAGGAGAAAGAAAAGTGAACCTTTTGCATTATATCCGTAGCAGAATATGTAGAGAAAAAAACCCAAAGAAAACGGTGGTTACTGCTTCAAAGGTGGCTGATAGAAAATTACATGCTAAATATTCTTCCATGCCAGTTTTATATAAGTAGACACCGTACCAACCTGGTAAACAGCTTTCGTAGTATCTTCTATCCAAAGAGATTGTTCATCTGTTAGAACATAGTTTGAACTACAATTGAAAAACAAAACAACACACCAAAAAGTGTCACTAAATCAGCTGGGTTTTGTTCTTTTTTTTTTTTTTTAATTTTAAGAGTTCACTACACATCAAAATAGTGTTGAGGACACATCATTTACATTACATACCTTCTGAGGGGTATTAGAGGGGATCTGAAAAAAAGTGCTTTGAATTTGCTCTGGTCTAGTCCCATTTATTAGTTTATGGAATTCTCTGCTTGAGAAATTTACTGTCAAGGTTTAGATTCATCCAATAGGAAGCCCATTTGTGTGATTCTAGACCACATCTTGATGTTGGACCCAAAGCACAGCAAATGGGGACAATGAAAAGCCTTACCTCAAAAAAAAAAAATCCCCAAATGTTATATACATATATATATACACACACCATTTGTACCTCAGACCATCCTTGATCACTGCTTTTAATGAACATTTTAATGAATTGTGATTGAAATGACTGTCCCCTCAACAGGACTGAACTGCAATTCAGAAGACCTGAATTCCATTCCTTCTCTGGCATTGGACTGCCTTGGTAAATAATCTATAGAATTAGGATGATGATCCTAACCTAGTTTACAAAGTTCTTTAGAAGCTATTTATAAAAAGCAGCATATTGCAGGTGAAAGAAAGCTGCTTTGTTTATGATGTCAATCATTATGCACACATATGGCCAAGGGCACAGGAAACGAAGAGACGTAGAATTTCTTCAGCATAACACTGAGATTAGGAAAATACAGGGTTTGGTTCTGTCCTGTTATATATAAATAAATGCAACATATATATGCTTTTATATATATATGTATGTATGTATGTATATATAAAAGCAACAATCACCATTGTTATTTCTTGCTAATTTAGAATTCTGTAGCACACTAGGAAAAAACAAATCAGCAACCAATGTCACATTACAGATTCGATATAAATTCAAAATGATGCCACACACAGATAACTTGCACTGGTCTAACAACTTGCTGCTGCCAAAGAGAGTCTCCTCCCTGTATTTACCAATCCAAGGCTCCAAGTTTCACAAGAACCTCAGAACAAGTAGACAAAACTCTATTTTGGTTTATCTCCAAGTTCTTAGTTCCCCATCCCCAAAACACAAAATATTTTCACATTACCTTTTAAATTTGACCTGTCCCTTTAGATACTGAAATAGTATTAGGTACTGCAACAGGATGTGACGCCGGAAGTTACTGTCACTCAACTGTAAATCCATCAGCTAAACAACCACAACAGAAAAATTACACATTAATGAGACTAAACAAGCATAAGCGTAAAAATACACCAAATGATTTTGATAAACTTCACAGGGACTATTTTTACAACAAGATCGTGATAAGTCTATTCAGCATCACCTGTACTTTCATGACAGCACTTCATAAGGTACAAAGATGGGTAAACTGTCATCTAGCACACTTTAGGAAAGGGCATAAAAATTTCTAATTAAATCATTTTTTTGAAAGCATGAGGAACTTCCTGTAAAAGTATCCCTAGATTTTTGTTTAACAATTTTATAGTCCTGGATTTAAAAACATTCATTTTGAAGTGAACAAGATTTTGGAAAAACAAATATTCAAATATTTCATGCAACTGAAGGACAACTCATTCCCTTTTCCTATGAACCACTCGCTACAACATGTGGATTTGGCTACCACAGAAGTATTCACTCTCATCAATGCTTGCACAGTGACACACTGCTTGGTTTCTATCCTGTATGTCGCAGCATGATAGATCATACAAAGTGAACAATTGAAGAAAAAGGCCTTTGACTATTGGGTGTTAATTAGGTTCTGTATCTTCTATAACACATTATTTAAAAATTGTCAATATATAGGTCAAAGACCTATGATGAATTTACTCACTCTTCTAGTCCAGAAAAACTCATGCTGCACTGAGATTCCCTTTCTGTCACCTACTAATGCATACATTTAAAAGTTTAAGTTACATAGCATTCCAAAAAGAAGACACCAATTTTAGGATTAAATTCAACAGAGCGCTGTAATTTTGGATTTACAGTAACAGAATAAAACCCTCTCAAGATATTTTTGAAAGCAATTTAAAACAAGACCATTATGGAGCAGAAAATATAGTTAGCACATCAGACAAGTTTTGAAAATGTAATTCTAAAGGCAACAAACAGATCTTTAAGTATTTTCTCTGTTTTAACTTCTTTTTATAAATGCACCATTACAAATGAAATGCAATAAATAAATGTCAGCTTTACTGCAGACTCTTGTTACACAAATAGAAGTCCCTGAATCATTAATTAAAAGAGGCAATCCAAAAAGAATAAAATATATCTATCTAAATAAAGTGATCAAACAGTGTAACGGGATACTCAGAGAAACAGCAGAGTCTCTATCTGTGGAGTCATTCAAAACCCAACTGGACATAGTGCTGATCCACTGCTCCAGCTGAGAGCTTTGAGCAGGGAGGCTGAACTAGACACAGGTTCCTTCCAACCTCAACTAGCTTGGGATTCAGAGAAGACTAATCACATACCTTTTCACTAGTTAGGAACTTTGCAAAATATACATGTTCTCCTCCTGTTTTTAGTTCTTCCAACTTTTTTCGGGAAGCCTGAGTGTCGTCCAACTTGTAACTTTTGAACACAGCCAAAACTTCTTCTGAGTACTATGAAACAGAGTTATTTACCACATGAAAATCATACAAAACCTTTGTAGTTAGAGAACTACGCTAGACTTAATGCCAAGCAAGTAAAATGATTTGTAAACTTGCTACCAGCCCATTGAAACAACACATCTGCTACCAAAATGTACGACCTTTCTGAACACAAATGACACTGAAAGCGTTATCATGTCAGAACATCTAATTATATGAATATTTAAAACATGCTAAGAAATACCACATTTTGGGTTGTGAACAGTGCACAACTGCTTTGTTGTTTTAGATATCATGAAGAAAAAAGGTTCATGTGATGATAGTGCTACATTAATTAAAAAATTTCATCTGAAAGACTTAAGACTGGCCTTCTTCAGTTTTTGAACTGCACATGTGGTGGTTTTGTGTGGTTTTGTTTTTTTCTTTTCTTGACCCCATTAGCAGATCTCATTAACTAGATTTATATTAGGATGTCTGAAAAGATGTCACCTCTTATTACCAGAACACAGAGACTGAAGATTAAAAAAACCTAGGCTTCTTGCTATTAAATAAACACTGAGTGACAAATTGTGAAGGAACAGTAGCTTAGCAATAAATCACCCTCAATATTCATACTAAGCAAAACTGAAACAGCTAGCTGAAGGGGACATTCAAGTCATTGCTTCTATAAAGAGTGTTGCTTCACTAGAAACCAATCTTCAGAATCCCACTGGGATCAATATGACTATTCAAAAGTAAGAGCTAGATAGGCTATTTATCTGCTCAGAGTAAAAAAAAAACCCAAACCCTCAAGTTCTGCTTTTTGCAGCTGATAAATCACAGAAAAGGTACTTGTGGCATTGTTGCAACATATGAAGTCTTTTTGTTATTGACTCACACAAGTTATATTAGGGGGTTTACTGTACATCTTAATACACTGTTTACAGTCACGGGCTCACTTTAGAAAACAGCAAAATGCACTTCCTCATGCAGTATCATTTTTCAATGGCATTTTCCAAAGGCCTTTGAACTGTTCTGTGCTTACACAGTCACTCTGCTACTCCTATGAACAATGACTTTTACTTAGGCTGAATGGTTGAAAGCATCTACTCAGATTACCTTAAGGAAAGTTTTCCATGACACCTTCTCATAGCACTGCACAGGATTTCTAAAATAATCTTGAAGTGACCAGAATTTTCTATACAGGTTATAATCTATTGGAATGGAACTGTGGAAAAAAAAAAATAATCATATTGAAAGTGATATACTAAATTCAAGCCCATTCAGGAATGCACAACTCCAGAAAATATCATTCATTTTGGAAGTGAATTAATGAGTCTGTAGTGAACCCTTACAGAGAAATCTGTAACTTAGAATTTGTCCCTAAAAGAGTTTTCCATCCAGTCTATTGCTACTTTCTCACCATAAAAGCAAAAATAGAACAAAAAAGGGATCCTAGGAGTTTTTCACTATCTGGGGGATGAAGAAGAGTTAAGCCTTTTCTCCTAAAAGCATATACAGCATATATTCAAAATCTCTGGATACATCTTATCACAAGTGTTGTCAAGGGAATTTGGAAAACTGTCAAAACCAGACTGGTACTCAGACAGGGTATGCAACTTTTTCAAATCTGTACATTTTTTTCTCCTCTAGGCAACTCCACCTAAACAGTTAAGCCACTGCCAGGTCTCTTAACTGATTAAATACACTAATCTTGAGAGGGCAGGAGGTAAGGAGAATTCTGACCACAACATCTGAAGATATTTCCCAAACAGCTTTTTACTTCCAGTTTATAAAGCTTTGTTTAAATTTTTAAAATTTCTGTAAACTCACCAACTTGTTGGTGCTTCATCATCTCCCATTTCACCTTCTTCTACGTCCATTCCTTCTTCTCTCTCCTCAGCATGCTAACAGGAAAAAATAATTTAAAACTTATGAAATACCACACAATTTGGATACAGTTCTCAAAGTGTTCTTTTTTATAAATGTACTATCACATTTTAGATCAGAAAGCTTAAGTTGGTAACTCAAAAGATCTCTAAAGTACTATTACCATATAATGCGCAACAAATTCTTGTCTTAATACCTTACTAAACTTTGCAACGACAGCCTGACTTCTCCTGGAAAAAGCTGAAGAGACTGCTCTATCCTCCGTACACTGTGGGGAAAACTTTGTACAGTAAGTGACACTGCTATTGCTCACAATCTAATCAAACTTATTCCCCTCAAAGTGCACAGTTTAATGTACCAGGTAACATGCCCATGTCCCAGTCAACAGCTCAGCCTGGAAGAGGGACAACCAAGTGACAAACATACAGTCCCAACCACTAATCAGAGTAGCACATTTTTGTGCAAACAATCTTACATGTTTATTGCAGAATGAGTGAAAAATGACATAGGAATTTTCACCTTCTGTCCCAGAGTGCTCTCATGTTCATTGGTATTGAAAACAGTGACATTTTCCAGGTTAAACTGACTCTGCAGGTTAAGTCCTGTGAAAAACATAGGGTCAGTCTTAGAAGCTTTGAAATTCCCAAGTCTGTTCATTCAGTTGATTGTTTATCAGATGCTGACACTAAATTCTCAGTATTCCAAGCTTCTCACAAGCATTCAAAGCTTGTGTTTGAAATCAAAGCAAATGAAAGTCACAATAACAAGGACAGAGACAAGAACTAAGATACAAGTGCAAAGTGATCTTCTCCAATTGGATTTGGTCTGCAATCATCACAAACTTAAAAGATTCAGCATATTTAGTCTTGTTTAGATGTTAAATGTGATGCAACGCAAAAAATCTCACCTGACTTTTCTGAAAGCGGAAATAACCTAGCCAAGAACAGCTGAATTCTTCCACAGAAGACTGTGTTTTGTGACTTAGATAATCTTCTAAGGAGGTCTAAATATTGTAAAAAGTAAAGGATATTAGTAGTTATCCCTCTTTTCAATTCTCATGCAATAGAATTCAAGCCTTGCTAATTACATGACCTACAGAGCTAATAAATGAAAGCTCAGATTTGTAAATTTAAATGCTGGTAACTCTCTCAGATCACACATTTTTTCCAAACGCATTCTACCAATCCTCCTAGTACCTTTAACACCAATAAAAAATAAGTTCAAATGAAACCTGTTCTTCTATAATGACCTCCACTGATGGAAAGAGTTCCCTGAAGCCTGAATTACTTTTATGTTAATTAGCAAGACTCATGAATATCTGCAGAGTGATGCAAGTTATAACTTTATTACTTATTGAACACATCTGAATTTAAATCAAATCATTAAATTCACTTTCATTTGCTGAGAATGGAAGTTCTTTAATTCTGCTTCTCCCTCCCCGATGTCCCGAAAAACTACAACTCACCATTGCACATTCGTAGCAAATAATTTTTCCCTGCAGAGTAAAATGTATTCTGAAACAGAGTAAAGGTATTCAGAACATTAAGAACCTTTAGAACATTAAGAACCTTCTTGAGCAGATATTAATCTAATTAAAAGCTATGAGTAAATATGAGTTGCTCCTACTGATAACTCTAAATTCGAGTCTTCCCTTAGATAACAGGCAGGTTTCACAAAAAGGACACGTAAAATAAGCAGTATCACAAATTCCAAGAAAGCATAAAACACATTTAAATCCAGCCTTCATACAGGAAAACTATACGTGACAATGAACTGTAAGAACAGCATCCATTTTTTTTCCTGGAACACATTAATTTTTACACTCATTGCCTTTATTATTCCATGTATTAATTATACAAATAAGCAAAATACACACACAAAAGATTTAGAGCATTTGCAGTACTAGTAATTTGGCAGCAGAAGAAAGAAATTGGTAGATACTTGAATTAATGATAAAGAACAGTTTGTAAATATGAGGGGCCACAATGTTATTTGAAACAGAGCAGCCTGAATTAATGACTGTGGGAAGTAGTCCTGGTTAGAAAATGCAGCTTAGGAAAACTCTGAGAAAGCGGAATGATTTTCAGGTGTTGCCTATAGAGTTACTGACACTTAACTTGTCAGAGGCAAAGACAGCTAAAATCCATTTGTAAAAATGGGTCAGGCAGACAGAAGGTTTGGCAAAACTATATAACATTTTGGAAAAATACCTACTGATTTCCATGTAGCAACATTTTTCTCCACAAAAGTGAAAATTTTGTCACACTGATCCAAAGGGAGGCAATCCAGAACATCCCCCAAAAGCACAAAAGGAGTTGATGCAGTGCAGATACCTACAAGGAACAGGGAATATTTTATTCAACAAATTTGAACTGAAATGCAAAAAATAAAGATGCATGGCACTTGAGGGACATTAAATTAAACAAAAAAAAAAGTAAGAAAAAAGTTCTCCTGGGTTCCTACAAACCCTAACAAAAAGCTTGGGCTAAATCATGAACTTTCATTAAAGCTATTTCTATACACAGATATACTCAAATGAGCTTTACAAGAGCTTTGCATTAATGTAAAACAAATAATAAAAAATAACTGTTCTAAAGACCTAAAGTCTGAAACAATGTCGCACCTGTTTGCAGACTGCAAGTGAACTCTTTCAGACTTCTAAATCCACAGTTAGTCAGTCTGCACCCACCCATGAAGCCTGAGAGCCTTTTCCTCAAGTAAAGCACTGCTAAAGTAGTGCTCCAAGTCTGTCTATCCATGCTTGTAGGCAGTATCAGCATTCCTCGTAATCACAGGTCAAGTTATTCCACAGTTCATGAAACATACATGTAGTTGAGCTATACCTACTAAAAGAAACCAGTATTTTATCTGTAATGTGAACAAATAAACAAGGTGAAGAGCGCAAAATACACTTCAGAAGAGATCAGCACGCTGATTTCTGATACAAAAGACAGTTACAGAAACAGATTCAAATATCTAAAAACCAGTCATGTACTGCTTCAGTGGTCTCATGTCTGAAATTATGATGGGATAAATCTAAGCATTTTAGAGTGGACAAAGACAGAAAATGCTAATCATGCTGCAGCCAAAACCATGCATCTTTCTCTATTAAAAAAAAAGAAGAAAGATTCCAACACAAATGTCACACATATGCCTGAATTTGATTATATTACACCTAATTTTTCTTGTGAAACAAACTTAATAACCACTAGCATAAGGGCCACATATTACAAAAGCTAGCCACTCTAGATGACTTAAAGAAATCATGATTTTAGAATTCCCCTAAATGGTCTCTAAAACTGCCAACAAATTCAAAAGAAAGATGCTCACCTTCTGTGACTCCATTAATAGCAAGAGATATAATTGCCAGGAGATTGTCACATGGGGCTTTGTTTATCTAAACAAAGAAAAGAGTGTTAAATTTCTCTATTCTGACCTAAACACATCTAACAGAACTAAAATTTTTGTTTTCAAGTAGGCAAATTTTAAACAAATACTGATGCTCAACTTCCCCAAACTTTCAACTATCTATTAAATTTGACCTGTCAGTTAACTACGTGAAGTTTTTACTGAGTGAGGAACCATTCCTGACTGCTTCCTGCCACTAGAGATCCTAATGTGCAGAGTCATTTACCCCTGAAAATTAATACCCAACATTCAGACTTCATTCAAGTATTAATTTGATCATACATAATTTGATTCCTTTCATCTTTCTTTTCTGACAAGCTGACAAGGTAGCTTTGTTACATGCTAGTAAAAAAATCACAGAATCACCAAATGGTTTGGGTTGGAAGAGATCTTAGAGATAATCTAGTTTCAACCCCCTGACATGGGCAGGGATACCTTTCATTAGACCAGGTTGTTCAGAGCCCCATCCAACCTGGCCTTGAACATTTCCAGGGATGGGGCATCCACAGCTTCTCTGGGCAACCTGTGCCAGCGCCTCACCACCCTCACAGTGCAGAATTTCTTCCTAATATCTGATCTAAACCTACCCCTTCCACCCACTCTTAAAGTACACTTGTAGAAAAACACATATTTATGAATTAGAATTTTAAGACATAGCAGACTTTCAGAAGCACTACAAAGAACTGCTGGAAAAGGCTCAGCCAACAGCTCTCACTATAGTGTGGTGTCTGTAAATTCCACCAATCTCTTTAAACCATTCATATTCAATCTTAATTACCTAACTACTACATAGTTCATGTTTGTTTTAATAAACGGTGTTTTCTTATACTAAGTTGCTATTAAATTAATATATTAGCCTGCAAATAGAAATTTGAGGTTCAACAAGAGACAGGCTGCAGCAGTTTGAAGTACTTACTATTTCTTCTTCCACAACAACTCTAAAAGCTTGATCCAAAGTGCACTTCTTCTCATTTTCACTGAAATGCAAGCATTCCACCTTAGTTAGTAACAACCATTAGGGACAAGATTACTAAAAGCTATCCGAATAGGCACTTTTTTAAAAGCAAGTGACATTTACTTACCTCCCAGGAACCTGGTTAAATGCGCTCAACAACGGCTTGATGTTGTCGTTAATCAGAGCCTCTCTGGTGGATGTCTACCAAAACGCAAAGAAAGAAAAGCTACAAAACCGGCACAAAACCAAAAGGATGTCCTCCTTCCTCTGACAGTGGAGAGAAATACTAAGGAATCTTTCTGCCACACCCCATGTGTCAGTTTACAGCAGGAACTTTGTAACAAGAAAGGCAAATAACAAGTGCATAGGAAATTAGGCATGTGAGCTGGTAGAGCATCACACCTCAAACGTGGGCTAACAATGTGGTGAAAATAGTATTTCTAAGGGAAACACAGAGGAACACACTGTTGTGACCAATGCTGTATCTACCACAGTCTCACGTCCCACACATACAGCTTCAGGTGGTTGTGGTGATTTGGGACATGAATCACAGAATATTCTGAGTTGGAAGGGCCCCACAAGAATCATCGAGTCCCCCTCCTGGCCCTGCACAGACAGCCCCAACAATTGCACCCTGTGCCTGAGAGCCTCTCTGTCCTCAAGGGAGTCAACAGCTCCCAACTGTGTATCATCTGCAAACTCGCTTAGTGTCCC
Source organism: Neopelma chrysocephalum (assembly GCF_003984885.1). Lineage (NCBI taxonomy): Eukaryota > Metazoa > Chordata > Aves > Passeriformes > Pipridae > Neopelma > Neopelma chrysocephalum. Next base: position 25,091,063 of record NW_020897689.1, read on the forward strand.
TTCAAGTCCTGCGCTCAGGTTGTTTATGAAAACGTTGAAGAGCACATGAGTCCTGCTTAACAAGATGAACTAAACATTACTACTTTCCTGTTACGAAATTGATCTAATGGATCGAGTGCCTGTGCCTCGACCACTTCGGTGCAAAGCCCATCCCCTTGTTCTACAAACTGAGCCGCAAACGAAGGGATCCAGAGCCCTAGGCACACATCCAGCTTCCCTGCACCGGAAAGGGAAAAGCATCATTCAGCAGAGGCGCAAAGGAGCTAAAAGCAATATGCTCGGACGTTTTTGCTGCGGGGACCACACCGTAATGTCACTGTATTTTACATTAATTTATGTTACTCTAAAGGCTGATCCCCGCCTTGGCTGGGCCGGTGTGCGACCCCATCCTCACTCTCACACCGCTGTATCTCAGCTCCTTGAAGGAGCGCCCGGGCCGCTCCTCGGCGGGAGCTGCGGCCGGGCCCGCGGGCCCAGAGGCACCCAGGCACAGTCCTACACCGCAGCTTCCCGCCCGCCCGGTCCCGCTCTGAGCGGCAGGCCTGGAGGAGGGATGGAGGGAGGGGGGGGGATGCCGGGAGGCGGAGGAGTCTCACCGTGAAGCGGAGCCGCGCCTCAGGCAGGCTGAACAGCGGTGGAGACATGTTCCCGGCCGGGCGGTGCTGGCGCTCCGCGGCGCGCGCCGATGACGCCATAACTCCCCCTTTCCGCGGGAAGGGGGAGGAGTCGGGAGTAAGGCCGAGTTCGTGGGAGGGGTACCCGTGGAGTCGTGGAATCACGGCGTAGTTTCGGTTGGAAAAGACCTCCGAGGCCATCCAGTCCGGCCGTTAACCCAGCCCTGCCAAGCCCGCTACTAAACCGTGCCCCCAAGCGCCACATCCGCACGCTCGTTGAACGCTTCAGGGAAGGTGGCTCCGCCACTTCCCTGGGCAGCCTGTTCCAGTGCCTGACCACACTTTCAGTGAAGCAATTGTTCCTAATTTCCAACATAAACCTCCCCTGGCGCAACTTGAGGCCATTTCCTCCTCCTATTCCCTTATTACCTGGACGATTCACTCTCCGCCCCCCTGCCCCCCCGCCCCCCCGCCCCGTGCCACAACTTGTTCTCAGATAGTCGTAGAGAGCGATAAGGTTTCCCCTTGGTGTCCAGGTTTTAGAAACATAAACTTGTCGGCAGAATTGCCTTCTTGAAGTCAAGGGCTTGACACGTTTCAACGGTCTCAGATCTAGGGGGAGGTTAACAAAGCTCGGGGAGAAGGATAGTGGACACAAAGAATGCAGAATTTACAGGACGAGAACATTTGGCAGAACTCTCGAGATAAGGATGAAACTAACAAAGCCAACTCAATGCCTGTGCTGAAATCAGCTCTGACTGGGCAAGAGGTAATTCTGACGGGGAGATCACAACCACCAACTCATAGCCCGCCGACTCAAGAAATCTACCAACCCAAAAGAAGAGAAAGACTGAGCTTGTCTTGGACTAATTAGTATAACAACAGAGGGAATCATTTAACCAAAGGAAGATAGAATACTAATTAATAAGAGTACTATGTAACTTGCAGCCAATGAGCATTAATGCCTTTGTTTGCTACAATGTATAAATAGTGGAAAGTTTGGGTAGTCGGTGTGCTGGCTTTGTGGATTTGCCACCTAGCACCCCTTTGTGCGCAGAACTGTAAATAAGATTGGCCTCTTGCACACTGGGTGAAAAACCTATTTTGGGACAACACCCTCAGTTTCCTCAGCCACTCCTCATCAGACTTGTGCCCCAGACCCTTCACGTTTCAGTATGGCCGAAGTGAAAATGACTTTACAGATGTGGCTGGGTTTTTTTTATTGATAAACCACCGTAGAGCCACAGTCTGCCACCATTTTCAAAGTATTGCTGAAGTAAGAATGATTAGGTACTTTTATATAATTGGTAAAATCACCTCAGTGCTGACAATTTACAGGCTGAGCAATAGCGTACAGATACCTCCTGAGTGACAGAAATATTTCCAGCAGAAATTACACTTTTCATGATCACAGAATCAGAATCATAGAATTGTTTGGGTTGGAAGGGACCTTGAATTTTTCCAGGGATGGCTCATCTTCCCCCTCTCTAGGCAACGTATTCCAGTGTTTTACCACTAAGTTACAGCATGCAGTGCTCCAGTGTATGCTTCGGTTTCTGTTAACAGGCTAAGAGCAAAAGTCTTTCCCTGCATCCAGCTTTGCAGGCTGAAGGCTTCAGCTTTTCTCCACTGTGCATCAGTGGGCTGGGATGAGCCCTTACTGCCTTGCTGGCAGAAAGGACCGCACATATGCTTTGGATTGAGGTGGCTGGGTCAGCAGGTTGGCTCATCCCTGCCTGCCCGTGGTTTGTGCACACTCAGCCATTCATGTCTGCACTGCTCCCTGGAACCTTTCCAGTGGCAGAGTCACCTGGGCCAAGGCACTGTGGGGTTAAAAGTGCTTTTTGGGGTGGTTGATGTATGAGGCAGAAGAAAATGACTCAATCAGCAAAGTTGAGTAAAGAACCGCCATGACTTCAGCTTGTGTTTTAATTCAGAGAACTTCTAGAAAGCCAAGCCCCAATGTAGTTTCCTAGGTTTCCTTAGCCTGATGTTTGGTGTCTGGGCAAAAAGCTTGGGTACTGCCAAAGTCTTGTTCATAAGTGGGAAAAAGCTCAGACATCCAATATCCTGCTCATATCGAAAGAGGCAAATAATATTAAAATAAAATTTATGATTATTATTAAAAGGAATAAGGAAATATTTAAAATAATGTATTAGAGGATAGCTGGGAGTGTGTGGTTTGCTACCTTTTTGTTTTTGTTTTTGTTTTTTTTTTTGGTGTCGTGTGGCTGTAGTTAGTTTTTGTACCGGGAGGGGGAAGTGTTTGCCCAGAAAAGGAACGGGCAGCATGAGGGGCAGGTTGACCTGCACTTGGGTGGCTGGCGCCGATGCTGCTCTGCTAATGGGGAGCTGGAGGCAGGCTGCCAGCCCAGAGCTTGTCGCTTCATCTATAATTGAAACCATTGTTTCACACTGCCTAAAAAATGTGGGCTATGTCAGAGCCATGCCAATTCGTTTCAAATCATAGGGAAAGGGGCTTCGTAACACTGAAAATAGGCTCCACATGATCTATCTTTTTCAATGAGTCACCTGCATATGCTGTGAGACATGCTGAATGTTATTCATTCAGACTTGGAAGAAAGTTTATTTGGTCATTTTTTTTTTTGCAAGGTTTTTTCACTATTTTTCATCTCTTATTTTGATAAATTAAACCATATTATCAGCTGAATAAAAGGCTATTCTAAATAAATAATTTGAGATTATTCTAGCCGCCACCTCTTGCTGTATGAAAGAGAACCAGAGAAGAGCTCTCTGAATTTGCTAAAACAAAAAAAAAGCTTTTAAACTTTTACAATGATAATAGAAAGAGAATTACAAGCGTTCTAAGGAGATACTATCAAAGTAAATGGAATCTTTTTTAGAATACAAACATTCCTTAAACCTAGACTGATGTTGGATGTGAATAGAGAGAAGCATGCTGAAAACAGTTCAGTATACTTGTTAGTGCATAAAGCATAAATGAAGACTTTTTTTTTCTTGGGGTAGGAACAGACAAAGAGGAAGAACAATGATTTATTAGTGTTTTATAACCACCTCTTGTTCAATACTGAATTTTTCCTCTCTTTGGAACAAGTGCTTGTTACTTTCTCATAGATCTCATGCAGAGGAGCAATCAACACAGAGCTGTTAGTGCTTGTGTTGGGTTATCTACAAATGAGTCTAGCAAGCTGGCTGCAGTGTCTGAAGAAGTTAGCACCCCAGCAATTGCCGTGCATCCCTGGCAGAGATAACTACTTCAACAGCAATGTCACCAACATGTCACTTCTGCTTGCCATTTGGTGTTGTCACAATGCCAAATCTGACAACATCGCTTAAAGCCATCTTCATCATCCATTAATAGAGATGCCAAACCATGCAATGGACTGGCAGACAAAAACTGTTCTCTTTTTGGGGATCAGAAACTCAGTCAGAGGAGTAGTAGTGTAAAGTGAAATGCCATAACTGTTCTGGATGTGAAGAGGAGTCAGTGTATTAAGTTAGCTAGCAAGATGCTAGAAAAGGCCGTGTCTTGTAGTATGTACTAGGTGGGAAGCTAAGAGGGAAACAAATGAGTAAATATTACTTTCTTTAAAACAGTTGTAAAAAAAATTTTTTTTCAGCCCAGATTTAAATGCTGTCACCGTCTGAGAGCTCAGATGGATGAAAACAATTAACAGCAACAGTATCTCAGGACATCTCTATAGTTAGAGATTAGCTGATAGAACAGAGATTGTATTATCTTACATCAGAAGGTTGTGTAGTTTGAATTACAAAAACCTCACCCAAACCAGACGCTGTCTTTTGGAATGAAATCCTGTTCCAAGGTGAAATTGAGTTTCCATTTTAATTTCTGGTATCATTCCTACAGCAGAGTATGTTTGGAGACTCCAAAGCCTTCCACCTCTGATGGCACTAGAGAATAGTGCTTTGTTCTCTCCTTCATTACCCACCCTTGTGCTCAAGCGCTTTTCCTTTCAACCTTCTTCCTTCCCTACCACCTTGCACTCCATCCAGTGTAGAAGTACTGGCATGAAAGTCAATAAATTACCTTATTTGCCTGGTTTAAGTAGCTTACCCATTATTTCCAAGCCAGTCATGGGAAGTTGCACAAGATACTTTTATCTTTTAAACAGTGATAAACACAAGCTGTCTTACCCTAATACTTAATTTTAAGGTGGTATCCTGCCAACCACTTTAGTTTGTTACTGACTGTGAGATATGATTAATAATGTGTGGACTGATGAAGGAGAAGGCAGATTAACACAAAAAATAGCCCCTCAGGAAAATTTAAATAACATTTTTATAAAGTGAATAACAGAGAATCTTTCTGCAGTTTATTAGTATGTTACACTTCTCACCAGAGCACACATATAACCTTTATGATTTTTAAATCTAATGATGTTGTTCTGCTGCTTTTAATACTTTCAGGGTTTCTTCTCTATTTCCTGAATAAATTTCTGGGGAATTACCATATGATCCCATTCTGTCATGCCAGTTACAGCAGAAATGTTTCGCTGATATATGTTGGTGGCATTTTCACAATAATTTGGTAAGAGTACCTAGAAAGGGTTCATTTACCTGGATTCACCCAGAAGACAGCTTCACACATGAATCTGAGAATGCTTAATTTTTCTACTCCTTATCTTTAGTCTGGGACATGGGACATGAAAGCATAATAGTCCTAGAATACTGCCACTCCGCATATAGGTAGAAATATCGTCACAAATGGCAATGGTTGTCACCCACTAATGACTTTAATGACCAAGACCATGGTTTTGATTTTGACCTTAGAATAAAATGATGAAATCACAGCTTGAGGCATGATAAAAACATTTATGGACTGATTCTGCCCAAAGGAGAGTCTGTTGTCTCCACCTATTCTGAGCCTAACAAACTGTACTGTTCTAACAAGAGGTGATGATCAGACAACACACTGCAGCTAGACACCTGCAATGGCCCAAAACTCAGGAGCTGAATATTCCCTTTTTTGTCATTGATTCTACATGGTGAGCTAGACAAACTGTCTAAAGCTTTAGCTTGTGTCTAAAGCTTTGCAGCACTATTCTATATGTTTTGTTGTTGTCATCGTAATTATCAAGATACAACATTTTGTTTGTAAACATCAATATTCCATGGAAATCAAAGTCCTTGAAATGTTTCCAAATGGTATTATTGGTTACCTTTAAGTGTCTCTTTTGTACTTGGCTAATTTATAATCAAGATACTTGTGTCTTGAGTATCTGTCTGCGAAAGTGTTTACCACATATTATTTGTTTTGTCCCAAAGCAGAGAATGTGTCATTTTGGTTGCCAAAAAAAAATTTACTAGAATTTCTAACTCTGTGCCACTAATATGACAGAAATCTGCCTCTCTTTCAAGAGCAAGGTGTCACACATCTGGCTGCTATTTGCAGTAATCATGGTATCAACAGCTCCTTCTCTCACTCAGTAATGTTTTTTGGATTCTAACCTAATAACACTACTGTGTGTTCAGCAGAGAACTTGGATTAGTTGGACATTTTTTAGCTAGAATTTCTTCACAACATACCTCTCATTTTGAGCATACTCTGACATGGAACCCCTCTAATTTTATTCATGAGTGATTTATAATGTCAGACTTAGTTATTAAAGAATGGAGGAAGGCATCTTCTAGACCACATACTTATGTTTCTCTACCACAAGTGCCTGGGGTTAGTTCTTTACTTTCACATCTGCAACTGGTATGAATTCTGAAGTGCGTTGTTGTTTTGCAATTGTGCTACTGAAAAACGATACTATTTTTGCAGGTTCAGTTCCTATAGATTGCAGTACTGAAGCTCATTCCTTCCTCCTTGTCATCCTCTTTTTGACTTTCCTTGTCAATTCAGGTAAAATACAGCTCTGCTCTGAAGAACTTGAAGTCTTGTTCAAACATACACATAAAAAACCAGACAAAAGCTGGTGACACAGGTAGGCAGCTCATGCTGATCATAAGCTTTTGAAAATGCAATTTTCTTTGAGGATAAATTCAAAGTGAGAGAGCAAAGATACTCAGCAATCCAGGCTTGGGATAACATGGAAGAAGAAAAGAAAGTGAGAATACCAGAAAGATATTGGTAAAGAGAGTGGATATGACGACCCACCCTTAAGGAGAAGGAAGTGGGAGTAATATATAAGAAGGAGGCAGAGTCAGAGCCATGAAGATCTGAAGGATGAGTTTGGCCTCAATGAAGAAGGAGAAAAAGAACCCTTGGAGGAATAAAAGAGAAGCTAAAGGCAGAGAAAGCCCATCTTAGCTTAAGCATTCATTCTGCTTTGCACTAAAATGGAAGAAATCCATCATGCTGCAAATGTTTTTTCTTTGGATCCCTAATTGCTTTGTGTGTGGGGACTTGGTTAATGAGGAAATGATCCCTAACCGGTGTTTAGTCCAATCCAACTAACCTCTGACTGACACATGCATAGGCAAGAGGAAAAGAAAGAATCAACTCTTGTAGTTCAAGCTACAAAAATACAATCAGGAAAAGCCCTGCTGAGGCTGTGTAGCAGGAATTAATTCAAAAATCTCCCCAAACCAAGGCAAACCATTTGGGTGAAATTTTTGTATGAGAAGTTGTTGCTCTGTCAGCTGCTGTATCTCTTCTGTGCTTCAGCACAGGACACAATTTAGGAGAGGGGATCCTCTGTCTCAGGTGCTGCTTTCATGAGTTGATTCTCATCAACAAAGAATGAAGAAAAGAAAGAGTGGGAAAACATTTTAAAAACCATAGTGGAATTCAGTTAAATATCTTAAAATACGGAAGGTCTACAGCTAACAATTTTATTAAGACACATAAAAAAAACCAAACCAAAAATGTAGGGAGGTCCAGAGGGGAATTAGTAAACTGTGTGTGTCACATCTCCCAGCTCACCTCATTAATATGACCCTTTCTACTGCAACTGTGTTTGTTTGTTTTTTACACTGCAAAAAACTTAAGTTCTCCATGCCCACATGGAAGTTTGTGAAGTACCCTGCTCTTTGTGGACCTGTGTTTCACCTCAGCCTGCTGCTCTCCAAATGTCATTCTAAACTGTCTCTGGGTGGGGGTTTTGTGTCCCCCTCTCAGACGGATTGTGACTGCCATCTTACAGCAACTGATGACATTCTTTAAGAGCCAGCTTAAGACAAAGTGGAAAAATCCAGCCATGTCTATGTGTAAATTCTAGCTAAGGCATGTGTCATTGATAAACTTTGCTATTGGGGCTCTCTGTTATACTTATCTATATCAACTCAAAGCCTGAAAGAATGTTGCTTTGGCTGCCTTTCAAAACCTGAAAGCTGAGCATATGTGGATTCATTGAAAGGGAAATTAGTCACTCTTATTGCTTTAGAGAAACCAATCACTTTAAAATCCCAGCAACATCAATATGCCTCCTCGTGAAATAAATGCCCCAGAGTATTTCTTGTTTTGATCATTGTCTTAATACAACTATCTAACTACTAAAGAACAGTTCATCTACTGAAGTATGGTAAGGCATTTGAAAGTATGGGTTGTTCAATCAAAACATCTGAACAGACTTGTAATCAGCAGGGTGTTTACATTTTTGTCAGTCATTTCTAAGTGCTCACTGCTAGTAAAAACTATCTTTTTTCAGTCAGCCTTGCCTGTCATACAGTACTAGAAAAGCTCAGGAAGAGATCCACTGTCCTTTAATGCTGCAGTTAGTAGCAAACCTAAAGATGTTTACTCTTGCTCCCACGTGCACATGGATCCACACATTATTTCCTTAGCTTCCCCAAGGTGAGCTGTTTCTCTAGGTGCAAGAAGTTCAGGCACAGAACATCAAGTGTTATTGACATGGCACAACCCACTCTCATGATGTAATCAAACTCCTTTTCAAGGGCTCCTCATATTCCTTCAGTTTGTGGGGGACCATAGAGTCAGACAGGTTGGAAAAGACCTCTGAGATCATTAAGTCCAACACTTGATCCACTACTGTTGCAGTTACTAAACCATGGCACTAAGTGCCACATCCAGTCTCATCTTAAAAACCTCCAGGGACGGAGAATCCGCCACTTCCCTGGGCAGCCAATTTCAATGCCTGATTACCCTCTCTGTAAAGAATTTCTTCCTAATATCTAACCTAAACCTCCCCTGGCACAGCTTAAGACCATACCCTCTTGTCTTATGGATAGCTGCCTGGGAGAAGAGACCAACCCCCACCAGGCTTCAACCTCCTTTCAGGTAGTTGCAGGGAGTGAGGAGGTCTCCCCTGAGCCTCCTCTTCTCCAGGCTAAACACCTCCAGCTCCCTCAGCCTCTCCTCACAGGACTTGTGTTCAAGTCCCTTCACCAGCCTCATTGCTCTTCTCTGGACCTACTCCAGCACCTCAACATCCTTCCTGAACTGAAGGGCCCAGAACTGGACACAGTACTCCAAGTGTGGCTGCACTGAGTACAGGGGAAGAATCACTTCCCTGGACCTGTTGGTCATACTGTTCCTGATACAGGTCAGGATGCCATTGGCCTTCTTGGCCACCTGGGCACACTGCTGGCTCATGCTCAGCTTCCTGTCAATCCAAACTCCCAGGTCCTTCTCTGCCTGGCTGCTCTCCAGCCACTCTGTCCCCAGCTTGTAACGCTGCATGGGGTTGTTGTGGCCAAAGTGCAGGACCCGGCACTTGGCCTTGTTTAACCTCATCCCATTGGAATCAGCCCATCTATCCAGCCTGTCCAGGTCCCTCTGAAGAGCCCTCCTGCCTTCCAGCTGATCGACATTCCCCCCCAACTTAGTGTCATCTGCAAATTTGCTGATGGTGGACTCAATCCTCTCCATCAAACAGGACTGGGCCCAACACTGATCCCTGGGGGACATCACTAGTGACCGGCCGCCAACTGGATGCAGCACCGTTCACCACCACTCTCTGGGCCCGGCCCTCCAGCCAGTTCCTAACTCAGCAGAGAGTGCCCCTGTCCAAGCCGTGGGCTGCCAGCTTTTTCAGGAGTATGCTGTGGCAGACAGTGTCAAAGGCTTTGCTGAAGTCCAGGTAGACTACATCCACAGCCTTCCCCTCATCCACCGGGTCGGTCACCTGATCATAAAAGGAGATCAGGTGGGTCAGACAGGACCTGCCCTTCCTAAACCTGTGCTGGCTGAGTCTGATCCCTTGTCTGTCCTACAGGTGCTGTGTGATTGCATTTAGGATGATTATAACATGTGGTGAGACTCTCTTGTGGAAAGGCTTCCCTAGTGTCCCAGCAGGTGAATCAGTCTAAGTGACAATAGATGAACAAAGAGAACACTAATACCCATGGTGACAAAATGGCACTGGTTGGCAGCAGAGCTCTCTTGGACTCTGAGACTGCTTGAAAGACGTCCCTAGTTATCACTGGGGAGAGTTGTAGGGCTCTTTTCCTCTGGGGTGCCTCCTCTTGAACAACATTCCTACAAAAGGTGTGGGAATGGCAGGCTCAGATGCATTGAGATGAAAGGTGAGGAGCTGAAGAGACCTACTAATTTATATTCAATTATATATCTCATAGCTCGCTCTGTTCCTTCAGTAAGGCCCAGAACCTGGTTATCCGTGGAACTAGGTAAGGAGCACAGCCTTCACAAATACCTCTTCTGATAAAATCAAGGGTTGATTCAGGATTTAGGTGGGATAAGTGACACTGTGGTGGTCTGTTGTCCTTACAGAGAACCCAGGGCACATGGGCTTATTTCTTAGGCACTTGATTAAATACCATAAATTAGGTGAGATGGATATAAATCTAAATACCGATCCTGTGAATCTAATGAATCTAAATACTTCCTGTGCTGTATTCCTAAATGGCAAGTGGAGCAGACCAGCATACTGGCAGGGTGATTTTCATTCATTGTACACACCCACCCTTCAGCAGGCTGTAGCCTAGGAGTAATGGCTAAATTTACTTGCTCAAGATAATCTCAGATCTGTTGCTTTTCCAAATGACTTCTTGCTTTAAATGCTTCATACAAAACTGAAGAAAAATCTATCAACCTGCTCACTTTTTCTGGGACTTGGTCATGGTCTTGAGACAGAGAATCATGAAAACTGATTTCAAACTGGATGTATCAAGAGATATATCTAGCACTGCAGTACCTGAAATGTCACTGTGATTTCTCTCCTTGGTTAGTTGGTTCCTTAGACTCTCACAAGCCTGGATTCTTTGCATATTCACAAACATATTATTCACAGTTACAGTTTCCTCACAATGTTTGGTATTGACTTCTTGTTTTTCTTCATAATGAGACTTAAATTTTCCAGCTATTCTAATAGTTTGGCATAGTTACTGGCCACTGGATTTTTTATTGTTGAGGAATTTCACAATCGTATAATTAAAATGAGAGTGTTTGTATGGCTCAGAGCATAAGAAGCTCTGAGCCACTGAGCTATGGTTTTGGATTTTAAGCCAGTTGTTGAAGCTTGTCCTCAGGGCTGTGACAGCAATAGATTCATAAAAGCAATTCAGGAATAAGATTTTACTATGTCATTGTTAATAATACAGTCTGCTAGCATTCATCTGAAGCATGCAGGTAGCCCTAAAGAAAAATTCCTAGACAAATTCCTGTGCTATGCTGGACCTTGGATCTGGGCAAACAGCTGAAGGAGAGCATTACCTACCACACGAAATAGTTCCCCTGACTCCTGGGGAAAGAAGTTAGAGGATGGGTGGGATATGACACACTGGAAGTAGTTTCAATTTCTTTACTTTCCCTTGACTCTAACTGCCAATTTAAATTACCTTGTGGCACATTTTCTCCTTGTTTTCAAGTTGGTTTGCTCTCCTTCAGAGCAGGCAGGAGGAATAAAAGGAACATAAAATGTAGAAATATATGCAAAGAGTTACCTGAAGGTCAAGAGTTACCTAAAACTCAATCCACCAAACAAAAGTGAAAGAAGTATTTCCGCCTAATTTTTTTTAGAGCAGGATTAATAATCTGAGATGCTGCTGTACTTCAGAGCACCAGGGATGCTCAGATAACAGTGTGGTTTCTAACCTGATGATAAAATACCCAAATGGCAAAATATAAAACCTGACTACAACTTTCTATCAATCACATTGTTTCTTGTTATATATAACTCACCTACTTTAATTTCACATATAAATTACTTCTTTGGATTACCCAGGGGAATAGTAATAATTTACTAAAGCATTCACCTGAAGGTTCTTAAGATTATTAAGCTATCTATTAGACTTGAGAGCAACTAAATATAGCCATAGGGGGCCTTTAAAATCCAGGGCTGGAAGAGTAATTTCTGTTTCAGCAGCAACAAGCAGGGCCACCTTCTTGGTGAAGCTCTGGATCTAAAAATGTTTTAAAACCTCTGTTCACGTGAGAAAACCTCTTGTTCACATGAGAAAAGTGTAAATCAGAGAAAGAGCTGTTGCAAGAAAGGCCATTTGAAGAAGAACAAGCAGTACACACAAATCTTTCCCCAGCTTTTTGAGCAGGGAGCATTTGGCACAGGGGACCTCAAGAGGTGCTAGTGAAGAGATCGTCCTTCCTGGAGTAGTGGTGATGCTGTTTGTTTGCAGCTAGTCAGCATTGCCATATCTCACTGCTCCTGTAGCCCTGCTCTCACAGGTAAAGGCTGGCAGATCTGGACTTAATTCTACAGCATATATGACAATAATGGAAGTTCATGGTTTTCTCTGCAGATAACATTTTTGCTGCTTTTACAAAAGGAGGGGTAGGGTCAATCTCAAAGAGTCCTTCTCTTAAATCCTGCCCCCTAACTTCTGTCTACCCACTCAGTGTAGGCTCTTCTTTATTGCCTTATTTAAGGATAAATAGTATTAGTTTTGGTCAGCTGCTGTCTCTTTGGTAAATGAGGCACAGGGTAGTTTGTCTCAGTTAGTTACAAATATCTTGTGATTTAGCGGATTTTTTTCTGGGTGTTTATATTTCTAGTCCATCTTCCAGCCAATTTTAAAATATTTTGCAGGTGTTTCTGCAGGAATACTCACAAAACCTTTCTTTGTTGAAAAAATTCATCAGCATCTGTAGTGAATAGTGAGAGAAGTTGGGCTAAAGAGTCATTTAAGACATTGATCAATAGGACTAGTGATCTGTTTAAAGCCAAGAACAAATGTAAGTGATTTACTACACTGGTCCTTTAGATCTTTGCCAAATGTCATCCTGAAAATTGATGGTAGTACCCATATCTCCTTGAGCTCTGCCAGGCTCAGACTTTAATTATTATAGCAAACTAATGTTTAATTTAGTAAAAAAAGGAAAAAAATCTGATAAGCTTAGAAGAAAAATGAACTGGTTTTCTGACAGACTGCTACACATGGAAATCTTGTGTGACAACAGTGTGGCTCACTCTGGTTGACTACTCTGGAGAAAGGACTCTAGACACTGAGCATGTTTGCAGAGAATCTGTGAAGCAGAGAGATAGACTTCTTCTGGGTGAATCTTCTGGTGTCAGGCTATAGAGTTTTTAAAACAGGAGACAAATTTCACTTTATTTCCAGAAAGGTGAAAAGTATTGGGATATCTCTAACTTCTGTTGCCTAAACCACAATGGCATCCAGTAATTCCCTATTAGGCAAGGTACAGTGTATTTTAAAACTCACAAACGCAGTGTTAGCACTACTAGAAAAACTACTTCTCCATTAAATTCAAGAGCTGAATTTAAGTGTTGCACTCATCACAACACTCTAAAATTTTTTCTTGCCTCCCTGGTTGGCATGTAAATAACATAATTTGCTGTGATGTATTAATTGCAGGATTAGAAGACAACTTGAAAATCCTTTAGCTGATGCTTCAGTTAATATATTTTTCGAGTGCACACACTTCACGCTTTAGAATTGAATCTGTTTATGCCATTATACTCATTATTATATGAACCAAACTAAACCAGGCCCAGGTTGTCTGTGGTACTGAGTGGCATTAGTGGTGTGTTTGCTGAGCACTCTCTGATGTCATCTAATGATGCCACGGGTATAGCTGAGGTGTTCACACAAGGGAGTCATATTTAACACAGCCTGAGACCATACCCTTGGCAGTGAGAGAAGATGGCCCCGACCAGTAAGCACCTATGAGTAAGTGCCTGAATAAATCCCTTCCTCTGGGGTTTGTTTTCTCAAGCAGTGTTCTTTTTTGAACAGAAGCAGTGGATCTGATTCTGCCCTCCCACAGGCATTAGTCTTTGTGACCTCTCAGATGTATTATCTCATTGAAGAAGAAGCACATGGTGTATGTTCTTTTCCAGTGCCTGACAGCCCTGATTACACCAACAATAAATAACAACAAATACTATATTTTCCTCAAGTTCTACTTGTCATGTATTTTAGCTAATAATCAAAGAATTAACCTGTTCTAGATTGTTTGGGGCTTCCCTCCCTCCCCTCCCCCACACCAGAACTACAGAGCCTTCACCTGATTTCTTCACCTCCCTTTTAATATGTTTGAAAATTAGGGCTGAACCTTGCAAACCGCTGCTTGTACATTGGAAAACAACTGACCCAGTGATCTCTGGGGTCTCTGGGCTGCAGTGTCAGGGGTGGAAGGGGAGCTCCCCCCCAACAGCTGTGGTACAAGAGCCACATCCTTCTCAAACAGTGGTTAAACTGTCAAAACAAGGCTTGCCTGGGCTCTAGGAAGCTTGTTCTTGGCTCTTCATGTGGAAGGACTGTAATTCTTGATCCCTTACCCACGGTGTGAGGAGCCTAGAGCATGGCCAGAGTGTTGATAGAGTCAGCTGCAGATGGATTTGCACAGTCTGCTACATAGTGTACGCTCATTTTCACTCTCTCTCTGTGATTGGAAAGAGAGCAGTATTCCTGGCTTTTTTTCCTGGTTTCAAAGCCATAGATTTGTACAAGGTTTTTACCCTGGTTGATGTGATTACAAAGGAAATAGTGCAGTAGCCCCTCAAATTGAGGGAAAAGAGCAAACCAAAACACACATCAGTCTTCTTAGCCAGAGTCCCAACTACCATAGAGTTGGGAAAAATGCCATGCACGTGATTTTGCTGCATGTTAAAATGAAGGGAAGGGAAATGAAAAAAGTATATCACCATGTCCTTTAAAAATTTGTACCTACAGAGTTGAAGCAACCACAAGTGATGCTGTGCAGATGGTTTTTCTATTGCCAGGGAGAAGTGCAGTGGGGCCAGAGTCTTTTAATCTGTCATGTATAAAACTGAAGATTTACAGTTGGAATCAGACTTGAAAATGTAAATGGCTTTTCAATTGCAGAGTCTGGTCCATCATAATGGCTTTCATTCAAAGCTTTGTCTGGGTAGAACAACAGCTGTTCTGCCTGTGGTTTTTCTTGGTTTATTTTATTTTTAGAATTTTCTCATATGTAAAATGCCACAAGATGGACACAGACAGGAGACCTCGTGGTGATATCTGAAATAAATAAAGTGCTCTCTTTCTCCACAGAAAGAGAGAGTTGATTTAGCTAGTGAAGAGCCCTGACCTCAACTTTTGACTACCTTCCCACTCCTAACACGGCTAATCTGGATAAAATGGGATGCTGAGATCCAGTCTGCCTTTGAAATTAGTTTTTTCCTCGAAATCACCAGCTGGTGACTGTTGAGAGTCCTGAAGTTTTGCGCCTAAAGTTAAAAATTGGGGAAAGCCAGTGGCTGGTCATTTAAAAATGACACTTTTTAGACAAATTCAATGGCGTTTGAGACACATTGCAGTGTCTCTGGTGTTCAAATTCAATAATTGTCTGGTTTTTAAAAGTAAAGTAACTCCTTTTTAATATCACTTATCCCTGTTTTTCAGCATCTGTACATTTCTGCAGCTGTTTGTTTACTAAAGATGCATGTTTGACATTTCATAAAGTGCACCTGTTCAAATGTAGATTCCAAAGAGAGTTTAGTATGGAAACAGGAGTTGCAAGTCCAAATACTGCTGTGGACATATTTCCCACTGCAGAGAGTGTTTTGTTGCTTGGAGACATACTGTATGTTCTTGTTTTTAATCTTTCTTCCAAAGTTGAGCTCTGTACATCTAATACAGATGGAAAACTAGAAAATATTCAGTATTTCAAAACATGTGTAGGAGGAAAAGGACATGTAGGAAAAACCAACCAACCAACCACCAAAACAAAAGACCCAATCCAGCTCCCAGAAGACCTGGAGCCACAAGGAATTTTTGTTTGTGCTGGGAAAGTATTATATGACTTCAGGCACCAACTGAATTACATTATTCTCTTGCAAGGCAAGGATGTGTCCTTTTCAGAACCGAGAATGGGAATTACGAGAACCAGGACAGTGCCCTGTTATATTGTTTCTGAGAAGAGAGGTCCTCTGTGGTTGATCTTACTAGAAACCACGATGAGAACATCAGGGTTCATTTTCCTCCTCAATCATTCTCTGTATTTTTCTCTTCTCCTCACTGGCTCTTTCTTTCTCTTTATCTCTGTTCCCCTTCTGTCCTCAAATCCTTTTTCTTTCCCTTTTTTCCCTCTTATCTCCCACAGTTTCCCTGAAATACAGCAGGCATGCAGGGTTGTCTCAGTCTGACCAAAGATGGACCAGTGACAAAGCTGTATCTGTAGTTAAGTTTGTTCCACAAGCAGATAGCGCTATGCTCTCTTGTTCAAATATCAGTTTGTGCTGTTCTCACAGGCATTAATCCAGGAACACTATTTGCCTGCTACAGTGGGATACTGCAATGCCAAGGGATGGTTTATCTGATTTCTACTTCCAGGCTTTTATTTTGACGTTAAAAAAAAAGTGGACAAAAATACATTGTTGCCATTCAGAAAAATAATTCATCATCTGTTTTATATGAGTGAGGGTAATAGAGCTGGAATTAAAGAAATGTCATCTTTGCAATATGCCCAGACTTGTGAATGAGAGGGATTCCCAAACAAAATTCTTCCAAAGTCACATTTCGGACTTGCAGCTTCCATCAGCAGGACCTCTGGCAGGGCTGGCAGGAGCATGACTGTGAATGCAGGGAGTTTGGAAGCAATCCTCAGAGCCTGAATCGCACTGATGCCTGAGCTGTGGATTTGTGCCTTGGCAGGACAGATAGAAAAAGTAGAAGTCATATGCTAATCTCTGAATTGGAGATTTTAAGCTCTAACCTGAATTTAGATTCTGCTCTGGTGTAAACCCAGAATAAGTGTGCTTAAGCTCAGACCTAAAGTCTAATTTTTCAAATGCCTTATAAATGTGGTAATGCCTTATAAAAAGCCAAGCACTTGTAACCTACTCTAATTCAGCAGGAAACCATCCTCTACACCCACTTTTTTGCACTCTGTCCTCTAGAAATACTAAGAGGAAAAGAGTATGGAAACTTCCACTATTCAACAAGATGCCCAGAGTGTCCTCAGATAATCCCTTGTGAAGCTGGATGGTGGGATGAGAGCCAGGCTCTGTCATCAGGGCTCCCTGGTTGGTTAGAGGGATGTCCTTGTTCCCAACCATCCCTTACCGTGCCTCAAGATTAATGGCTCCATACTGACCACTACAGTTACTTGACAGTCCCAAGAGAGATGCTATTTAAGCTAAACTATGGCACTGGAACCATAACAAATGTGTCTAAACTGGACATAATTGTATTCACACTGGTTATTAGAAGAAGACTCCTAATAAAGTTTTTGAAGAGCAGACAAAATGACTAAAGGGGCACAGTAACCCCAAATTATTATTAAAGTATAACTTGGTATGCTTCTTGGAAGATTTATTGAAGTTGGGCTGCAGAGGAGTCAATGGTCTCAGCAGTCCTTTAACCTCCCAAGAGATCAAGGGGTCTCTTGGTAATTTAGTGTCATGTGTTAGCTCTTACCCACACTGGACAGAGCTCTCTACTGTGCTGATGTTGCTCTGCTGTGATCACACTGAACTCTGCTCTCAAAAACAGCAGCAGAAACGGCCAACTTCCATATGCATGGTGATGTGGGAAAGATATGGTTCTATTTAATTTAGTATTGAAAAGTCCACTCCCCTCACTGATGTGTATGAAAAATAATTTGCTCTGTGACAATGTTGTTTTCATTGGAAAAAGTCACCTCTAAAAATCATCTCCCCAGTATACGAAAACAAAATCCTTAAAACTGAGACATTACAATGAATCATATTCTTGAAAATCTCCTTTTCCCTCCAGTCTCAAAATGGGGTTGGCAATACTTACATGCCTCTGGGAAGCTCTCTGGGTAAGAAAATCCTCACGGCATGAAAGATCTCTAAAAAGAGCATTATTTGCCTAGTAATTTTCTTTTATTGTTCTGGTCTTAAAAAAAACCAGCTCTCCACACAAAATTTAGAGTGTTACACTGAGTTTATTTTGAAAAAGAAATCAAAGATTGCTTTTTTCATCTCTGAGCCAGATGGACAGAAAAAAACAAACGTATTCCACCCTATGAAAGAAAACACATGAGAACTTTTTTTTTTCCTTTCCACTGAACAGCATGGGAAAAATGAGAAGGAGATGGTGAATGAACAAATAGGCTCTGGTTTCAGAAAGGCCTGGTTTTTGGGGAACAAGGGTTTTGTACATAGTGCATTGTGCTTTCCCATCTATAGATACCCAAACTACCTCTGAGTGAGTGTGGGTAAGCACTGGGAACCTCCTCTTCCCACTCCTGCCCAAGCCCTGGATGTCCCAGTGGAGGGGACTGCCAGGCATGGGCAGCTGTCCCACTGCCAGCCTCTCACCTGTGTGATCCCTGATACTTGCACGTGGCACCACAGAGCCTGCTCCAGGGGTAGCTGGGTGTCCATGGAGGAGCAAACATCTCCAGGGGGGCACAGAGACATCTGCAGAAGTGAGGGGGGGGAAACAAAGCAAGTCTGGAGGCTGGGGCTGGAGACATTTTGTTCCTTTTGGATGCTACAGCATTGTGAGCTGCTGTGCTTTTAATCAAGGAAGCTTCACTGGGCAAAAGTGGTTTTGTTTTCTCACACCTGAGTTGACTCAGCCACCTTTCCCCTATTCCCTGCAGAGCAGTTTCCTCTGACAGCCAGTGGCTGCCCTCCAACCAGCTCCTTGCCTTGCCAGTGATTGGACACCACTTCTGCCACTTGCTAAGAACAGAGGAGCTACTTGCCAGGAATAGAAAATTCAAAGAGGAGGCCAGCCATCTGAGTGAGAGAAGAACAGCAAGATCAGAGTAGCCATTATAAACAGCCAATTTAATGTAGTTACCATAATGGCTAATGTAGGGACTGATCCTGCTCTACTCAGGATATCCTTCACCTGGGGACCCATCTGAAATGCTTTATCTGTGAGGACAGCAAACAGCAAAGGGAGTTCTTGCTTCTTCAGCCCTTCTTAAAGGTCTTTTTCAGCTCTTTCCTTTGAAACTACGTTCCTAGCACTGAGGTGCTGCAAGAAAAAGGCACAAAAAATGCAATTAAGGGATAAGATAGCCACAGTCATGTTTAGAACTAGGATGGTGTAAGTGAGAAGAAAGGCTTTAATGGCAATAATTTTCATCAGATTTTTAATACCTATGAATGGGTCTGGCTCCACATCTCTCTTGGTTACACATGCACGCACAGAGTAAACAACATTCACTTCCATCTCTCCACTTAGTCATTCCTTTATTGGAACATTTGCAGGTATTATTTATAGACATCAAAGAAAATGAGAGTTTGAAATTTATAAGCTCTAATCAGCTGAAGGTGTTTCCAAATAAATTAATGAAACAAGTCAGAAATCACATTAAGAAGTTCAGCACTGAATGTATATCACAATGACTTGGCACCCTCTCTGCCTTTTCCTCCTTTTCTTCCAAAAGTCTCAGTGCTTGCCAGGGTATATGAACTTGCATTTAGTTTAATGTAAAACAAGAAAAAGGATGATGGGAATGTGTGCTCAGTATGACAAGTTACAGTATTTGTGCATAAGAAGGCCAAAACTTGAGCTGGGACAGAATAATTTCCTGTCACTTAAAACTTTCCAAACAAGCCATGTTGTCACTCAAACCATACAGAAAACAGATTTAATGGGGATGTTTTCCCATTAAAGAGTGGCCGCTCTGACTTTTGTGACAATTTTTTGGCCCATTCCAGTGTCCTGGTCGCATCCCTGCCAATCTGTCTGTTCTGTGACAGGTTCCTGAGCTTAACACTCCCTTGACCTTCTCAGCGATTTCAATCTTCGTTGCCATTTGACACCTCTGTTTCCCTCCTGCAGGAATCCTAGGTCAAAAGTATGGTCTGTCTCAGTCCACCTGGTTGCTCAGGACACTTTTTAAGGATGACTGGACACACTAGGCATGCAACTGCAGCACACTTCTCCAACCAGTTTGCCTCACAGCTGCAGTCTTTGATTCAAACGTGTGAAAAGAAGGTGTGAGCCCAGTCACATTTCATTTCTCAATGTCCTTAGCATGTCACTCCTCTGACTGGAAGACATTAGATGACTCTTGGATCATCTGATCTTGATATGTACCCTCACTGCTATTGCTGAAGGAAGAGAAGGATGAAATCGGGGCAAGGAAGCAGTACAGCTTGGGCTTAAACAGGGTTTCTCATTAGCTTCTTTTAGTGAGAGAAGTTTATGATCTCAGTAAAAAGCAGGAAGAATGTCATTTAATGTGGTAGATGCTCCAAAGGGGGTTATAAGCCAGCATTCAAAACAAAGGTAGCAGTGCTTCTATTTCAGTGTGGCTCTGCAAGGCTCCACTCACCAGGGTTTGTGAGGCTCTCTGGGCATGCAAAATAATAGTTTTTAAACTCATTATCCAAAAATAGCAGTTTAACATTATCTCCACAGACACTGTGGAGATAATGTGTAACAGTACAGAATGCATTTACATGCGACTCCCAGGTACAGCATGACAAGAGTGTATGGCAGAACTAAGTTGTATTCAAAACCTGATGAAAAAGCCAAAAGAAAAGCCTCAGGAAATCCAGACTGTCTGAAGAAAAGCCCTGCCTCCAAGATGGCATGGTTTCTGCAGCTGAAATGCACAGACCTTTCACTTTTAATTAAGCAATTTTTGTGTTGTTCCTGTCTCATATCTAATTTGTACCCACAGGACAGATTCCCAGATCTAATATTTTGTGTATTTTTAAAGAAAATCATAATTAAAATTTAAAACACTGGAGAGAGTGTGAGACGTAGGGAAGCAGCAGTCTTTAATTGGTTGGTTTTAGGAGCAATATTTGAAAATCTGAAGTACAAAATCTTGTCTGTTTCCAACAGAGCTGGAGTATTTCAACACATTTATCTGCTTTCAGCCAAGGTAAACGGCAGGTCAGGAGGCAATGGAAAAACAGTTCTCCTTCCCAAGAAGCCGAAACAACTTCCTTCATCATATAGCATGTGGACATGCAAAGAGTATAAAAACTGGGAACAAATACAAGAGTTTTTGCTAATGAATTTAACAGTTAAATTTTTTAATTCGTGATAAGCAACGCTGCTGCCTAGACAATGGCACATGGGACTGTGGAGGAAACTGGCTGCGTAATGATATCATCTCTTTCTGTTTTGCAGCATATTTTATTTTCTACTTTGTTTGGGAGAGAAGTACTGGTCCAAGAAAACAGAGAGATTGATTTACAAACCACTTAGGAGAAGTGCAAGTTTATTAGACTTTTCTGAGTATGGCATGTCCTTCTTACCAGATCTTGAAATCTGTCTTAAAAACAAACATATTTCAATGTGTGCAGCTTCTTTGTTTCTCTTTCCATAAAGTCTCTCATCTGGGCTTGACTTGCAGTATGTGTAGCACCTACTGGGCAGAATTCCTTACAAGAAGGGAGAAGGAATGAAAACATTTCAAAATCATTCTCAAAACCTGGTGATTTATTTCCGTGGCATTTTCTCATGAGTGGAAGGAATGTAGGATGGCAGGATGGCAGGCAGGCAGGAAGAAAAGGCAGCAAGGTAGGAAGGCAGGCAGGTAGGCAGGCAGGAAGGAAGGAAGGAAGGAAGGAAGGAAGAAAGGAAGGAAGGAAGGAAGGAAAAGCTTTTATTAATGTGGTCAGTGGAACACTGGCTGTGATCAGAGCTATTGAGTATCTAGTCCTTAGTCAACTTAATTGTTACACACACAGACTAGATTGCATATAGTAAGGAAAACACTATCTAAAATCTGCTTTAAAAGTTATTTAACCAGAACAAATCATCTGGGAAAGTACAAATATTTCTAAATGGAAAAATATTTCTCTACTGCTGAGCTAGGCCTGACAGCAAACCTTAATGAATTATTAGTACCTTTATTGTTTTCTTTGGCCCCTGTGCACTATATTTGTAAAAAAAGTCAGTAAAAAAGAGAACAATTGTAAAAAGCAAATATTTTGTACAAAAATACAAAGTTTTAAAAGCTCTTAAAAGTATATTCCATATTATTGATAAGAGTTGGACTATATATATATATTTATATAAAATCTATATATTCGTGTATCTGTATAATTTTCCTACATTTGGGGTTTTAGCAAATGTTTTTCTATATGAGTGACCAACAGTCTTACTCAGATTGATGGAATGTCTTTTCTCAGAAGACACAAGTTGCTTATGTACGTGGTTACTGCTTGGGAAGAAAACCTATAACAGAATTAGTCCAATGGTATTTCTTGATGCTGTGAGTTGAAAGGCCTTGAGAAATTGCAAGATGCTGGAGAAGAGTTGCTGTTAAATTCCTTTATGCTTCTAAATCAGTTTTCAGTGCTTGCTTTTTTCTTTTTTTTAATATTTAATTTTGGAAGTCGATGCTGCTCTCTCCCAGGATTTTCTTCTTTACGTAGATTTTCATAATATGTAGGTATCTGTAAAGTCACAGCCTATTACACGCCAAATATTTGTCCTAGAGTATGAGAGAAAAAAGAAAAACAAAGAGAAAAAAATCTTGTAAAAAACCTGTGAAGATTAACCAAATTTGCAAAAAGAAAACTTACAGAGATCAAGGTATGTAAAAAATTTAAGAAGATTCATATTCAGATCCTGTATGTCCTGGAGGATAAATATTTGTAAACCATGAAGTTTTCTTAAAATAACAAATGTATGTAGGAAAACTAGAGCAAATTACATTATTACTTACACATGGTCCTTCATTCTGGGCATCCAAACAGACTTATACACACACAAAGCTCGTTCAGCACTTTGTTTTGTTTTGGTTTAGGGGACATTTCTATGGATGGGATGTAATTTTGGCTCTAGCTGACATTTATGTCTGCCTTCCCTGAAATTCAGCCGACAAGTTTCCAACTGGAGCAGCCAGGCACCCCTGGCAAAGCAATGTTTAAACAGGTTGTATGGAGGAGATAATGTTTCAGGCAGAGCCCCACCATGAACACAAACACCACCTAGTTCTGTCATGATGTGGCTGGGCTCCAAGCAGAATTGTGAACCACCTGTCCTCTGCTCTTGCAGAAATCAGTGTATCAACAAAAAGAGATACCCTGTGGCAATGACCTGGGCTTCTGCTCGGCCACATTGGCAGTTTATGAGTCCTTCACTCCAGCTGCAAGAGATGAATTGCTTATGGTCTGTGGACCCAGCTTATCAGTCCTATGGGACATCTCCTGGTTGTGATGGGAACTGTAAGACTTAGCAGTCGCCATGTGCCTCCTGTTGCACAAATTCTCAAAACGAAGCCTTTCTGGTGTTTGAAGGCTGGTGTCTGAGTCATCCCAAGTTCAGCTTGTCCTGTTGTGTGGCCACTGAGCCCATAAAAACATCTTCCAGTGTGACGAGAGTCTTGAGCACGTGCCAAATCATGTCTGAAATTCTAGGCATGTTTAAAGTCTACAGGAGATGGCCAAGATGCAGAGTATGCGATGGCTATGGCCAGCTTCGAGACTGCTCTTTCCGAGTATAATAAATCCAGTACCTACATCACTCAGAGTATTAGAAAAGTGCATGTTGGGCTGGATCAGAGTAGAAGTGCTCCACATGTGGTTCCCCCCTTCCTCAACAAGGTACTGTCATTGCATTTAGCTTGGATCTTCTCACCTCTAGCTGTGGGACAGTTACTATGGACATGGTGAAATAATCAAACCAAGTGCCTTGCTTACCTTTGTCCATGTCTTTTTCACAAATGAAATTGTTAACATCTTCACAGTAGAAGTCATTCCAGAGCCCAGCATAGATCAACCCAGCACAATCTTCCCCTGGCCCATGCCCATGACTCCAGTTATCAGGCTGCCCAGTTTTCCAGTTTCTTTCAACGAAAAAGCAAGAGAGATGATTGCACAACACAGCACACATGGCAGTTTTTCACCACAAGAAATTAACAAAAACATCATGAGATCTGTTCTGAACGGGAAATACACATTGAAACAAACAATACATGACTCTTGCTGAAAATGGAAAACAGATGTATTACAGACAAGGGAATCTATTCGGCCTTGGGCTGCCAAAACTCAGAGACCTAAATTTAGACTGATGAACTTTATTTTAGTTTCTGAATGTACATGCACACACAGTGGGAGTGCTCCATGCTCCATGTGCATTGCTCCAAGCCTGCAAAACCTGAACACTGCATTCCTGCTGGCAGCTGGGACTGAGAAGAGCCCACAAGCTCACAGGTACTGCCAAGATGGCAACACCCTGCCCTTGCTCACTGCAAAGGTGCTCATCTCTCTGACTGAACCAAGGTGGGCATCTTGGGAGGAACAGCAAAGATGTACATGTTTGAGGGACACATGCTCAGATGGGAAGGGAATTTTTTTGACTTATAAGGAATGTACAGAGTATATATACACACATCTTTTTGAGATAATTGACTTTGGTGGTGAAACTGAACACAGCATTTGTAAAAAATCTTGCAGCAAGTGTTTCCTCATCCTGTTTTTGCTTAATGAATGAGAAACACTTCCAACCTCAGGACTTAAAAGCTCCATTTTCCTGAAGAAACAGGTTGAAGGGAGGTTGTGGTTGCTGGCTGACACAGTCCATGCTCAGCTAAAAAACATGCCTGCCTGACACAGAGCGCCCAACCAGGCACCTGGGAGGACACACAGCTTTCCAGAAGTAATGAAATACTCTGAAAATCAGTAACCAACAGCTCTGAGGTTACACCAGAGCACCTAAAACCACGGTGTAGTGGAAACTGATTAAAAGCAGTACCTGAAGTGGGAATCAGTCACAGCGCTGCCATAAAGGGAAAGAAAGATGAAAATGGGGAGGGAGAAAAAAGGAAAATATTATGGCTCATTTGAAATGCATCTGACTTTTTCCATGTTTTTTCACGTAAATGAACACCAATGAGATCACAGCTAATCATTTCGTAACATCTGACTGATTGTAGTCTGTTTTTCTGAAGCACAGCACGCTCGGCTCTATAAACTCTTTAGTCTCCTCCTCAGTATTAAAAATTTGTGTGGTTGCAATCTGTTCCATTTAGGACAAATTAGGTGTAGTTCTAGGATTCCTGGAGAGCTGCCAATTCAGTTCTCAGCTGGCCAAAGCATAGACACCCTTATTTCATGCATTTTCCTTATGTTTAATGCTTTCCACTTGGATTTGGGCTTTATCTAAAGACTGGTCATTTTTTATCAGAATGAGTACTCTATTTATAGCCAGTTGTAATGCAAATAAGGAAAATTCAAACCAAAACAGTTAAACTGTCTGTGCTCCCCATCTCAACTTTGTAATAAAAGTCAGGAGCAAACATTTTGGCAAGAAACACCGCACTGTTTAGTTATGTGATTCTTTCATTCAACATTCAGTTTTCTTTCTGGCAAGGAAAGAAAGCCTTGTGCAAGGAGAAGGGAGAGAGAAAAAAAACGTTCAACAGCACCCTCAGTAACAAATTACATCATTGGCATCTGCAGCCATCTGGATCCATTGGACAATTTCTAGATGCTGCTTTTAGAAGTGTCAGCAAGAGTGGTAGCAGTTTTTTATTTACGTACGTGTAAACTGGTAAGGATCCATCCAGCCATCTCCATTCATTTTCCTTCTCTGAATCAGTTAGTCCAATCCAGAAGCTGCCTTTCCCAAAAATCTGCCTTTTTATCCATTGCTGTGAAAGAAAGATCTTAGTCCATAACAACAACAACTGTCTTTGGAGCCAATAAGCTACACTGGTTTCACAAATGTCTTGTTATCAGAATAGGAAGGGCCAGAGAAATTTTTTTAAACTGAAGATAAGTGTTGGAAGTTGGCCTTGTCACCCCTTGCCCAAACTAGAATCCATTGCCGTGTTTGCATATGAGATAGAGAGAGCTAAGCATGAAAATTAGGTTGACATAAACTCACATCTAACATCTTGTAGATACAAATTGAAAAAAAACCCACAAAGAGTAAGCAGTTGCATCTTGACATCCCCACTGCTGTGTTGAATAGTATTAAAAGTAAAGTTAGATTTATAGTCAGACTAAAAATATTCTTGGGTCACAGTAGTCTTAGGCTGCATGTATTAAATAAGACAATTTAAAATTAAATTACATTCACTGATGCAAAAAATGCATTTTTGATAATATGCAAGGCACAACGGCTTCCATCTTTAAGGGTTCAAAACTTCTACAATTCTCAGCAACCTTTCTGACTGCTCTGTGCCCACCACATTCAGGGTCAGCACCAGCTCTGTTTACACTGCCATTCTGCAGAAGGAGAAGCTGCTGATCAGAAAGAGGGTGGACAAAATGCTAATGAGTCAATCACTGTGTCTACTTCACTATATGAATTCATGATGCTCTCAGCTTCACACTTACCTTGTGGTTTCCACATGTTAAACAACTTCAAACTCTCTCCTTGAAAAACAGAAAGAGAAGGTACTTACCTGCTCCTCTTTGTTGTTGATGATAACCAAGCGTGATGCTTTCTCTTCACAGAATAACTTTGCCTCTTCAAAAATTTCTCTTTCAATTGAAAAGTAGTAGCACTTTTCTGTATAGTTTTTCCAATGAGGAGAACAACCTGTGATGTGAATTTTTTTGTGTTAAGCCTGTCATTGGTAAGTAAATAGGGCCAATAATAAGTGGAGGAACACATACCCATCTACAGAATGCTGCTTCCTAAAGTACTTACAAACAGTTTGGGAATTTACTTAATAGGATCCTGATTGGGTAAAATCAAGTCTAAACTGTGTGGCCAAGGGAATTATTTATTACTCACAATACTGCCACCTTTTCTTTAGCCATAAACTTTAACTTGTATCAGTTTCAGGTCATCAGAAAGAAGACCAACACGTATGGCTTCACTTAACAGGACTCTTTGTGCCTAGAGCAGCTGTGAATGCCCCATCCCTGGAAATGTTGAAGGCCAGGCTGAATGGGGCTTTGAGCAACCTGGTCTAGTGGAAGGTGTCCCTGTACATGGCAAGGGGGTTGGAACTAGATAGTCTTTCAGGTTCCCTCCAACTCAAACCATTCTGTGATTCTATGATGATCCTCTGAAATCCCAGAGACTTAGTCTAAGGCAGGTAAAGTTATTTGAAGCAGTATCTAAGTGGTGAGCACTGTCTGCTACATGTATCTGTATGTCAGCAGAAGGTGGATGCAGTGTGTTGATATCTTACCATTAGCCTCGGGTACTGATGTGGGTTCACTCTGTAGTGCCATTGGCATCCCTGGACCTGGTGGCCCTGGTGGGCCAGGTGGCCCCTTTGGACCAGGCAGCCCAGGGACTCCAGGTAGTCCAGGTAGTCCTCGAGGTCCTGGTACCCCTGGTTCTCCCACAGTTCCTTGCAGGCCTTGAAATCCTGGTGGGCCTTGAGGCCCAGGTGGACCGTCCTTGCCTTGTGGACCTGGTGGCCCCGGGTCTCCACTTGGTCCAGGCAGACCAGTCTTGCCAGGAGAACCTCTTTGACCTTTGGAGCCAGGTGATCCTCTTGAACCTTTCCCTCCTTTTTCTCCTGGTGGCCCGGCTGGCCCAGGTGGGCCCTTCTCACCTGCAGGTCCTGGTGGTCCAGGCTCTCCTTTCTCTCCTTTTTGTCCTTTTAGGCCAGCGGGGCCAAGAGGACCTGGAGGGCCTCTGTCACCTTTAGGTCCCCTGGGACCAGGAGGACCTGAAACAATGTAAACATGCAAAGTAGGGATATGCATAGAAAACAAAACAAAAAGCCCATGTGGGGTCCTTGTTTAGTACATGTCAGACCAGCAACACTGGATATTTAACAAGGCAGAAACCAGGCTAAGAGTTGCTTCCACCAGTGCTTTTAACAGTATATCTGCTTCCCAGTTTCTCTATTGTTGCTCTTTCATCAGCCTCCACAAAATACGGGATGCTGTGCCCCAGGTGACCAGCCAACGTGTCACTCCCTGCAAGACACACCCTGTACTATTGATGCACATGGTCCTGTGTGTTGATGGTCCTGTTTCCTCACTCTGCCACCCTCCCTCTTCCTTCTAGTCTCACCTCTCTGCTCTTAGACCTCAGGACTTTTTCTCCTGACCCTGTCTGCTGCTCTGTCAATAATGGAATGTCAAAAAGATGGCTAGTGCGCAATAGGCCAACTGTGGGAAAGACCAGAAGCTGCTAACTGTCCGGCGATAAGAGGACAGGGAACAATAACCCCCAACAGGAAATGGCAATACTGTGACAGCAATAAACAACAAAACAATTTTTGATTCTGATCACAGCTGAGCAAATCCCTTGTCAATGCCTTCCCAGCCCCCACCACCCATCTACATAATTTAAACTCCTCCAGAGATAAATTCCCAAACTGGAATTATTTAGTCCTGGTTGAAACGAGAACGGTTAGGGTTACTGACATGTAATCTTGGCTGTAATTCAGCCTTAGCTTATTTGGAGCACTGGATTTATATTTGTGATTAGAGTTTTAGGCCTGAGTGGTTCACATCAGGTTGGAAATATGAGTGTTCTTTTCATTTGGGATAATACTTGGCTGGGAGAAACCTCCTAAACCTGATTCCATTTATTTCTGGAGAAAATAAAATATCCCAAGATTAAAAACTAAATAAAGTAGGATGTTTTCTGGCAGACTAACAACTGGCTTAAAGTGAAATAGTAACTTGTTTTTCAGCAAGGGTGGACCTTTCTGGAAATAGTCCAACATATATTTTTTAGCCATTTCCTTCTTAGCAGGGATTGGTTTCTTGAGGTTCCACACCTTTACTCGCTTATTTTAGAAACTAAATCAAAAGCAGATCCAGTCAGTTAGTCAGACAGAATAAAATTTTGCTAAGTCAGAACCTTCTTTCATAACATCTCCATTTTAGCTATGTAAAGAAGGCATAGAAAAATTAGTAAGGAAAATTCAAGCTACATGTACATTTCCAAAGTTTTGGATTAGATAATGGAAAACCCCAGGACTAACTTCCACAGAACTAAAGAAGTAATGCAAGCAGGAATTCAGCACAGACATCATTTGGGAAGCTGCATACCTTGTAGGATAGTGAAGTTCTTGATGAGCTGGCCATGTTTGGAATCTACCAGCTTCATTTCTTCCATGATTACTGACAAATTGGCAACTTCAACATCTAACCTTGACCTCATCAAATCCTGTTGCACCTTGAGAGATGCGGAATCTATGCGAATATTGGCTAGTGTGCTGTTCATAAAAATCAGCTCATCTGAATGTTTACTTAAGGTGTCCGTACAACTTGTCCTGACCTCATTGAGATTGCTGGTCAGTGTCCGTAGATGATGAGCAGTGTAGCTGATGTTGCTAATGATATTGACTATATCAGTTTCAAAGACCTGGAACCTTTCTTCTAGATGGCTGAATTTGGCAGCAGTTCTGTTTTCATATCCTTTATGCTGTTCCTGGAGATCCTTTAGATTTTGTTCATTGGCTTGGGCAATTGTGGTAATGTTCTCTATTTGCCCACTGAAGGAGCTGAGCTGATTGTTCATGTCTTCAAGGGTATCATTGTTAGCTTTTGCCAATGCTGAATTGTTGGCGGCCAAAGTCTGTAAATTTTGTACTTTCTCCTTAAGCCAGTCGGTGTCCTTCCGGGCTTGAAGGACAACCTGCTGCAGATTTTGAAAGTCATTCTTGATTTTTAGAATAGCCAAGCTTGTATCTTCCATTGACTTCTGCAGGACACTGATAAGATTTCTTTGCTGTATTTGAGTCAGGTTTAAGTTGTTCAGGTTCATGATGACCACATTATGAGAATGCACTTGGTTTTGCAGGTTTGTTTGGATATTACTTGTGTCTTGTTGAAGATTGTTGATATAGCCAGTATATGACTGAAGAGTCTTATTAACACTGATGATCATGAAAGAGTTACTGTCTAAGGCACTTTTCATTTGGCTCTGTCTGTCATCTAATGCATTTCCAGACTCTTGGAGCTTCTCCAGTGTATCTTTGTTTCTGGTAGTTTTTTCTGCAATGTCATGAAGCTGCTGACGAAGAGCCAGAATGTCAGATCTGAAGCTGGACAGTTCAGTGTTAGTATTCAAGGCTTTTTGTCCAGCTTGGTCATCTGTTGTACAGGAAAAGAAATTGAAAGTCTTTAGGATAAGATTTTTTTAAAATACAGTGTAAAACAGCACAGTGTATTTTAAGTACAGTCAGACTGACAAACTGTTCAGTAGAACTTCTATCTTTTCCAGCAAAGAGAAACCACTAAGCAAAGTTCTGCCACTAGACAGAGAAAAAAAGCAAAGAGGAATCATGTCTTGCTGAGGACAACAAAACAGTGATTCTATATTCATGTATGGGAAAAACTACCGTTAGAAACTGATGATTTTATGGACTCAAATAATGCTGTATTCTGACTGAACGGCAAACAGAATTCAAAACATTAAATGGGTATCAGTAAGTGTATGTTTTGAAGTTACAACTGGATTTTGCTGAAAGCTCAGGAGTTTATTTTTGCTGTTCATGTTTTCTTCCTCTTGGCAGGTGGAAAATCTTCACTGTGATTTAGTACATATAGTTCCACTTTTTTTTTAAATCTTGGATTTAGTTTTAAAAAAGTTCTAATACTTATTTTAAAACAATCTGGTTTAGAGACAAAAGCTTTGCCAGCAGGCTAGTTCAGATATGTCAGGATACGATGTATTTCTGGTTTTCTCTCTAATACATTACTATTGCTTTTAATGACATTTATTTTGTCGTTATTGTTTCCTCATGGTCTGAGTTTGAGGAAGGCAAAACCTTTAATCTTTGAGGAACATCTCTGCTCTTGCTTACACTGCCCTTCAGAATATTTCTGGAAGCCTGTCTGAGTATGATAAAGCCCTGTCTATGATAAAACTCTGTGATAAATCTGCACAGCCTCTCAGCCAGGATATAGAAAACAAGGAAATAAGCAGTCAACACTTGCTTTCAGGGAATATTCCCTTTCTTGACCTGAATCACTTCACTATCCTACTCACAGTCCATATATTTTTGTCCTCATCTAAGTGTAGCTATATGAATTATGCAGCATGAAGTCCATCATTTCAGATGACTCCAAGAGAGAGCAATATGGTTTTCATAAAGTACAGTGAATACAGCTGTGTATGGAGCTTTTGTCTGGTGTTTTTGAATGAGTTGTGATAGCAAACACCAAATGGTGGCTTGTGAGACCTCAGCCTGAAGTGTTTATGGAGTCTTTTGTGGATGGACATCTTCCTGAGCACAGTTTCTCTCCCTTATGCTTATCTCACTCCAGGATCTTCTCAGCTCTTGACTTTATGTTTATCTCTTGGCTATAGCTCAAATTATATTGTGTTCCTCACACAGCTCTTGACAACTGCCATCCTGAAGCTAATCCCTGAAGGCCTGTCTTCCATTTACCACACACTGTTATCCTTCTGGCCCTACAGCAGTACTCTTACCTTTATGTTCCCTACAAAAGTTGCAACAAAACTTTCCTAACTTCCTCCATGGCAAGTCCACTTCAATAATGGTCCTGAGCATCTCACTGGCCATCCACCCAGCAGCATGTAAAAATGTGGCATGAATGAATCAAAGGTGCTCCAAGTTGTGCAAATTTAATTAGTGTAATATAATAACACAAATATAACCCAAAAGGTTGCACATGCATTAAGTCATAACATTTACTTCTGTATAAGTGTGAGTAAAAGAACATGTCACTGAATTACCCCATGTCTTTGAACTAAATGCAGTGTGTAAATACTTTAGAAGCCAGCTCTTTTTTGAAGGGAAAAAGTTGTAAAAATTTATAATCAAGCTGCAAGCAAGCAATTTTTCACAGAAATACACATCTCAATATATGGTTTATGAAGCTAATCAAAATTTATTTCAAGGAGCAGAGGCATGTATGTGTATATTTATATCGATGTAATAATTTATATAATAAAACATGTCTGTGTATAGGAAGAAAGGTAAGAATGTACACTTAGAGAGTAGAATCTTTATCCATGGGTTTTTTTTCCATCTTCCTACAAATTGAGATCTTTGATAGCAATTGGAAGATCTGAACTCATAGCAACCTTGTGTCCTGTATTCCCTGGATGATCAAGAAACATTTTATGGAAGTAATCAGCTTGCCTCAGTCGTAAGAATTTTGAACAGCTGATTATTTGTACACCTCTTAAAATGGCCTTTAGTTTTGAATCTTAGTTGCTAAAACAGCATCAAGATGACTGGGTGACAGATTTGTACTTCATGTAGAACCTCTTGTGCTGTGAAACAGCTTCTGCTATGTTTTACATACCTCAGAGAAGATTCTCTCCTAAGCACAACTTTTAGGTGTCTGTTTATTTAAGTATAAATGCTTCCAAAGTGACTTCAGTGGGAACTGTAAATTTTGAAGCATGCTTAAAATGCTGTCCTAAGTAGACCTGATCTGAACTATTTTTAAGTGCTTTCACAAGCACTTGAGAAAGTGGAATAGAAGTGCTGCATCTTGTCACAGGCAGAGATTTTTCAGACAAATTTCCTGCCACTATCTGCCAGGAGAACACCCCAGAGCCATAATATAAAGGAGCTTTGCTTGTGTGTAGATTACCTAATTTCTTCAGATCACTCTCCACCTCTGTGAGCTTTTCTGTATATCTTCTGTGGGACGTTTCCAGGCCACCTGTCACATTGTCCATTTTTTCTACAACTAGGAGAAAGAGAACAGTATGTTATGGAAAGAAGAGAAGTGAAATAGTGGAAAAAATCTAGTAAATAATAAAGCAAACAAAAACTCCACCACTGCCAAAAAAACCCCAAACAAAACACCAAAAAAAGAAAACACCTTAGAATTTCCTTGCTTGCCATTACACTTTGCTGTTGCTCTGTGAAATTCAGAAGGATGAGCTCCTATTTGCTGGTGAGACCCAGAATTCTTCCAGCTTTTCAGTCTGCCAATAGTCCCTAAACATTTTTTTTGCCCATGAGCAATCTCTCTCCTGAATGAGGAAATCCCTCTTTGTGGGTTTTTCTCACGAATGAAGTCCTTTTCTTTTAACAGTATTTCCATGCTTCAAGCACAGTGCTGTGTGGCAAAGGCAGACTGATTGCTAAAGGCTCAGACGTGTGAAAGAAGACTTCCTTTTATTTTGCTATGAGCCATTTCTCCTTAAAAATAAACTTTTTTTTCTTGTGCCATTTAATCACTAGAAGTTGCTAGCTGGATAGCAAACTTAGGACTAAGATAGCAGTTTTGGGGATTTTAAACATCTTGATAATGGTACAGATCACTCAAAATGATCTTGAAACCATTCTGTCTCATTAAGATTGAAAGGACGGTCATTCAGCAAGTGCAGATTTATGGCTGATGTGATCTTTATTTTGTAATGTCTGAGTAATTTTCTTGTCACTGAGACATTCGATTATTTGATGGAATTGATATGGGCACGGAAAAAGCAGAACAACAAATAAAGAGCCTGGGGTGGTTTCCACTGGCAAAAATGTGAAATCCTTGCAAGGTTAGAGGTAGCCTACAATGTTCACACCAAACCTTGTCTAATAGCCTTTTGCATTCAAGCCACAACCAGAGGCAGAATTTGCTTCTCATCATGAGATTATTTAGCCCTTTTGCTACATTGGGAGCAGAATGGGTTTGAAACAACCTGGGAGAGGCCGCATCAGTTATTGTGCGAGCTCCCTGTTTCAAACAGAAGCAATAAGGTGTTTTCCAAGTCTTTAGGTTCTGTAAACCTGTATGGGGTAGCAGGTACCACTAACTCTTACCGTCTGTGAGACAATCTGCAGCTAGGAAATAGTCTCATAGAAGCTATTGCTATGTAAAGATTTGGGTTTTTACTAGGAGTGAAATTTAAGGATCTTTTGATGCTCATGAGCAACCACATGAATCCCAGACCTTTTCAGTGTAGCCCACCAAGTTCTCCTTCTTTATTAACTTTTGCCTTTGTTTTTCTGATTCTGGATACCACAATTACACAGCAGGCTTTTACTGCTTCCCCAAAACCAACAGGAGAAAAACCAGACTATCTCTGATGCAACGGCACTGAGGTGAATGGAGTTACAACAGAGAAAAAGTCTCAAGGTTTTCAGAGAGACTAGATACCCTTTAATGAATTACCTGTCTGCTTCTTTTTAGACTGCTAACAAGCCAGTAAAACAGAGACTGTACCATGTGTGCAAAGTCAGTCAGTGTGGCTTTCTGTATTTGAGATGATGACAGATTGCTTGCTAAACACCAGACCCAGGCTACAATAATGGCTTTGCTTTTTCAGAGGGACAGTTGCTCAATATCTTCTGCTTTAGAAAGCATTATAGCACCAATTTTTCACTGGTTCTTCTGCCCATTAAAGTTGTCAAAATGCTGTATGCCATTTTCTCTAAATGAATCCAGAGTTGATTCTCTCTTTGTCCTGGCCAGCTGTCTTCCAGGCTGGAGTCCAGATCAGCAAAGGTCTTTCAGTTACTTCTGACACTCCAGTGATGCATGTGTACACCTATGCATTGCACGCAGTGAGCATGAGGACATACTTGGCTTTTCCTTTTGGCTCTAGGCATCTCCTTGTTCAGTCTGTCATGTTTTCCTTTGTTTACAGATAGTCACTGTGAAGGATATGGCTCACTCTGGATACTTAGAAGGGACCTCATGAAATCATCTGGACTTAAAAAGCAGGCCTAATTCAAGTGTTTCTGTTGAACCTGTGCCTTGACTAGCAATGTCACATCACCTATGGATCTTGTTAATTCAGCTTTAGCATAATATTCAACTGTTTTCTCCAGTCATGCAACATGCTTGGAGTTGGCAAGTGAATATATATTATCAGTAACTAAAGGAAAATGTAGTTTCTTCCTTTTGCTGTTCAAATTATTGCCAATTTGTACTTCAGATCTGAAGTTTGTAAAACTAAGATTTTATGCTGCCCTATAACAAGTATGTCTTTATGGTTGAATGAAATCTGTCCCTGGAAACTTGGGTTAAGACATTATCCTGAAGAGTCCAAAGCAAACGAAAATAGTAGAAATCCTATCAATAATTAGTTGTCTGGCAGTTAGATGAGACTGAAGAGAATGAGATATGCAACAGCAGTATTTTCATTGCCCAAAGGAAAAAAATATGAAAACCCACACTAAAGAGAAGTAGCTCTAGCTATGAACAGTCTTTGTGGGGGACACCTCAAAAATTTGATGAAGACAGGGCTTTAATCAGAAGTCTTACTGGTATTATTGATTGGCCATGATAAATGGGGAAGGCCATGCCTGGACTGTGTATCTGAAAGATCACTAATGAGCACTGTTAAAAGGTCTTTCAGTCCCCAGCAGCTTCTCTTCTACAGAAAGTAGTAGCTTTTAATTCTAACGTGTAAGTGAATGCCAGACAGCAATGATAGGGAAGGCAGACCCAACTTAGCTGGAAGATGCTCATTTAGAGGGGCTGGAAAGAGAAGACTGCTTTCGAATACCCAAGGTATTGATTTTTGTCTATTTGACAC
Organism: Neopelma chrysocephalum; assembly: GCF_003984885.1. Taxonomy (NCBI): domain Eukaryota; kingdom Metazoa; phylum Chordata; class Aves; order Passeriformes; family Pipridae; genus Neopelma; species Neopelma chrysocephalum. The sequence continues at coordinate 25,126,276 of NW_020897689.1, forward strand.
TAAACTGGCAATGACTTACCCAGATTAACTGATGTGAAGTGCAGAATTAGCTATATTAGGCAAACCATTTCCCTTATTTTAAATCTGTTTCCCCTCAAAGGGCAATCCAGAGCCAAGTTCAAACCAACCAGCTCCAGCAGCAGAAGCAGAAGAGGTCTCTGGAAATGTGAACTGCAGGGTTAGGTCAAGGACAAGGCTGCTATCCCATAGACAAACCAATGCATGTATTTGCTTTAAGCAGGGGTGGGATCTTACCCTACGTGTTAAAAAAAAACTTGATCCTCTGCCCAAAGGCTTTCCCTGAGCAAGTTGTAGCTTACTTACTTTCTTGCTACTACCCTGTGAGTGGAAAGGATGAACTCTAAGGAGAATGAGTAGAGAGCCAGAGCCAATGCTGGTTTTGTTGCTCTTGATGTCAAAAAAGGTCATATGGACTAACGTCCTATTATTGGAAATGTCTTTCTTTCCCTGGTAGTAGCTCCCATGACCATCACTGAATGGAGCCTTCAATTGTAAGTGAGCATCTGGAGCACTATCAGAAGTGAAAGTCAACCTCTTGCGAGTGCCCCAGGCTTGAAAAAGCGCCTCCCACCTTCTCCAGAAAAAGGCAAAACAGGCAGACCGACTACCTGTAATATCCCTTAGAAAGGCCACTCTGCTGCTCCCAACATCTGCTGCTCTCAAAAATGCAAAGTTGTCTATGCCTTAAACTTGCTTTTGGTTAGCTTCACTCTAATTCTCAGCTTGGCCAGATGTAGCTGCATTGTTCATCTCACTTTCTGACAAGGTCACAGTGGGAAATGTGGTGAACATCCTCTAAAGGAAACCAAATTTTCAAGTAGTTGCTGACCAGAACAGTGAGGACTATCTGCATCTAACCCACTATAACAAAACATGGCATTTCACCAGGATATGTTGGCCTTACAAAATGGCAGGCAAACTGTGTAGAGGTGACAGATAAGAAAACTAGATGAAAGTCATGATGGGCATTAGTCAAGAAACTTAAAAAACAAGGACTGACTACAGAATGAGAACAACAAGAAATTCAAGCTGAAAGCATACTAGCTTCCCTCACTGGAGCTAGTCACAGGAATATCATTCACCTTCAATAGGCTAATCTGACACTGGTTAGTGCCAGAAAAATTGTAACTTCGTATTTTGCATTTAATTTAAGATTGTATGTGTAAAAAAAGTACAGATTGTTTTATTAGTGTTTTACACAATAATTTAATATGTCTTTTCAAAGCAAAAGAATAGTAAACCCAGCTTGTTATTCCTTCACAACCTTGATGTTTAATTCATGTTTTGGTTTCAGGTTTCTCCAACGTACTATGTAATTTTTACCACCAATTTGGACGTTTGTTCTGTGTTGACTTTGCCTCCCATTGAGTTACTTTTTTGCCTGCCATATTTAATCCACTGATTAGTAGTTTTAAATCACAAAGGATACCTAAATATGATGTAGGAAATGAAAGTTTTAAAAGTAGTTTTGGGCTTTATAAACATAAATGTGGGAGGCAAATTTAATGGAAACTTAGCTAAGAGACTGAAAGAATCCCTGATGCCAGCAGAATTCCTTCTTTCAGTGTAATATTACAATAAAAAAAGACAAGCCAAACTCTGATACAGAGAGGAGAGTTCAAGAGCTCTACAAAATTTTATTTTGAGTTTTGTTCTTCCTTTAAGGCCTAATTTCTTCTCAACAATCAGTGGAGAAGAAATATTGCAGTAATTCATTTGAACATGGAGTGTCAGCTGGGGTTTCATCTAACTTATGTTTTCTCTGCAAATTAGCACGTAGGCACCATGAAGACAAAGCTCTTAAATTACAGGTACAAAGGGCAAAATGAATGCTTGACACATTACCATTTGTTGCTTGGTGTTACAGAAGGGATATCTTGGATGAAACAGTACTTCTCTTTCTCTGCATCTTTCCCTTGGCATTCAAACCAAGCTGGTGAGCAGTGGAACAGTGGCCACCAAGATGTCTTAAGGTCTGTGAGCAAGATGTGCACTACCCACCTTCCTATATTTTTTTCCACACTTTAGGGGGGAAAGGAAATTTTGTCCTTGCCCTGGACAGCTGTGACTTGGTACGGCTGTGACAGAAGACTCATCCCTGGTGGGCACTGATGACTGTTCAGTCAAAGAAGGTTTAGAAATGAGTGTAGCAAAGAAGGGGCCTCAAGAAGAGAGCAAAGCCTGGGGAAAAGATAGTGCTAGAGGTTCCAATGGAGAAAGAATCTTGAAAACTGGATTGAAAGGAGGAAGAGAAACTTTTGTACAGTTTCCTTATTGCTATTGCTTCCTACACACACATAAACGTGTCAAAGCAAGATATTGAGCAATGGTCTCTTCAACTTGATATGCTGTTTCTGATGCTGAGTAATGTCTGAGTTTTCTGGTAAGCCTCAGAACTGACAGCCTTATATAAAACTCTCGAGTGAAATTCTGCTAAATTCCAGTTGCTTAGGGGCTGGGTTACAGTCCAGAAGGATCCCATCCACATCTACTGTAAGCAGATCTCTGCAGATTTATATCTGCAAAAGGCCTTCCCTAACCCATAGGACCAAATTATCTTTATGGATCAAGAGCAAGTTTTTGAATCCTGGAAAGTATTTTTTCCCCCAAAATCTGACTTCCAGAGACTAGTTACACATACTTCAGGAGAGCGTCTAATCAACTATAGATGTACTGTATTTTTTTACCTTTGATGTTAATTTGCCATATTCTGTCTGCTTTATCATGAAACCTACATCTATCTGGCCTTCACATTCTCTCTTCTCCCTGGATAAATCTTCCATCTAAACCAAATAGTTTTAATTTTCTTTCCACTCAAAACTGTACCAAATCCTCTTAAATAATTATTTATCCCTTTCTATTTCTACGATTTCCTTTTCTTTCCCTGGCAAAGGACCAGAGGTGATGTCAGCTCTGCTATGAGCGCAGTTGTTGGCGGCACAGGATGCACTACATGCTAATCACATGAATATTTATCCAGCTCCTTGGAGGGGTTTTGAAGCTACTCTCAGGGCCATACTCGGACAGCTAGTTTAAAGCCAGTTTAGTTTTCTCTGCAACATGCTGTGATGTTCTGTTACAATACTCACAATTATGTTGTTCACTTTCTTTTTCTTACCAGAAACTCACACATTATTTATTTAACTTATTACAGCTGTGATTGCCCAACAAGCAGATATTTACATCAAAACATTCCTAAGAATACTCAAGTGGCAACAGTTAATGAGTGATGAGGATGTATGGGAATTTGAAGCCATGTTTTCCAATGTGCCTAACCAATGACTTGCACATGAAATTTTCTCCATTACTGGTTGCCCAACTACCAGAAACTTTGAAATTACTGTTAAAAGCATTTAAGTGTTTTTGTTCATCACCATTATTGTAGGTAAGTCAATACATTGGCACCTCCTGAGACAATTTTTCTTCTTCCAGACATTTCAAAATAATATTGATACTACACTTTGCTGCTGGCTATTCACATTATCCTGAAGATATTCACATCAAGAAGGACATTTATTCTAGAAAAGTGTGATATATGTAAAACAACTCAGTGAAATCAAAGTATGTCACGTTACACAGATTCGAGTCTTCCAGTCAGTACTTCTTTGTGGTGGAGAAACGGTCATTGTGTTCTAACCTTTCTTCAAATGTCTAATCTAGTTTCAAAACTTCATAATTGTTTGAAAGTGAAAATCTGAGATTGCAGTTTGTTGTTATGTGTGTACAAAAAGCCAACATTGCCCAAGTACTGATATTTAAGTTGAAATGTGTTAAATTGCCTGGCTAGTTCATACGACAATGTTCTTGGATGCTTGTCTGAAAGGGAAATGTAGAGCTTAATGCATACATACCTTTGTATCCCAGAATGGCTACTGTGATTGTTAACAGGGCACATAAAATGTATAATAAGATGATTGAAAACTTTAGTGCCCAGTTATTTTTACACTTGGTACATTGACTCCCCTCTTGAATACCTGCAAAAGAAAATTTAAAACAATTTAAAACAATGGCAAAGAACATGTTGCTGGTTTTATCTCCCCATATGTTTTCTTTTGTTTCCTAAAGAACAAATTATTTATGCAAGCAGATTATATATGGGTGCCTTTTTGCCTGTGCTGCCTGGATGGCCTTCATAGTGGTTAAATCACCAGTTCAGTGAAATAGTGACGTTTACTAAACATCTTTAATATGGGGAAGAGAAGTAGGTTCTGCTTCACTGAAAAACCATTGACTTTCCTGAGAGACAGGGCTATCTTCTGTGCTAACAACATTATAGTGAGCTTTGGAAGTCAGATGTTGATTAGCATTTTCTCTGTCAGGGATCACACTGCAGCAGCTCTTTCTTAGCATTCAGTCTCCCTATAGGGGCAATAGGAGACAGTAAATGCTCTGGCAGGAGGAAAACACAGAAATAAAATAGAATTCTGAAAACCTGGGTAGGAGTACTGGTCCTGCTTTGTAACCATTGCCACAGATGGTTATCATGAGAACACCTTCCTTCCATAACAAGAGAGACTTTTTTTCTTACTTTTGGGGGTTTGGAGAATACTATTACCACAGAAAAGAAGGAGTGCTTTACTAATAAAGCCATTGGTACATCCACAGAAAAAATGCTGGTGAATTTCTCCTTGTAGACAAGCTTAAGAAAAAGGGCCTCAAGTTGATGAAAGAAAACAGGCCTTTACTGTTTTATATTTTAGTTATTTTGAAGAATGGCTTGATATCTTTGAGTCTATTAGGGAAGCAATTATCCTCTTTTGTCCATGTGCTCCTCAGGAACAGCTTGAGAGCATTGGAACCATCAAATATTAATCAGAAACACAAATGTGTAAAAACCTGAAAACTGGAGCACTGTGCTGGAACAAATGGGCGGGATTTATCCCTCTTTCCAAGGTGCATTAAGCAGGCCAAGATTAATCTAACTTTCTATGTCTGTCATAAAATGCATTTCTTTGACATTTCACTCTATTTGTGTACTATTAGGGGAGTCCCACAGGAAAGCTTTAAGCTCTAACAAATTCTATGTACTAGATTACTTAACTAATCAAAACTTGCTCTGTAGCTTTTTATGAGTAACTTATATTTCCCTTGAGGTCTAACCCACAGATGATTTTACTTTTTGAAACCCATGACCTTCTGCAGAGTGGTTTTTTATTTTTCATTTTTTAAGAGAAAAGCATGGGCCACTTCCCCTGGGTTCACAGAAAATGGGTGACCAATATACCAAATTAAGTCAACTGTATTTCTCTCTCAAAAAAAAGCATTTTCCAGTGACTTCCCTAAGCCCAAGGAACTTGAAGGAGGAGGGATTACCATATTGTAGCAACTCAGGAAGAGGATTTATACAAAGTTTATTTGACAAGGCATTTTCCTCAATACTCCCTGCACATATATGAGCTGTGGCTAAGGCAGAAATGTATCTCTCGTAGGTCAGTCCACTTTCCTCGTTACATCATCACACGTTTTTTAGTAAACTTTTCAGCTGTGACATCACATTCTGTTGCCATGTGATGAAAGCAATGTCATAAATTTGGTTTCCTTGGGGTTTAGGCATAAGATCAATTGGGAACATCTGGTTCTTTTTCAGGAACAGGAATGTTAGGGGAAAATGAGACAAAGACTTGCAAGCATAAACCCAAGAACAGAAACTCTAGAGGGGAAAGGCTTCTCTCCTGCCTGTGAGGTGAGAAGGGTGGGAGCTGGCACAGAGACAGGTAGTTGTATAGCCCATTTATTGGTGACTTGGATTTGGAAGGCTGGTAATTCCTGCATCACAAAAGAAAAGGTGAAGGGTCCATAATTCAGTAGCCAAGTCTTATGGATCCTGATGCGTGGGCTGGCTTTCTTTGTTTGGCTGACAGTCTCACAGAGTTTGCTACTGAGGAAGCTCTAATTGCTGAAAAAGCCAGAAAGTGCAGTTTTCTAAAGGTTTGCAATAGGTATTCAGAGACTGAAATTATTTCACAGTGGGAACTTGTGGTGTTTGGAGCACCATTTTGCTGCTCTTAGCTGGTACTAATGGGACTCATTGAGCCCTTGTGCACTTCCTTCCCTGAAGAGTTTAAAATTCAGATTACATTTTGGTAAGTCTTTGAAAATCCCACACATCAAAAACCACAAGAAGCTTGGGGCAAAAATCACATCACATTCATCTTCTAAATACACAGATAACAAAAAGCTTGATCCTCCTTATTTTACTGTAATTGAAGCAGACCTAGATCCTTATCGGGGAAGACTGATAGACTGCAGAGGTACAAAACACAGAGAAAGGCAGAAATAAAAATAAAGCCTTTGACAGCAATTGCACACAGAAAAGTTTCACTTGATAACTGTCTCACATTAAGATTACTCATTTTATGACATGACCTGCTTTCTGTCACCATACTCTGGCTTCCTGGGTAGGGTAATGAGCTGAAACTTCACTGATGTCACTGGATATATTGCAGTTCACATCAAGCATCATGTACATTCCAGTGCTTCATAAGGATCTAGTTTCACTTGTCTTAGCCTTCTCTATTCCTGGTTCAATAAAACAGCACTTCGGCTTTTCGGAACTTTTACTTTCAGCGTATTTCAAACTGACATCAGAACAGCACCCCAACAAAAGCCAGACCTTTCCATCCTTTAACAGTCCAGCACTGTTGGTATCAATAACAGAAACCCAGTATACTAAAGTAATCATACAGGTTAGAGTGATTCCATTAACTGAACTGGGCTAGAACTGTGTATAGCATTGCTTGCTGGGACTTAGTGCCTGTCAGCCTAAAAGTGCATCTGACTGCCATTGAACCCCCACTACCCTCATCTAGCATGCCCCAGGTCTAGGGCTGGAGTGAAAAACCAGGGAGCTCTAACAATCTCCTTTGTTTTCCTTTACCTAGAGATTGACACAGTAAAGTCTTTCAGAGCTATTAAATTTGGTCTGTATTGCAAATACATAGTTCTTAACTCTGCTGCTAGTAACAGCTGATGTTCTAGTTTACTAAACATATAAAAATTACTATAAAAATACCAAAGATAGTGGTACCTTGAAGAAAAGATTTGGAAGGCTCATTACAATGTCTTTCTGTGCAGTTAAATAATTCAGGCTATAAGCAAAGACAAAAGCCTCTCTGTGTAGGTATGAATTACACTATAATCAGGGCTCCACAACCTCCCCAGCACAGCGCCTGACTTCAACTTGCCCTGTTGCCCTTCCCCACTACCTAAGGATCATGCTCAAATAAGATTTTCTGATATAGAAGATGCATTTAATTCACGCTGTGAAGACACATTTTAATTGAAAGGTTGCTCTGAAAAGCTCTGATAGCCAAAACATTAAGCAACAACAAATGGGAGACAATTAAAAATGCTTACTGTGATTACACAAAACCCAGCATATTGGCACAAAATCTTGCAGTTTTACCACAAAAGCTGAAAATCAAGGCTTGAAGGAGCCCATGCTTGGGCTTTAATTTGACAAAACTTCCCCAGTTTCATCCACTCAACTGCTTGCTGCCATGGCTTAACAAAATGCAGTGTTCTTCCAGGAGATGTATCACATCTCGTAAACGGACAGGGAAAGACCCTACACATCCCATCGACAGAAGATATGTAAAACCTGCAAAAGGGTGTTCTTGGCTGAAGTCAGCTCTTCTCTGTTTGGTAGTGATGCTCCTAGTGCAGCACACACCTCTCTGTGTCCTGTACACGTGTTTTCAAAGGTTAGTCTGCTCCCAGACATTTGTCACTGACTTCCAAACCCATGGAGCCAGGGTCACTCCTGCATAACACACATTTCTCATTGCCGATTTCACCAATGTTTAATAAATATCAGATGGGACACAATGTGCCTCATTTCACTGGACACATGCTTTTTTCCATTCTTTCCCCCAACTTATTTTAATAAGAGCTCTGGTTTTTCTGCCTCACTGTTGGGAAGACATCTGGCCAAACAGACAGCAACCTAGTACAAAGAGATCCTGCTGGCTCACATGCTTTGGGGACCCCCTTCTCTGCAAACCAAGATGGTCACAAAAAAATATGCAAGTGAGACATCCCCCTGTTACCAGGCTTTGTAGTATTTGTTTTTATAGCATTGCATTCCAGGGACTGAAGACTTTGTTCTCACACAGGGGGTATACATCTGCAGACTCCTTTTGGGCTCCAAGAAGAGGTTTTGATGAAGGAGGAGCTGGGCTTTTCGGTTTTTGTTTGTTTGTTTGTGGTTTTTTGTTGTTGTTGCTGTTCCATGGTTTTTAATGGGAGATTAAATATCTTTTCTCTTTGACCACCTTACAAAATGCCTGACTCCTCAACTATGTTATGCTCCAGGAGCACATCTTTGAATGCTGGAATATGACATACACACGCACTTTTTTTCCTGAATAATTCTCTTAGGAGTATTTGCCTCTGTGTTCTTTTCTTGGCTCTTGCTGCAGGATCATAGGTGGCCTCATAATATTTCTGCTAGCAAATCAGTTTTGACATAGATGTAAGGTTCCCTTCATAACCCTGACAAAAATATGTACTGATAAGATGAAGAAATGCAGTGCAGGAAACAAAAATACATTAGTTCAGAGGGGTTTTCCCTGTGGTGATTCACTGAAAAGAGATAACACCCCTTGAATTTCGGAAGGAAGACTGCAAGCCTAGCTGGCAGCCTTCAAATGATAAATTTCTCTAAGCTAAGGTTTTCAAAGCTGATGAGAGGTAGATCTAATACCTATATTTAAAGGGACATGAGCAAACTAGGATAATAAAAAGTGTTTTTATAAATACATTAATAGCAAAAGGAGGAACAAGGAAAACCTTCATTCTTTATTGGATGTGGGGGAAATATAGTCACCAAAGATGAGGAAAAGGCTGAGATACTCAACACCTTCTTTGCCTCAGTTTTCAACAGTAAGACAGGTCATCTTCAGGACAACTGGCCTCCTGAGCTGGTAGACAGGGATGGGGAGCTCACCCTGTAATCCAGGAGGAAGCAGTTAGTGACCCGCTGACCCACTTAGATGCTCACAAGTCTACAGGACCAGATGGGATCCATCTAAGGGAATGAGGGAGCCGGAAGAAGAGCTTTCCAAGCTGCCCTCCATCATTTATAATCAGTCTTGGCTCACTGGGGAGGTCCCAGATGACTGGAAGTTGGCCAATGTGATGCCCATCCATAAGAAGGGCCAGAAGGAGGATCTGAGGAACTACAGGCCTGTCAGCCTGACCTTGGTGCCCAGCAAGGTTATGGAGCAGATCATCCTGAGTGTGTTCACATGGCACATACAGGACAGACAGGGGATCAGACCCAGCCAGCACAGGTTTAGGAGAGGCAGGTCCTGCCTGACCAATCTGATCTCCTTTTATGACCAGGTGACCCATCTAGTGGATGAGGGGAAGGCTGTGGGTGTTTTCTACCTGGACTTCAGCAAAACCTTTGACACCATCTCCCATAGCATACTCCTGGAAAAGCTGGCAGCCCACGGCTTGAACAGGGGCACTCTCTTCTGGGTTAAGAACTGGCTGGAGGGCTGAGCCCAGAGAGTGGTGGTGAATGGTGTTGCATCCACTTATGTCCAGTGGTGTCCCCCAGTGATCAGTGTTCAGACCTGTTTAATATCTTTACTGATGATTTAGATGAGGGGATTGAGTCCATCATCAGCAAATTTACAGATGACACCAAGCTGGGGGGGAGCATCGATCAGCTGGAAGGCAGGAGGGCTCTTCAGAGGGTCCTGGACAGGCTGGATAGATGGGCTGAATCCAATGGTATGGGGTTCAGCAAGACCAAGTACTGGGTCCTGCACTTTGACCACAACAACCCCACGGAGCACAGGCTGGGCACAGAGTGGCTGGAGAGCAGCCAGGCAGAAAGGGACCTGGGAGTTTGGATTGACAGGAAGCTGAACATGAGCCAGCAGTGTGCCCAGGTGGCCAAGAAGACCAGTGGCATCCTGACCTGTATCAGGAACAGTATGGCCAACAGGACCAGGGAAGTGATACTTCCCTTGTATTCGGCACTGGTGAGGCCACACCTCGAGTACTGTGTCCAGTTCTGGCCCCTCAGGTTAGGAAGATTGTTGAGGTGCTGTGAGGAGAGGCTAAGGGAGCTGGGGTTGTTTAGCCTGGAGAAGAGGAGGCTCAGGGGAGACCTTATTGCTCTCTGCAACTACCTGAAAGGAGGTTGTAGCCTGGTGGGGGTTGGTCTGTTCTCCCAGTCAACCAGTGACAGAACAAGATGACACAGACTTAAGCTGCACCAGGGGAGGATTAGGTTGGACATCAGTAAGAACTTCTTCACAGAAAGAGTGATTGGGCATTGGTATGGGCTGCCCAGGGAGGTGGTGTCCACTGTCCCTGGAGGTGTTTAAGAAAAGACTGAATGTGGCACTTAGTGCCATGGTCTAGTTGACAAAGTGGTGTTAGATCATAGGTTGGACTCAATGATCTCAGAGGAATTTTCCAACCCTGTTGATTCTGTGATAATTCTGCGATAACTACATGCATCTATTTCCAACTGTCCTGCCATGGGAAAGTGTCTTTAAGTTCCTTTCCAACCCAAACCATTCTATGATTCAACATATAAGCAGAAGTTAAATACTGAGAGGTACTTAATCATGGAGAGTTGCAACAATGACAAAATCCCAGCAGATTATATCAGCACACTCAAATCAAAAGCATATGCAACTTTGACAACAATAAACTTCATATACCTTTGAGATTCTGGATTCAGACAGCTACAAATTTCTAAGTGAGATTTTTGTCTTCTCTTCTGTGTGGTGTTACAGGTTATTAAGCTATCCTTCATGAAAACAACCCCTGTGATCCTCCTTGAATAGTTTTATTGCAGTCAGCAAAACTGATTATTTGATGGCTCCATATGACTAACGTACCTCAGCAATCACTCTTTATAATGTTTACTATAAGCAAAAATTGAGACTGGTCCATGCCTTTTCTAATTATTATTTTGAGATTAAACTCCTTTCTTCAGTTTAGAGTCTATTCTTACACTGTTAAAACCATACCTTGAGCTAAGTGTAAATAGATCCCCTACATTTTTCCTAGCTAATGTGTAAAGGTCCATGCCTATCCCCAAGTTATTGGATGGACTTTACATGATACTCCAGCCATTGGAAGCATGGCATGTACTGGGGCTTCTCTGAGCAGCTGCCTCTCTAGGTGCTGCATAGTGCCCAGCCCCTCTCTGGCTTTGTGACCTAAATGGTGCTGGACAGCCTCTCTTGAGTGTAAGTGCAAAAAAAGAGCTAACATCATGGTTATTCCACGACCAGTCTGCAGGGAAGTGCAGAGCCCTTAGGCTGTGGTTATGAAGCGCCTGGTTTGGGAAAGCCTTCATCCAAACTGAGCCATTACTCACATCACATCACCCTCATGTGTGCATGTCCATCCCCTGGGCTTTGTGCAGAAGAGCTCTTGACTGAGCAAACCAAGGGCCTTCATTGTACATGACAAAACAGGGGTGATACTACCAAATTCTGTCTGCTGCCCTTCTTCTTAATTCCTTGGTTAGTCTCTTGCCATGATTTCTTTTTGATTTGGCCATAGGGGGAATGTGAGCGTCAGTCTCTCTTCCATTCCACAGTCTTGGCAAGCCCTGTCTCTGCAATGGCAACGGTCCTGCTCACCCAAGTGTTGCAGTGCTGGCTTGTGGGCAGGTGGATTGCAACAGCCTTCTTAACTTAACTGTCAGATTTTTACAATGCCATTGGAAAAAATATTTAGCACAAGCATGCTGTCATTTGTTCCGGAATTTGCTAGTTTTGCTTCTGGTTTTGTAATCAAATAGGCATAAATGCAAAATATGCTTGTTTTGAAAAGGTTTCTGGTTATTTATTAGGAAGCAGTTAAAGTAGCTAAGCTTGAAATCTAAGCAGTGGGTATGTACTCACCTAACTTGTGCCAGTTTTCCTATGCCAGGTGGAAAATCATGAATCATGAAGCATGGCAGCAAGACAGAGGCTGAAACAGCCACTCTATATTTCAAGTAAACACTGCAAGACACAGAGCTTCTTTCTTCATAAATTAATAAATAGCTGGACCAAACCCAAACCACTCCATCTTCACAGGTTTCTACAGTGTTTTGCATAATCTGATTGCCCTGCTGTATAGCTGGTGGCTCGTACAATTAACCTCTAGAGAGGAGAAAACACACCTCAAAAGCCCAATCTGAGAATTTGTGCCTCACAATGCTGTGCAACCTCTGTTGTGGCCAGTGGTGGCAGTTCCTGTGCTTTTATCCTGAATTTCACACTGTGGGATTTCTTATTCACCCTGGTACCCCTTTGTTTTCAAGTGCAAGGTTAGGGACAATCCCAGGTATCAATACAGGCTGGGGGATGAACAGATCGAGAGCAGCCCTGCTGACAAGGACTTGGGGTGCTGGTGGATGAGAGGCTGGCCATGAACCAGAAATGTGCACTTGGAGCCCAGAAGGTCAACTGTATCCTCGGAAGCGTCAGAAGAAGTGTGGCCCACACGTCAAGGGAGGTGATTCTGCCCCTCTCCTCTGCTCTGATGAGACCCCATCTGCGTACAGTTCTGCACCCTCAGCACAGGAAGCACATGGCCACAGAGGAGGCCACAGAGATGATCAGAGGACTGGACCACTTCTCCTGTGTGGACAGGCTGAGAGAGTTGAGGCTGTTCAGCCTGGAGAAGAAAAGGCTCCAGGGAGACCTTATTGCGGTATTTCAGTACTTAAAGGGGCCTTTTAAGAAAGACAGTGACAAACTTTTTAGCAGGGCCTGTTGTGATAGGACAAAGGGTAATGGTTTTAAACTAAAAGAAGGTAGATTCAGATTAGATATAAAGAAGAAGGTTTTTTACCATGAGGGTGGTGAAACACTGTAACTGGCTTGTCTAGACACGCGGTAGGTGTCCCATCCCTGGAAAAATTCAACATCAGGCTGTAGGGGGTTCTAAGTACCTTGATTTAGATGAAGATGTTCCTGCTTATTGCAGGGGGGTTGAACTAGATGACTAACTTTAAAGGTCCCTTACAACCCAAACTGTTTTATGATTCTATGATCCTATGATCCTTGCAGGTATGTAATTATGTGAGACTTTCAGATTGCATTTTAGGAGAACAGTATATTCCTGTTAAAAAAATAAAAGTGTGAGAGGAGTTGTTCCTTAAAGCTTAAGACAATAGAAGAATTCACCATTTACAGGACTTTTCATAATCCTGCCTCTACAGAGCAACTCTCAACACTGAGGGGGCAATGCTGGGCTGGGCCTGGCAGGGTTCACCACGTCCCTCATCCCCTGAAGCTGAAGGAGGACACTTTGTCCCAAGAGCCCAGGGTATGTCAGTAAACATGAGGGATTTTCTTCTCAGGGACACCCTGGAGAAACTCAGCCCTTGATGATCTGCATGTTGCATCCCAAAGCTCTGAATGCAGGGGAAGTCAGGCAAATTCTGCTCCACCAGATTGAGTGTGTTGGAGGCAGCGGCCACTTTCCATAAATCCAAATCCCACATTTGACATAATAAAGAGACTCAGAGGGCCAACACTATTATCTCTGGAAAGCTTTCAGCCTAAGAAATACTTTATTCTATGTAATGTACACAAACCCTTTCATTAAAGGAAGGGAGAACCCTCATTTTCAGCCTGACCATCATCTCTCACTTATTTATATAACCCAGCCAGCATTTTCTCTTTGGCTTTGTTCTTCTTTGCAGCAGACCAGAGATTCACAATGAATTGTCAGAAATCCTAATTACACACTTCAGCAACCATCACCATTTAATTATATAGTATTACCAAACAATGTCCTACTGTGATTAAACACTAAATATTTTAATTGAAAGGATACAAAAAGCTCAACCACAACACAGGCTAAGCAAAGACTGCTGAGAATCTGAACTGTATGCTAGGCAAACATTATGAACAGAAGTGAAGGACCGGTGTGGTAAATTTTATGAAAAATCATGGATTTGCAACAGCTAAAGGTCCAGCCATAGCAACGTGGTAAGAATATCACACCACCAAAGGGTCCAGCATCCCATAGGCTATTAGATTTAAAGACAAACTCAAACCAGAAGAAAACTCAGGAAGTGCTGGTGCTTTTAAATAACTGTCTGAAACAAGAGAGATGTGTCTGTCCTCAGTTACTGAAAATCAAACAAGGCACCACTCAGAGCATGTCTCTGGAACTAAACCCAAAAATCTAATTAGGCTGTTCAGAAGATGGGGGAAAAACTAAAACACTTAAAAGAAGACAGAAATTATGTATGAATTAAAGACCAGTTCAATGACAGGCAAGACAGTGATGATACATCATAGCAAAGAGCCTCTCTCAAACTCTATAGAGAAGAATTTAGACTGACTAGCAAGAAATATAGCCAGATCTATAGGGAGATCAAAGCCAGATCTTTGGTTTGTGAAACAGCTTCCTAAGACAATTGGAAGATATGCCATTCAATCAATTAAATAAAACCAGAGGTAACAAAGCCTTAGCAAAGACACAGAGGGGATCTGCCCTTCAGAGTTGTGCCAGATGGCAAAGTAATGCCATTTCTGTCTAAGTCCAGGCCTAAACATGCTTCCTAATGAAACATACCTTCTAACTAAGATGGCATAATTTGATGGCTAATGTATATGATTTTTAATCTTAATTCAAACTACATTCGACTGAAAGGAGGAAAAAAAGAAAAAAATACACTAAAAGTGTGTTATTTTCCCTAACATTCTCTAATTTTGTAACAGAGTATTTAGGTGCTAGTGAACCTAGTAATGGTGTTAACTGGTAGGTAGAAAAAACAGTAATTCTATGTGTTGTGGCTTTTGAGGTACATTTCTTTAAGAGGACAACATGATGTTGTCCAGGGCTGTGAGTGTGGTACGTGCCGATACCCACAGCAGTGACACCTGTACTGCAGGGCAACTCACCAAGGACATGATGAAGTCATTCAGAGAACAGGTGGAAAAACCATTCTCTTCACAGAAAGCTTTCACCTATTGTTTTACTAACTCCTGCAACTTTAAACATTAAGGGCAATGCTAAAAATATTGGATCACTGTTTTAAAGAAAAAGAAAATCTCACACTTGTCACATGAACACTCCAGCCATGCACAATGAGGCAACATTTCTGTATTCACCAATGTTGCCACAAATGCCATTCCATTTATCTACAGAAATTGACGTTTTTAATGTGCCTTCACAAGTTAAATGAGAATATTTGGCAGCCATCTGTTCCACCTAAGTTTCTGTGCACACATGCAACCCCTGACATGGTTGAGGCAGGTTATTCATTCAAAAGTATTATAAAATCCCATGTGTCACAGCACAGTGTGCTTTTAAACTCTTGTAACTCATATGAATCTAAACCAATTTTCACTCGGTAGTCAGAAGAACACTGCATGTCCTTCTCATCAGTTTTTTTCTCTCATCTACCACTTAGTGAAGTGGAACGAAATAAAGTTTCAACTACATTTTATGGCATAAAAGCTGTATTTATCTTTTTCTGCTAGGGAAAAATACAGACATATTTTTGATGAGGCTTTCAGAGGGAAAAAAATAATTGCCTACTGACTATGAACAAGAATGCCCAACTTCATGTGGAAAAGCAAACCTGCATATGTATCTGTATTTACAGCTTTTGTTACATGCTCCAGCTGGAATGCTGCAATGAAATGCTGGCATTAACGGAATTGAAAAAAGTTAATAAATATTTGATGCCTTAAATATATATATAGACCTTTATACACCCTTTGCTGGATTTAGTGGTAAGGCTTCTGTTGCCTTCATTAAGAACCATTCTAATATGAAAATTACCTCTTTTCCAACTGAAAAGTCTTTTTCAGAGGACATTACTTGGACATTACTTGGAATTCAGAAGACCAATGTGCACATAAGAAGTGAAAGTGTTTCTGTTCATGCTGGGTACTTAGCAGTTACATAGACCCCTTATTTGGAAAGTGACCCCAAAAATTAAAAGGGCCAGAAGTAAGAATGCAGTAGGACCTCAAAAAGAAAGTGAGTGCAGAAAACACAATAGGTATAAAGAAGCCTGCTCTACTCTTTTAATTATGGCTGTGAATGCAAATTGCCACTTCTGCTGAGATACCAACTCTGAGCCAAGAAGAAAGAATCCCCGCAGGCACTGCATTGAACGCAGCTCACAGTCACAAATCCACTGGCTGTAAATTCATTCCTAATCTCCTGGAGCTACATGTTCAACTAGAGGAGAGAAATTATGTCTAGGTATAAACACTGCTCCTCTGGAAGTATGCTCCCTTACTCCCCTCAGCTGAATTGAGACTTGGCATTAAATCACCTCCAAAGGAGAGAGGCTGGCAGGGCTAGGATTTATTTTTCACCTCACTGACCTTCTGAAACCTTTCTAAAGGTAGGGCTTTTTCCACAGAAATATTGCAGGCTTCATGGCAGAGACGATAAATCCTGTTTCTATCCTCCAACCTAACCAACCTCCCCCAACCCACCTTAGTCTCTGCCTAATTTTCCCGAATCATATCTTTTCAAAGTGGAAGTTTTCCCCTGTGAAACTGGATCTCTACATTAAGAGGAAGGACTGGGACCCAATGCAGCTCTCATCTCTGTTTCCTCATTCTGTTCTCCCCTTTTACCACTCTCCTGTCTTCTTGTGTCCTGTCCTTGTCTCCTCTGACTCCTGAGCTTTCCCTAACCCTGGCTCATACACACCTCACTAGCACCCAATTGCCTGGATAAAAAGCAGACTTAGAATGAATTCCTCCCGCAACTAGAATATTTTTTCAAACACTTGTGCCAATGTGTAATGACTGTGCAATGCAAGGAGCAAACAGCCCTGATAAATGGATTTTTTCCACCTAATACCATCACAATGTCTGTGATTTTTCCATGCTTAATATTCACCCTTATCTAGTGAGGAAATTTTTATTCCGTAAATTGCTACAAGTAGTTTCCTGTACACATGTAGGAGTGTGAATGGAATTCATGTTTTTCCATCCTAATAAAGCAATAAGCAAAATTGCACTGTCTTGACGAACACTGAAAAGTGCTGAATTAAATCTGCTTGCTACAAGTGAGGAAAAGCCATGCAGAAGGAGATCCAAAGCGCTGCAGTTGCAAAGACAAGCAGTTAGCCAGAAGCAGAACAAACATACTACCTGACTACATGGCACCTATCCTGCTGCCTTCCTAATGTCAATGCAATTGCAGTGTTAAGTAGGTGAAAACTCTAATGTAATCATGAAAATACAAAAGTTGACAAATCCATTAGAAGCAATAACCTACTAAATCTGTAAGGTGTCTATGCCTTTTTTTCTATAATAGACTAGTCCTGAACAAAGCATGAAACATTTGCTAGAGTTACAACAGCAACAAAAGCAATACCACCTGCAATAATAATTATCTTCCTGAAACACATAATCTTTGTTATAATCCTTTTCTTGATAGCTTATGAAACCATGGAAAACCACACATTTGCAAAATATGTTTTAAAGGAGCCAGGGAGTTTTAGGGTCTCTGTCTCCAGAGCAGCACAAAGGGAAGGTAGTTGCCATGAGGCCAGGGTGTCCTGTAATTCCACATCTGCAGATAGAGGACCCAGAATCACAGAATCATTTTGGTTGGAAAAGACATCCAAGATCATTGAGTTCAACCTGTAACCCATCTCCACCATGTCAACTAAGTGCCACATCCAGTTGTTTCTTGATGGTGACTCCACCACTTCCCTGGACAGTTCATTCCAATGTTTGATAACCCTTTCTGTGAAGAAATCTTCCTGATGTCCAAACTGAATCTCCACTGGCGCAGCTCGAGGCTGTGTCCTCTTGTCCTGTCACTAGTTGCATGGGAGAAGAGACTGACCCCCACCTGGCTACAACCTCCTTTCCGGTTGTCATAGAGAGTGATAACGGCACTCCTGAGCCTCCTCTTCTTCAGGCTAAACTCCCCCAACTCCCTCAGTCACTCCTCATACGACTTAGAAGTCTTTTAAGTCTGACTGAAAGTCAAGACCTAAGTATGACTTACAAGTTTTAAGTCTGATAAGACTCAAGTTTTACCAGGCATTTCAGGCTTATTGCTACAAGCTTTTTCAGAGTATTGAGGTTGACAGTGTAAGGCTTACATTGAACGAAATACTTTTCTTACCTAGAAGACTAAATAAAAAACATAGAACTTTTCACTAGAACATATATGTGCTTTAATGGAGTGAAAATCCCAGGCCATTTTAATTAAGAGGCACAAGACATAATATAAATCTATTGTTACAAGTGGGAATTTGTAAATTTTAATTTAGACAAGAAGTTGTAAGGGAGACCTTGTTAGTTTTGTTTCCTCATTGAAATGTAAATATATGACTAAAAGTTCTTGAGAAAGGTACAATCCTATGTAAAAAAAACCCCAAAACAAACAAAAAAAACCCCACAAAAAACAAAACCCCAAACATTAGCTTGTGTTTCGGTGAAAGCAATTTCAAGGTAAATGAAAATCTGGAGGGCAGCCATGCAGGGAAGAGGGAAGAAGAATGTTTGAGTGAACTCAAACAATCAAGATGTGTAAATTTATTTTGAAAAATTATTCTGCCTGAAGTTAATGCCAAAGACTTTTGGACTGCAAACCTAAATATCTGCCTTAGAACTTTTTAACCCGTTTCCAATGTTCTTCTACACTTGCAGCTTCATCACGCCTTCAAATTTTTGAAGAATGTTGAAGTCCTCAAATAATGGCTGTAATAATCAGTTTTCCTGTTTTGGTACGATATATCACTGAAAATACAAGGAAAATGGTCTCCTTCTGTACTTTCTGTAAAAGGCGGCAAGCTAATACAATTGACCACATTTGTGTCAAATCTGAATTTGCTTTTATGTTCTTATTTTTTGCCAAATACCAAGATTTATTGGTCTTTGAAGCAAAAAAAAAAAGACTGAAACAAATCTGGGGTCAATATTTAACTTCAGGGTCAGTATATCTTGCCTTTTCACTCTGAAAGAAGTCAGTATCTGCTGTTATTTATGCCATACTCTGCAGCTGCTCTTTTGAACTCTAACAGAGAAATACATCACACCCTTGACCCACAGCCTTTCAACCTAAGCGTGGCGACACTAATTTATTTGCTCAATGCAAGTGTCGAAGGTTTTTAGCACTAAACTGCCCTAAACACTCTTGTTCCTTACCACAATTTCAGTCACACAAGTGCAACCTCTCTGGCTTCCACAGACTTACATGCAATTTATATCAGTGCAGGAGTATTGCTCAGCCAAGGACCTGGAAAATGTTTTTTATTCCATGTCAAGCTAAAAGCATAAAACAGAAGAGCAGGTGAAGCAGCCAAACTGGCAACTCAGTGGGAACTTCGTATTAAAAAAATTAACACATAGCACCATAACCTATTTAAGGAAAATCCAATAAAATACAAAATAACTCTTCTTTGTGTCTTCAGAATCCACAGACACTTAGTTCCTGTACTGCTCTTAAGGTTTATAACTAATAGGCTGAAAAATAATTTTCACGTATTGAGTAAAAAATATTCTCTAAAAATATCTGTTTCTCAGCAGTTTTATTTGACTTAGAACATTTATTTCTTGGCTAGTTCCTTGTATGCTAACTTTCAGTTCAGTGTGAATTTTTTCCATGGCTGAACTATATACTCATGAAAAGCAGAGCTGGAAATGTTGAAATCCACAAACTATAGCTAAAGGCACACATCACAGACAGGATCACTAAAAGCAGGTTTTTCAGTGTGAGCAGAACCTTCTTTTTTATTTAAAGATGTACTTTGTTTATGAAGCATGCTTCATATCTCCTCATACTCTGAATCTTACTCCAACTTCCACAAGGAAGAAATGTTTGAACACATAAGCTGTAGCCTTTTCATGTAAGAGACTAACAGTTTTCACTACTTTCCATGTTCTTCTTGTTTTGCACTTCTTTCCTGTCCACAAAAAAAGATGGGGTCCTGTTTGCTCATTTGAACAATGCATTACTCTATTTACATAGCTTAGGCAAGACTTTAATGCTGCAAAACCAAAGAGTTTAAAGAATGTTTTTAATGTAAATTAATGGATTCAGCTCCCTCATATCCTATATAAATACTATTTTTTTACTGGTGAGATCACTGTCTGTAAATTTTCAGATGAACTGTGTTGTGCAGTTGTGCACATGACTCTAGAATAGATTAAACTTCTTGATAAATGTCCTGGTAGTTCCTGTGCCAAAAGATGAGAGAGGATATGTAAAAATTCTAAGGGTCGTGTAATATGTTACGTAGGTTCTTCTCTCTTCCACTCCTTGTTTTGCTGAGAGGTTTGTTAAAGAAATTTAAATGCACTTATAGAAATTTTCTCCAAGTGTTCTGCCAAGGTGCATGAGCAAACTCAGATCAAAATTTTGCTGTACATGGACAGAAGCCAGGGGACAGACGAGCAGTTAATTTTTAATCATTATTTCATTAGTCACTAAAATGCTTAGCTGCTCTATAATCTTTTGGATTGTCTGAAAATGGCATACAGCTTTGTGGGAAATCCTTCTTCAGCCTCTCCCAGCCATGGACAAAAACCTTATAGGTTTTTCAAAGGAACACTCAGTGCACAACTAAGCATAATGATGAGTACAGGGCAGCCATTCAAGCAAGCTGAATCATGGGATAAACTGAGACCACATACAGGAAAGTGAACGTCAGGGTATCTAAGAGTTTATGGAAACAAAATAATAAACCTGGTTTGCTGTGCTTGGAGAGCAGTGGCTCCAAAATGGTTAACAGGGGTGAGTGACAAGAAGGCTACCAAAGCATTTCCACCATGATAGAGACAAACGGGCAGAGCCAGCTTCCTGGCTTGCTGCAATGAGGTGGTAGTTGGATGGGGCTCAGGCATCACAGCACTGATGAATACTCAGCTCAACACACGGACCACAAAAGCCCAACCCATTGCCGCAGCTTCCAGCCTTCTCATGCTGGAGACAGGACTTAGAGGCTGGACAACCCTGGACAAGCTCGACAGCTCAGGGCCAGGTCAGCCATTCAAAGACCAAGAGAAAAGGTGTCCTGGGGCTAGTGACCAAGGGCAGCTCCTGATGGGGTCAGGAGGCTCGAGGGCCACTGGCTCCAAGGTAGCACATACAGTAGGAGCTGCTATTGAGCTAACAATCCTCATGTCTGTAGTGGGGAGGCTGCAAGTCCTACCAGGTGTTTCCAGCACTATGAATCTTACCAGAGGTCTGGGGTTTACAGTGAGAGACTTAAATTGAACTAAATGCTTTTCATACTTGGAAGAAAGCAGTAAAAAACAAACAAACAAACAAACAAACGCCCAGAAGACTTGGCTGCAGATCTAGGTGCTTTAATGGAGCACTGGCACTAAAGGACACTTTTAAGAAGAGGAAGAAAGAGTAACATACGCCTCTGGCTACAAGTTGGAGGTAGCAATTCTTCATGGAAAGAAAAGCAAAAACTGAAGCAGTGGGAGTGATTACAACTGGAGCAAATTACCATCACAGGGGATTCCCTGTACTTTAATGTCTTCAGATCAAGCCCAACCCCTCATTTAAAAAATACGCTTTAGCCAAAAACAAAGTCATTGGACTTCATACAAAAATAAATAGATAGAATTGCACAGCCTATCACACACAGGAGGTCAGAGTAGTTGAGTGCTTTGGCTCTAATTCCTACAAATGGAAATACGTGTGTCTCTGCTCTGGCCTGTTGCACAGAAAATATATATTTCTAGGTGATGACAAGATGCCTAAATGCCCCGAGGGGGATGTGTCTTTCAGATCCAGCTGAGCTCAGAATTAAAACAGGGAGTGAGCAGATAACCCTCCCAGATGTTTTATGGCACTGGATGGAGACAGTGGATGATAAGGGTTAGTGTATGCTGGAACATGACAGGGTTTTTTTTTTCTTATAAAGCATGTAATAAGTCTGTCAAAGAAACAAAATAGAGTGAATCAAAAGGAATAAAAGCTGGAGGCTAATTAAAAGCCTATTTCTATTAATACAAGGGGAGGAACTGCTCAGGGATAGTCCATTATGTTGAATCATGGCCCTATAACACCGCCAGAAAATACTAAGAGCTTTGGTGAGTTATCTTTGATCCAGCTAGTTAAACACAACTGCAGAGAAATTGTATTGCTGCTTTTCCCAAGAGTGGGCACAGGTCTCCACCTGGGGAGGCAACAACCAAGGCAAGTATATGCCTCTTATGTAGGGGTGAAAGGACACATTTCTCATCTTCACCCTTCTTTTTTTCCCCTTTTTTTTCTTGAAAGCTGGTTCTTTCAGTCTGCAGAGCTGTCAGCCAATTTCTGGAGGGAAGCTCTTTTTGCCAAACTGCAACTTTTTCCTTGAAAATTATACAGAGCATATAGAAAAGTATGAGGGAAGAACAATGTTTCAGCCCATTAATACAGATTAGGAAGGGATAATTATACTAAAACATATTACCATATAAGTCAATGAAAATTTGCTGATAATGCTAGTGACTACTAAAAAGACACAGCATGGAAAGTAAGGATTATAGGACCAGGATGTGAAACTGGAGCATTCTCTAGAAACTGAAAAGGGTTAACTTTGACAGGCTTATAGAAGTTATTTACTGAAGTACTACTTAAGATGGAGCTTACTTGACATTCAGAGAAAACTTCTGAGATCCAACCAGACCCTGCAGTCCCTATCCTGAACATGGTTTCTGTTGTATTTGCAATCCTTACTTATAGCAATAAATTAAATGCTGCATTTCAGGACAATTTGGTTACAAACAAAACAGAATAATGAATGATGTAATAAATAAAATACTTGAAGACTGCTAGAAGTACTGGACAACCATGCATGAAAGCTTAAACATTAAAACTCTTTTCTTGCAAACTTTACTTTATCCACATCTGCTGTGAAGGTTCCTGCAACTTGCAAGAGAACAGAGGCAGTAACAGGTTTTTTGATCAGTTTTCATGACATAATGGGTAATCAACACATCAGCCTTTTACAGCCAAGAAACCTGCCTCCCTGTGAGCTGTAACTTGAATAATTCACTGTGTTAGTCACAGCTGGGAGTGGCTTGTGCTCTGCCTCCAGCCACAACTGCCGCACTAGGGGAAAGAGTAAGGGTGCTTTTGGAATCTCCAGCATGGCAGTGACTCTGTTATCAAAAGGGGACAGTCACTGCAGAGAATACGTGGCCACCTTCACTTCAGGGCAACGTTCAAGGAATGTTCCCATATATGCTGAGTTTTTTACAGCCTGTAGCTCTGTTACTGTTTCAGCACCTTTTTCATCCGGTAGGCAGCAAACTGTGGAATGCTGAGCACCCAAACACACTATAGAATCCAGTCTGACACCTATTAACAGATAAAATGCCATGGTAATACTGAGGGTTCTTCTTAAATGAACAGTGGTGCATTTCAACAAGGATGCTTAATGTGTTTCGAAAAGAAAGACTGAGGGCCTGTGTCTTCTTAATTCATCCGAACAGTATCTGGCAATCTTAGAAAGTGGAAAAAAAAGCATTGCCTTGAATTTTCATTACAGTTCAATGTTTGGATTCAGTGCCAGTTCCCATTGGCTCACTCCATCTTCAAGATAAGTCGCAGATTCATCTGCTTTACTTTCTTACAGCAATGAGGCCGAGTTACCTTTGCACTTGCTCCAGTGGAGCCTCACATAGTTAATGTCATCACACAGATAAAACTCAGACCAAAATTTGGTGTGCTGATTGCTGCTCATTCCCTGCTTTTCAGTTCTTTTTCAAAAGAAAGAGGACAGCCCATCCTTCAGCCACGTGTGAAAACGACCAAAGACAGTTCTAAAATTTATATTTTTACTTTGCTTGATCAAAACTCTTTGGTGAATATACATGTATTTAAACAGTTCGAATTTTTTTAGCAGCTATTACAGACTGAAACCCAGCTCTAAAAGATTATTATCATGAATTAAGATAATTTTCTGTGGTGGAAATTCACCTCATAGATCAAGTCTGGTATTCCAATGGCAGTGCAGATGTGCCAGCTCACTTGCAGCTGTAGGCACTCAGAAATTAGCAGAATTTGTCCCTAAATCTGCAATTGTTTGATGACAAAATTAATGTATTATGACGTTCAGATTACTGAAAGATGTTTTCTCATACAGCATTTCAGGATACCTCATACAAAACACCACTGCTGGTAAAAATGAGGAGAAAGTGGAAATTGAAGGGGTTTTGTAGTTCTGCCCTCAGTTTTTCAAATATATATTCCTCCTGCTAGGCAGCAGGAAAAGCATTTTTTCAGGATTTACACACCATTCGGCTTTATGTCAAATATGAAAAAGAGTTGCTTTTGCCCCACAGGAATGTAAAGCACTTCCAGGTTCAGGGGAGTTACTAAATAAACAGCCTACATTTCAAAATTACCTGGGAACTCCTGTTGAAATTGGGACCATTCATCAAAGAAACAGCTTAACATTAAATACATGAGTAGGAGTTTAACTGAAGTTGCTGGTGGCTCAGCTTTTTTGAAATTTGGTCTATTATTACTATATAGCCAAGGTCCCTGTTTTGAAGACTCTGGACTAATCCCACATACTTATTTTTGTCAGTCAAAAAGTGGCTAGAGTTCTTGATTTTGGCTGAGCAGATAGAGCGAAATTAAAAGCTCTAGAAAAAGAAACCTACATGTTTGGGACAAACATTGAATTCTTGAGGAAAAAAAAAATCTGTGATTCAGTGAACACAGAAAAAAGAATTTTTTTCCCTATAATTATAACATTTTTTTCCAACAGAAAAAATTCTTTATTCACAATAATTTTGTCTGAAATTTAGATTTTTAGCATAACCAAATTTTCAGCCCTAAAATACACCACACTGACCAGTTCTACAGTATTCTGTTACACTTCCTGGTGAAATTTTGACCACATTTTTTCTGTTTACAGTTTTGTCCTTTACATACAGACTAGCAGTCATACTGTCCACCTTAAGTACCACAGAAACAAAATTTGACTCCCAGCAGATAGTTGTTTGAAACACATAGTCCCTCTACTGAGATACACTGAGCAAAGCCCTAATTGGATGTTTTCAATGAAATTTGCTGCCTTTCTGAGACTTTTTCTTCTGAATTCTCAATTCTTACATCAATGCAAATCCAGGGTAAGTTCAGTGTAGTAACTCTAGATCTAAATTGGTACAAGTGAAAACAGAACAGCACTAGAATGTAATAACATAATTAAAGTTTTACTTGTTGAAATAGACTGTAGAAGCCATGTCCAAAAGCTCTGTTTTTTTTTGTTTTAATATATTTTGTGGGATATTCAAAAGTACTTCAAAAGAGAGGCCAGCAATTCAGAACAAGAACAGTGTGAAAAATCAACTTTTATCTTCCCAGGACCAAATCTTTCTGTAGTCCTTCCTGGTTCCCTGTCAAGGCAGTGCTTCCAGGAACACCCTCAGAGACTCTAAAAACATGTAAAGCCTGGGCTGCAGGGAATAAAAGAAATTGTGTTTTTGCAAGGTCACCATGCACAATTGTAACATCTCCTGTACCTACAATTCCTCCTTAATGAAAGTGGTACATGAGAAAAGTCTAAAGGTTCACTTAACAGTTTTAGCAAGTGATCTGCATTCAGAACACCTCATAATTAGCAGTACATCATTTACCAAAGTGAGGTTGAAGAATAATGTGATCCCAGCTCACACGCCTCCATCCTGACCTAGCTTCCCTGCTACTACTGTCCAGGCCTCTCTTCTAATTTAGCTAGTCAGTTCAGTAGATACAGAGACATAGGAAACAGGCTAGGATAAATTGGCCCTCTGAAACCAGACTTTGAATTTTAGCCAGATGAGGTAAAAATGTGACTCCTGTTGTGCAATAACTCACCATTCACTTATCTTCAGTCTTCTCCACATGCCCATATCTTCACCCCCACAGACACCCTGAGATCTTTGCAAGCCCCTGACACTTTATCTGCTGTGCCTATCACACAGCTAAGTTCCCCTCTATGAACACAGCCAGATATTACAAGTCATTTCTGTTCGTATCCCACCTGCCTGTGCAGGATGTTTCTTACCTGCTCAGCAATTCCAGCTCTCCCTGTGATAGCCTTGTGCAATGTGAGATTAAAGATGCCAGAAAGCCTTCTTATAGGTACTTACAACAAAGAGTTAATTTTCCATGTTGTTTCAAATGGGTGTATATCAACAGTTCATTCCTTGCTGGTTTATAAACACATCTCAGATTTGTAACTCAGGATGAAGCTGTCATTAAGTCATACAGGTTCTTTCTACAAAAGTTTCTACAATAAGCTTTCTCCACACTTTTTCTGCTGAAATTTTGGAGTAGAGGTCTAGAGGTTGGCCACCTCTAGACTCAATTATTAAAATCCCCTTGCCACCGGATTCCTTACATTTCTTTCTAACCTTCTCCAGAAGAGCTCCAAGGCAGCTGCTACCTCCCTTTCCCTCATCTGACTCCATCATATTTCCTGCATCCCTCTGCTACCTCCTGCTTCCATATTTCTACAACACAAACATCAGTCTGTCAGTTGCTCCAGAGGTCCTTAGGAGCCATTCCCCCACTCCTAATGTGTCTCCTCTCATACCCTGTCTTTCCCCTCCCTCCTCTCACTTGTTAAACTTCTGAGGCACAAGGGAATCTCTCCATCTCTCACAAGCCAAGCACCTGGTCCTTTTGCACAGAGCTCCAGATCTACTCCATCACATTTCCATCCCTCTAATCCCCTGAAGAAGTTCCTGGTGCCCTCAAGATTCAGTGGCTGCATTGCACATGAGTCGCCACCTGGTTGCCTTCTGGGTTTGCTCATTTCATGTACATACCTGTCCTTAACCTGGAAGCAATTTTGATAGGGAATGTACTGAATTCATTACAGATTAAATAGTGCAACCTAAAGTGTATTATAAATGACTTGGTGAGTATAGTATTATAGCAACTCCCCCTGGAGTCTGGCAGTGAGGGCTTTCAAAACACTATAAAACAGAGTTTGTGAAAAACCCCCATCCCTCTAACATCCCACTCTCTCAGTCCCTGAAAAAGCAGGAGACACAGCAATCCACCCATTTTCATGGCAATAGCACTTCAACAAAAGCTCAGAGGAATATCTGCCTTCCCCATGTAACATCATGTCATGTAAGGAGGCAGTGACAGAAACAGATGTTGACTGTCTATCAAAAGACAGTTACGACCACACTGATAAACTTGTTATCCAAAGGCTGCAGTTGTCAGGAGGGCTTTTGTACAGACCTCAAACCCACCTACCTGGCTGTTGAAAGAGGACACATCAAAGAGATGCCGAGCCAGAAACAGACTGACACGAAACCCATATTCAGCACCACATCCTTGCAAATGGCAATATAATCTCCAACAAGATGTGTGAGGATATGGCGAGTATGTCTGTACAGCATAAAATATCTGGCAACTGCAGTGGGTACTTAGTAGGGTTCACCACAACCTATGGGTCATGGCTGAAAACCCCACCAGAGGACACAAACTTTGGAAAAGACAGAGAAGTCAGATTTACAAAGCATCTTGGTTGTGAGGCAATTGGCTTTGCTCACCCATTATTGTCTTCTTTTAAAATATTGCCAACTAAATGTAAAAAACAAGAGCCCAGTCACGTAGGAGGGATAGGTGACTGTGTTTCAGCAAGTGATGAAGGCACTGTGGGTAACCACCAGAGTAGGAAACCCTGTAACTGAGGAGAGAGTAAATGCAATGGCTAGGTCTGTGAGCAAAATTAGAGATGTGGTGTAACTGTGTCTGGTGATAATACTGGAATAGTTTATGTTGTTTCTGCATCTACTCATTGAAAAACTGAAATTCAGTAATGAATTGGACAGTACAGATGAAAGGATGATGAAAATCTGCCCTGAAATGAGGGGCTGAAGAACTTAATTTTACTGAGTTTATAAAAAATGAGGCTAAGCTGACTTATTCATGTTTTGTTCATAAATAAAACCCTTTCTGACAATACATGCCTTTCTAGAAAACAAAGTCATGATAAGAGTCAATGTAGTGGACAGTGAAGTTAAACATATTCCTAGTAGACACAAGCTGATGATTTTTATCAGAGATGATGATTAACCATGGGAAATTGTGGAAAAGACATTTAATAGATTTTCTGTTGCATAAAGTTTCAAAATTAAGAAATTAAGAAATATTGTTTTTAATAAGATATGCATTAGCTACAGAAAAAAACAAATTATGGGCATCATTAAGCAATTCCACTGTCTTGTATTATGTAAAAAGTCAGGTTTCATGATCACAGTGGTCCCCTCTAGTTGTAAAGTTATGATCCTATGCATTTGTAAAGCATTCTACGCTCTTGAAACTATATGACTATAAAAATGAATTTTGATGGTGAGGCTGAAGAGGTATCTCACAACAGCTAGTAACCAGCTGCTGTGCTAAGAGAAACAGATTCAGCTGCAAAGAGCGAACATATAGATGACCCATGGATGACTTTCTGAGGGCATAGAGGTTGCCTGAGCCATGCTGAGATCTTCTTTGGGTAGAAGATCAGAAAGGAAAATAATAATAATATATCATGCTTGTTCCCTTAATGTATTTGAAGAGATGTTTATTTGAATTTAGTTTTCCTGTGGCACCAGAAGTCACCCCGGCTACCTCTCTCTTGCTTCTAAGTACCTGTGCTTCAGTCAGGACTCATGTTTGCAAAGCTAGGTGGGTCAGGCTGGTCACATTCAAACTGACTGGGCATGTAGGACTTGAGTGTTCCACTGCACCTGAAGACCTGTCTCCTTCCACCCTCAAACGAGGAGCGAGCTCCCACACAGGCAGTGTGCATCACCAGGGTGCTGGAGTGGGGTTCAGCCTTCAACTAGGGAGCCAACATCATAGCAGAGCCCAGCAGGCATTGCATTTCTGTTGGGAAATCTGGGACAAAGCAGAAACTGGAGAGGCACCAGACACATAAGGCAACTAATGAGCCACTGTATAGTTTGGTGATTTCTTTTCATTTCTCTCCCTCTCTGGCCCCCCCAAGGAAGGGTGGGGAGAAACTTTCCCTATTCCTTTGCTGTTTTAGAAAAAAAGGGGTTTTTAAAGTACTGTGAGGGAACGGGGTGAGCTATTTAAAAGTGAATTCCTAAAAAACATACAGAAAAACTGCTTTTTAAAAACTCCATTCCCATTGTAATTAAGAAAAAAATATTGACATGGACTTTGGCTTTTTAAATAATGTCAAAATATGCAGTTTCTTTATTTTAGTCCACTAGAGCAGTATTAGCAAAGCTCCAAAGCTCCCTGAGAAAGAATGAATGACCTAACTTGGTAGACCAGCAGATTTCCTTTGATACCTCGCAAACGCACCATCCTAGAGGACAACTCATGTATCACCCCTGAAAATGTGAAACATGGTGCTGTGAACCCCAGGTTAACATCACTGATCCTGTCTCTGGACTCCCAGCAGCACAGCATTACTGCACCTATACTGCTGAGCAGCACTGCTGCACCAGTATGGGCACATCAGCTAAGCACCTTTGTTTGGTGTCCTTCTGCCTGATGCAACACGTCCTTCAACACTTAGGGACCATTTAAATACATAGAAAAAGAAAGGACTTATGCATAGTTAAGTTTTGAGAAAGCTTTTGGAAAGACACTGCCGTAATGTAAAATGGATTTTTAAATTATACAACATTCCTAATCCTACAAAGTAATGTTTCACTTTTGTCTTCAGGTTCAAACTCACAGAAAGCTTTGTCCATGGTTATCTCACTAGCCCTGACAATAACTGGTTTAGAACAGCATTACCTTCATCAGATACAACTGACTTCCTCCCCTGAAAACAACCCCAAAACTTTAATGATCTTCAAATATCAGGCTTTCTGAGAGGACCATAAGCCAAAATCTACTTGACTTTCCCCCTCACCCTCTCTGTCTTGAGAAGCAAACTTCACATCTGCTTGTTATCAGTAGTTATCTCACAGCATGCCTCTGAATCATTTAGAAAACTCAAAGCACATGTTTATCCCTGCTGAGGAACCAGTCATTATGATGCTATTTACAGGCCCTTGGTGACCCAGGCTCACTACATGGTGTAGAAAACTGCCAAAGATTTTGTCTCAGGGGTTCTCACTGCTGCTAGATTTAATTACTTACCATCAGCTTTTCAGCCAGAAGGCTGCACTCCCTCGTTTCAAGCTGCATTGAGGCATGCCTGTGTGAGGACATGTGGGAAAGCTAAGATAAATCAATTAGACATATGAAGCATGTTGCATGTGACTTAGAGCATGTTAAGTCCTCATGTGGTTACTCTTATTCAGGAGAATAAAAAGGCTTTCACTTTCCTGCATAGACAACTTCAAAGCTGCACCATTTTACAATTGTAGTGTGTAGTTAAAAGCAATGAGGGGCTAGGAAGGGATGCCAAATGTCTTGGGCAAATGCATTCATATCTAAAAATGAAAACACTGACCTCTTAGTAATGTGGAATATGTCCTTCTGAGACCAAATCTGCTTCTCACAAAACGCTGTGCACACAAACCCCTTCAGAGCCTTTCTGCTTAGATGGCTCTTAGTACAAGGATAAATAAGTACATCATTACAAGATGCCCAAAATAAGCCTACTTTTTTTGTGGGACACTAAGTTTCAGCACAGTTCTGTTCTTCCACTGATTGTAGAGAGTCAGCAGTTTTGCTCAG
Source organism: Neopelma chrysocephalum (assembly GCF_003984885.1). Lineage (NCBI taxonomy): Eukaryota > Metazoa > Chordata > Aves > Passeriformes > Pipridae > Neopelma > Neopelma chrysocephalum. The sequence goes on from NW_020897689.1 coordinate 25,156,879, forward strand.
TATTTTTGATATTCAGGAAGACCATTTAAAGGACTGACCTTACAGCCTGTATCCAGCTTGCAAATGTTCCTTACCTTATCTCAGAGAAAATTCACTGCATCAAATCCAGCCCTTTGACATTCTGGAGCAAAAGGCTAAGGATATTGGTTTCTCCTTGTGCAAAGAGCAGAAATCTCTTCATACAATTCTTCTTCATCCTCTTGAAAGTCTGTGCAGCCTCACATATAATTTTTTATGATTTTGAATCAAAAGAGATCTCTATGCTTTTTGCTTTCCATTGAATAATTTCAGCAGTGATCCATATCTTTTTTTTTTACCTAGAAGTGCTTCATCAAGTTAAAAAAGTTCTTTTTAAAGTCTCAGCAAGACTTCAAGAAATAGCAAGAATCCCAAGACTGCCTCCTCATCGCATTTTGCTGAAGAATATTTTGAAAAGGTAACAGCATCACACAGGGATGTTGCAGCTTTTGCTGCTTTTAAGAGAACGTCTCTGTAAGGGGAACAGAGAGGTGACCTACAATGCCACACTCCAAGTCTTGCAGTACACACATGTGAAAACTCGTCTGAAGCTACTTGCTGTAGCGTATCTGTGTGATGTACCAAATAAAGACAGAGCCATCTACAATAAATTCTATACAGAAGTTATATGTCTGTCATCTTCTTAATTAAACTAGAAACCCAAAAATAATAAAAATCCACCAAACCAAAATAATTCAGCAGACCAAGAACAGCTGAATGTCACCAGGATTTCCATTTCTGCATGTGGAGAAGTGCCTGTAGCTGACAACTTCAACCATTCTGCATGCTGCCTTGTTTCACGCTGTGGGAGGGATGTTTATATATCCACTCACATGCATTATGGCCTTTAATAACACAATACACAGAACTTGGAAAATTTAAAGAGAAAGCACTTCGCTACAGCTAGGTCAAAACCAAAGCTACGTCTAACTTACCTAAGCCTCACTTCTCATGATCCTGTTACCAAATTAGAGTAAAATTTGACTACAGTTACATTTCTAGTTTTATCTTGAGAAAACCACAGAAACTTGGGGTTGGATTGAAAAAAATAAATGTTTCAACTACAGTGAAATGTGACACTGGAATAAAAAGTCCAGAGGCAGTAAGTATATACAAAATATCTGTTCTGTCATGTAAATAGATATTAAAAGTGTAGTTAGCATTCCGCAGTGGTTTGACAGAATAGACTTTGAAGAAATCAAATTAGAAATGAAAAACGTGTATGCCAGTTATTTTGCACATCCTAGTGCCGCTGCTCCGGTTTAGTAAGTGCTAGGGTGCTTCGCTACTAAGAGGCAAAATGTGTATTTCATTTAAGCAGCACAGTAGAGTTTTCTCTATTTCTCCAGTTTCTGGCTCATACAGGGACTTGGACTGGACTGACTCTTTTTGCTGAAGCTCAACCTTGACCTGGGATTAAACTCCAGAGATGAACATCACTGACACACAGGAGGGAAAGACAGTGATGCACTGAAAGGGTTGCTTCTGCTGTTATTGAAGACTGCCATTCTCTTCTCATGCAAGGAGCTCATGATTTGGAGGTACACTACCCTTCTGGGTGATTTGCTTCACTGAAGGCTTTACAACCTTTTCTTCAGGCTCAGGTCCTGGCATAGTTGACCAAAGCTTTCTATTTCCATTTAATTTTTCTTCACAATGTAATTACTGCAATGCACTCAGGCTTGGAGCTACCCTTGAAGATCAGTCATAGGCAACAGATGCCACACACTGTGGCTTCCCACTTGCTAGGAATTGCTCACCACAGGCGACATGTCACAACAACTCTTTCAACACACTGCACAGATTTGCATTTCTCATGTTCAAAGTTGCATTCATCTAGATTAGCTGAGACATGGGGAAGCTGGCATCACTGTGCTAGCTTGCTGAGGGTGGAAAACCGAGGGCTTGATTCACACAAAGCTTAGGCAGCATCTCACTTTTGGGTACAGTGTATTTCTAAGCCTTTTAGAGGCTCACTGCTTCTGTCCTGTCCTTTGCAGTTTCTTTAATTTCAGGATCATCCTGGTGTCACCTTCTGCACAGACCTCACTGGTGCCCCTCTCTGCGCTGCACTTTTCTTGCTGCTGTGCCTCATTCGACTGAGCAGGGACTGGCAATCTGTAACTCAGGCTGTGTGTACGTTGCTCACCTTGGGAAATCAGGATATGATTCCAAGAAGGCACCAGGCTGAACAGTGTTGCAGGTATTAAGTTACCCCCTCAAAAGGTGGGATGTGGTTATTTTCGAGGTGTCAGTGCTGCAACCAGAGAGTCAAAGCTGAGTCACAGCTTCTCAGGGCTGTACTCTAACCTCCAGTTCACCTAACTGCAACTCCTAACAGTAAACACCATAATGGAAAGCCTGGCACAACAACGCAGGGATAAGGTCATTCAGACTACAAACCAACCTCTTTTGCATAAGAATGCAACCATAATTGTTTGAATTTAGCTACACGCCTTGTTTTGATCTGGACACAGCCTGTTTATACTGCCTAATTGTAGTCATTCCTGTGGCTTTGTTTGTTTGTTTACAATAGTACTCCAAGTTTGGGAAAATGTTGCAGAAGTTTCAAATAGCAAAAATGGCAGTCATTCTTTAACCTAATGTTTATAGTTTATAGGAAGGCTTCAACATGCATTACAATATTGCAAAACCCCAGAATGTCTTTGCATAGTTTGTCAGTATAAATCTGGGGACAATTTATGCAGTGTTGGGAAACAGTTATTTCTGGTACAGCTATAAGTTTTTGCAGTATCAGGCACACAAGATAAATCACCTATTCAAAGATGATGGAAACACTACCAAGAGATTGAAACAAGTTCACAACTGATTAATATCTACCATCATGAAAAACCTGTGTAAACAGTACTGAGATCAAGAAAAAGAAAAGGAGGTGGCACCACCCTCCTGTTATGTCCTCCCACAGTATTTGCATCAATAAAGAATTTACAGTAATGTTACTTATTACCTTTTTTCCCCAGACACAGATAGGTTTTCTGAAGATGTCCTGCACTGAGTTTGTATGCTATACATCCCATGTTATAATATATATATTCCAAAAGTGTCCCTTTTCCCAGGACTTGTCAGACTTACTGATACATCAAACCAAAGAATCTGAACCTTCTCATAGTCTGGCTGGAGCTAAAACCATTCACATGAAGAAACAAAGGTCTGGCATCTTATTTAGCAGGAGTCAATGGGACAATTTAGGAATGGGGAGTTTGAGGAGCTCTATGACAGTCAGAAGCTGCAGTCCAGTAGAATTTAAAGAGGGTATTTTGCTTCTACATTCATTAGATACATATACTTGAACATTTTCCTTGCCTTCCAATGCAGGGCCCTAAAACCTACAATTCTGGTACGATGAGACTGCAATAGTGCTTGAAGCAGGACATCTTTCTTTTAGCAGCAGTTAAGTGCTCTGACACATCCAAAACCATAGAAGCTTTCTAACTAACCTCCTTGTGGACTCTTTGCTTCTCCTCCAGCCTACACCTTAATTCTAGATTTACGCAGTGCAGTATAACTTTTTGCTGTGATGCTGATGATATTAAATTACTGTGCACAGTGTATTTTCTACAAGGCATGAATATTTAACTCAAGATCTGTTCTCTGTTGCCTGAACCTGAAATTTTAGCTCAGAATTGCCCAGGATTTTGCCTTGCCTTCTTTTGCCCTTTATTTTGTGGAAGCTCAGTGTGTTGAGATTTGCAACCATGTGTTCCCCTCAGTATGGAGGATTACACTGGCTTGTGGTGAAATATCTATCTTACACTTTCTTTCCTCTGTTCACATCTGGAATGAGGCATGATGTCATGAGTATGGTATGTCATCTGCCTCATCTCCCCTGGTAAAAATTAGAAAATTTGCTTGATGTTCAGCATTCATTCAAGAGTCCGAATACAACATGAAGCTGCTCGGAGTGGCTTACCTGTTCTGGCCTGTCTGGTCTATCTGTACCATCACACAGCTCTCTGGGAGGATTTAACAGCCATCGCCTTGCTCACAGAAAAAAAATAACTCATTCACAAATTCTTATTCCTCTCTGCCCTTCCCCTAGCCTCAAATCCCATTTCTGTGCCTTTAAAGGTGAATTATTTTTTTGTTTCCCTTTCATTACAGCAGATAGATGGCCCCTTTTCTGTTTCAATGGGATCCGGGCCTTCCTGCCGCAGCTGCTCCCTCCTGGCCAGCGGCCGACTCCCTCATCCAAGCTCACCCTTAATGCAGTTTATTTTTGTGTCTTACTTGTTTCATTCTTTGCCTTTTCTTCAGGCTGGACCTCTCTTAATCAGTCTCAGTCTTAGCCCTTTTCCCTTTCAATTCAGCCTTTTCTGCTCTGCTGGGTTTGGGGTAAAGGAAACAAGGCTTCCTTAGAATGATTTGCTTAGTCTCTTTTTTCCCAATTTCCTTACCCTTCTCTTCCTCTGCCAGGGAGGTCAGGCAAGCTCTGACCTTGAGTAACTGTGCAAACTGGAACATTTGTGGTTGCAACAGAAACAATTCTTTAATTAATTAAATGATCCAGAAGTTGCAGAAGGAAGCCAGCAGGGCTCTCCTGCCTGCTGGGACCTGCTGCACGACCTCTTACAGTGCCCTCCAGGCTGAAGCTCACTCTCAGGGAATGAAGTCATGACTCAGACACCATCCCTCCTTGTCAGTCAGCAGCTATACAAGTCAAACATCTTTATTAATGTATATTTATTTTTACCTTTAAAAAAAATTAAATTACCCCTTAAAACTCAAGTTGTGTTGTTGTGAACCCTTACTTTGCTTCATGTGGCTTTTGTTGATACGACTAAAGAGTCACAAAGTTGATGAACTTGAAATATCTGAAGAATTCTGTAAGAAATTATTATATGAAATCTTAATTGAAAAGAAGTAGTGCCTATGTTTGCTTCTATGGATGGCAGTAGGGCATATACCATTGAGTCCTATGGAAACAGCTCTACAGTTTCCAACTGAAATGTTTTAAAACTGTATTGGCCTGAATGGAGTCTGAAAATTTGTCCTACGTATAAGAGACAGAAATTCTCTTTAGGAGACATTTCCATCTGCTTAACATATGTTCATAGAGATCAAGCCATGCTTTCCAGGAGTGCAGGGGCCACTGAACGAAGTAAATGATGTAGGGAAAATACAGGACAATATCAAAACACCATTTGCTTCCATGGTGGAGGGTTATCTCACCAGCTCTCAAGCATTTAAGTCAACTGTTTCGGCAATGTCAGCTGACATAAAATTTAGGGCTGATCATTTTGATATAAAAACAGAGTGACTGGAAATCACGAATAATCCATGGAGAAATCCTTGTCCTTAACTCATAATCACATTTCTTTAGAGCCTCCAGTTTGCCATGTGGTGTTCAGTAGTCTCCTTTCATGAGTAGCTAAACTTCATCATGCCATCTGCAGAAGAAAATAACTGCATTTAACAGAAGCCTCTCTTTATTTAGAGCTGCAGGGGGAACTAATTAAAGGTAACTGAAACCACAGCTGCTAAAATAATTATATGGCATCTAAACTATTTTGGAAAGCTCTCATTGTTTCTCAGTGTGACATATGCAGACTAAGATTGGAAACCTACCATCACCTTAAACAACATATTTGTGGTGTATGATGTACCTAGAACTCCACAGGATACTACTTAACATAGGTATGTGTAACGCTCATGCATGTTTTATGTGTATGTACATACGAACATACACACACATTGTATAAATGGACCTTTTTTAGTACTCTTACTAGCTCCATAGTCTTCACGACTCAGTAGAGAGAAAGATGTACTAGCACTATAAAACTGTAAGAAAGAGATGCCCACATTTTGCAAAGCAAAGCATTTTATAATCACATATGGAACTGATTGTTTGGAATTAAATACACTAAACATTACTCAACCAGTATTCAGTGAAAAAAATGTCCTTTCAATCATTATCATGTAAGAAAAAGACTTGCACTACATATATATAAATATATATATATATATATATATATATATACCCGCACATATACACACAAAGAATGGCAGGTCTGAAGCTTGGAAAAAAAGTTTCAGATGAGGTTTGAATTATTCCAAGTTCAGGGCTCAGTGGGGAGCTCAGATTTTACATTTGCACAGGGATGCAGCTGTCAAAAAGAGGTAAAATCAATTGACAAAAAGCACCAGCAAACTATTCTGATTGTGTCATTTGGACCTTATTTAAAAGAAGTTCTTTAAAATGAAGAAGAGGAAGCACGTGCACTTGAACTCCCTTCTGCTTTAATTGTTTCTCTCTAAACGATGTTCTTCATCATGGCGTTTCAGTCTCTTTTAAAATTGATTAATACAATCAGGTTGCAAAAGGTAGGCATTATCATAGACTGATTCAAAGCTGGACCTGGCTTTAATTTTATAAGCATATTTTTCTTACATCTTATCCAGCGTTTATCATACTAAATGTTTTGGGGCAACAGTGTATCTCCCAAAAAGCCATGACAAAGTTGTGTGGGAACAGGGAGCACTTCCCTGAAGGTGCACACATTCCCTAGCCTTCCCAGGCCCAGCACCTTGGGTCTTTCCAGAGCAATATCCCCATACCCATCTCCACTTGTTGACTTGCACTTCAGTCTTGAGGAAAGAAAACTGTGTTGTTCTATCCTACAATTATTGCAAAGTTTATCAACAGTAAGCTCAGTTTTTCTGATAGTCCTGCTCTCCTAACTGACAGCCCAGCCAATATGCAATATCTAAGTAGCATTCAGCACCACATAAACAAAGTAGCCTGTATTAAAAAACCCAAACCAAAGTAATGAGATCCTTGGTAACATCTTAGTACAAATATTACTTGGAAATGAATACCAGATAATAAATAATTTCCATATCTGGACGTGGAGAAAAGGAGATGAGGCCATCTCCTTCGGCAGGGCAAAAGTCACATTTACCACCTTAAACAATATTTTGTAAGCAAACATCTATTACTAAAAGACCGAAGTACAAATCTCCAACTCAGACATTGCTTTTGTCATCATATGTGGATGTGAAAGATGAAAATCTATCAAAAACATAGGCAGAGTGTGAATGCTTTCGTAAATAAATGCTTTGAAAAAATACTAGACACTTAATGGATTTCAGGGATAATGTATAACAAGATATACCAGAGCATCCAACAACTGGTTATGTCTAAACCTAATCAGAAAAACACTCTAATGAACAATGACAGGCAAATGGTGAGGAAATACATAAAGAATGAAGCTGATTTTTTTGCTGTAACAGGTGTTGAATAGGGCAGTGGGTAAACCCTTAGAAGGCTTGATCGAAGGAATTCCCTCCGTCAAGCCTGCTGAAAGAAGGGGATTGCACTTAAGAACATGCTCAGCATGAAAGCAGGAGTTCCAGTTACTCAGAGACTGCAGTGAATCTTAAGCGCCCTAAAAAATCCTGAGTGGCTTAAGGAAGGATTCAGTCTCAGGTTTGACAATTTTCACAAAGTCATTTGCCTCATTAATTTTTTTCATAAAAAGTTCAATTTAAATTTTTCCCATTGCCCTCTTGTACCTCTTGACACAGCCAAGGAAAAACAGCTCCGGAGCAAGGGTGTTGGCCTGGAAGGGACAATGTCCCTTCATTGGCTTTTACTGGGGCACAGAGCAAGTCATGCAGGCCCAGGGTATTGAAGGCACTATATCATCTGAAGATGGAGATGAAAACCTCCTGTGACTTTAAAAAGTGCCTTAGCAACTAAATTCTGCTGAAAAAAAGTATTAAAGGACAAACAAAGACATCACCCTGTGACATTGAAAGCAAGCATGACTTAAAAATGCAATATTTCTTCAGGATCCTCTAGTCAAATAGTCTGTCACAGCAAAATATATTCTGTACATTTTCTATTTTTTTTCCCAAAGTTCTTTCTCATTGCTACTCTAATGGACCCTGTGTGAAAGCAGGAAGCCCACAGGCCTAAAAGAGGTATATGGAAGCTATAGATGGAGTGTATGAGGCTGATCTCAATTACAGCTGAGCTGGAAGGAGTACAAATGAAAACCAGACTGACAGTCTGGCTATTTTATGCCTCAATGAGACCTGAAAATGTAGATAGTTTCACGAATATCACATATGAAGTCTGATCAATAAATGGCTCAGAGACTGAATGGTCTCAACTTGTAGTCATCTTCATTTTGACCTGACAGAAAACATCCTTCCCCGTCTTTCATGGTGTGTTGGTCACATCAGTGGAAGGATATTCAATTCACCCTGTTGGTGCCCCTTCACATCAAATGTGTTAAGAATGACCCTGACATGCCAGAAGTGTTGACTGACAGTCTGTTTCACTCAGATGCTGGAGAGGTTATGCAAATTATAGTGTTTATGAGCTGCTAGACAAGACCTGAGCCAAGTTTGGTAGAAACCACCCCTTCATTTTGCTGGCTCATGAGCCCACCCAGAGTAGCTGGAAACAGACAGTGTTCCTTTCTTATGGAATGAGAAAATGCTGCACTGAATTGAGAAACTAAGATTGATTTGGACTTCTGTGCCAAGATATTTATGCTTCAATTGCCTTTTTAAAGGAACAGCAGATAGTAGTTTCCATTTTCCTTGAAGTCATTTGCAAGTAGGAGAAGGGGTCTGAAGAATGAGTTACAGCCTGTGCCAGCAGAGAAGATTAAGGTTGTCAAGATACTGTGATAAAAATTATGGTACTTTCACAGTGGGATTTGAGATTGGAAGTATTAAAAGAAGGCTCTTAGAGGGAAATTTGGAGGCTATCCTCATTTTCCCTGCTGCACATAGCTGCCCTCCTTCATAGTACAATAATGATTAGAATATAGAAACTGTTGGTTTTAGTTTGGAAATCATCTCTAAGTCAAGCAAATATCAATAAACTACCAAGACACAGTTTAATATATTCTCCAAATTCCTAAATGTGGAGAAAAATTTCTAATAGAGTGACAGTGCCAAAATGAATGCATGCCACTTCTGCAGAGGTAAGGATTATCACTGCTCAGAAAATGTCTGGCAAAGGACACACATTTGTTGTACAAAATAAAGACATATCACTCAGCTCTGCACTCTGTCCATCTCATCTCATCTCATCTCATCTCATCTCATCTCATCTCATCTCATCTCATCTCATCTCATCTCATCTCAATCTCATCATATCTCACCTCACCTCACCTCATCTATCTTTCCTTGTATTTCAGCCACAGCCATACCAATGCTGATCCATGCAAAGTCTCACTTCAAGGGATAGAGTGATAGCTAACGCTGACTACATTACACTTTCACTACAAACCTGTGGAAATGTCTGGGCATTCTCCATGTTACAATAGCCATGCCCACAGGGAAGGATCAATCTCTCCATCAGTCTCAGTGCAGCATGCGATGAAGAGCAATGTTCTTATTCTGGAAGTTCTGACCCAAGAGCTCCCATGTATCTGCCAACAAGTTAAAGACCGAAACGCATAACCACAAAGAGGAGTTTAGAGGAAGAGAAACCACAGTTAAGTTATTCTAGGCTGCATCTTTAGGGCAAAGAAAAATGGGCATGAATAAGGCAAGCTGAACTTGCCCCCATATGGGCATTCAGTGGGTCGTTGTAGGCTCTACATAAAGAGTGTGTTGGAGGGTGTTGGTCAGCATCTAGCTGACTTCACAAACTGAGGCACTGACGAAACAGACTCTGGCCTCAACCAAACTAAAACCCTTAGAATTACTGTAGGCAAGGGTAATGCTTCAAAACTTTGATTCACAGGAAAAAACCACATTTGAAGTCCTTAGAAAACCATCTACAAACAAAAGGTCATTCTCCTGTTCAGTATCAAACTGTGAAGTTGGGACCCTGCATGTGTGGGTAAATTATTAAAACAAACAAAAGAACTGAACAATTCAATTATGCAGTCAGTCATATAGCTGGTTGAGTGTTCAGAGAGAAATATTTGTGAATAAAGAGTAAAAATATTGCCAATATTTCTGAGTAAAGAATGTCTAATGACTAACTTGACCTGTAAATTATTCAATTAAAAAAGTGCCTTGGATAAGCCTGGAAGTCAAAGGAAGTAAAGGACACATGCAAAAGTTTGGCATTTAAACAGACTCATAAATGGAAGACACGTGGCCTTAGATGAACAACAAACTCCCTTAAAGTGCTGATTTTCTAAAAAGAAAATAGCTTCAAATATTTCAGATGTTTTCAGGACAGGCTGCCATGGTTAGGGTCTTCCTTTTTGCAAAGTAAAAGAAAAGAAAGACATTGTCTAGAAATGCAGCATTGTGCAGAAAAAGCAGATTTAAGAGTGGAAATTTCTCTTGCTACTGAAACTATTAGTATCTTGCTCACCAAGGAGAATACAGGCTCAAAAAGCATGATCTCCCTGCAATGCAAAAAGTGTAAAACAGCTGGGAGGGTGTGCCAGGCTTATTTGCCCTGACCCATCTCCCCTGGGTTCCCACACCCCAAACCCTCACCCATGGGACAGAAGCACCAAGTCCTGGGAGCCCTGGGATGCCCATCATGGCATTACCTCACAACCAGCCTGATGACTTACATGCCAGCTGCTCCCAGAACCTGGTCCATAGTTGTGGACTTGCTGGAGGGCACAGAGTCAGTACATAGACTCCCTGCATGTATTCTGTGCCTCACAGGCCCAAGAAAGGGGCACCTTGCTCACCCAGATGAGCAATAGGGCTAGACAGGGGCTCTTGAAAACTTGATCCTTCCCAGCTTAAATAAGAAAGCTAATAAAGACAGCAACGGAGACTCTAATATACAATAATAATTAAAACATATTCAAATAGTGGCAAATGAAAAGAGATGTTGAAAGGTAGAGAAGACATATAATTTTAAGGCAGTAGCTGAGCTTCCCCTTCTTACAAAAACAAAAGAGACACTATGAGGGATGTCAATTGCACTTGGCTCCTGTCCTAAAATAATTCCACATTATAAATATTTGACGCAGCACTTAAGACTATTGCCTCCACAGGATTTAATGCAGTATAATGTAATACATCTGTTTGCTACCCACATGTACAGTGAATGGCAAAGATAGGAACAAAAAATGCAAAAACATACTGTATACTAGTAATTCTGTGTTGATCATTCTGGTTTTGTTACCTATTGAACTAAGATAATGGAAAATGTTTCATAATGCCTGAACAGCATGATCTTGTTCATTGCTTTTTTTATCTATGAGACTACACCAACCCTGTTCCTACTTTAGCTTTCTGTACTCCTGAAAAGTACCATGAGAAGTCGTGACTTGCATGGACATTATGTCTAATGTGAAAAGTTGGAGTACCTGTATGAAGACAGGTACAGTCAAGTAAGTTAGGGAAATACGCCTGCTTTTTATGTCTTCAATTTAAGTACTAAAAATCTATCATCACCAGCTTACACTCCCTGAAAAACTGTATATTGAAGATACATGGGTTAACCAAGTTAATAAACCTTTCTGTCACTCACATTGCAACGAAGTGACACTTTTTTGCTCTGCTTTGAAGAGTGGAGGGTTGCCATACTTTGATAATTATCTCTTCTGTGAATTCCTCTGCTCAGCATCCTTTCTGCTTACAGGGAAACTTTTCTTAAGGGTATTTTTCTTAGGAGAAACTTACAGTGTATCCTTCCTTAATTATAAGTGCTGTAGTCAAAGAAAAATGTGAAAGCAATGAGTCATATTAACAAGTAAATAAACTAATTTGCAGACAACACATAGGGATTGACACACACTTCCATCACTGCAGGTCTGTCAGCCTCCTGGTAACAAATTCCAGCTTTTTTGTTCTCCTGATAGCAGCTAAGATCGGCTTTGGAGTGACTGCGCACTGGTACAGGTTGCCCAAAGAGGATGTGGAGTGTCCCTCACCAGAGATATTCACGAACCTTCTGGATGCAATCCTGTGCCATGTGCTCTAGGATGACCCTGCATAAACAGGGAGGTTGGACCAGATGACTCTACAACTACCTGAAAGGAAACCACCAGGTAGCCAGGTGGGCGTCGGTCTCTTCTCCCAGGCAAACAGCAGTAGGACAAGAGGGCATGGTCTTGAGCTGTGCCAGGGGAGGTTTAGGTTGGATATTAAGAAGAAATGTTTTACAGAGAGAGTAATTAGACATTGGAATGGGCTGCCCAGGGAGGTGGTTGATTCACCGTTCCTGGAGGTTTTTAAGATGAGACCGGATGTGGCACTTAGTGCCATGGTCTAGTAATCACAGCGGTGTTGGATCAAGGGTTGGACTTGATGATCTCGGAGGTCTTTTCCAACTCGTTTGATTGTATGATTCTATGATTCTATGACCCACCATGGTCCCTTCCAAATGACCCACCCTGTGATTCTGTGAAAAGAAAGCTATACTGAAAGGTAATTACAGCACAAACTTCTGGTTTCCTCATGGTTCCATAATTAAAGTGCCAATCTCTGCTGTTCCCAAGCTTGACAGTTTAAAAAAAAAAAAAAAAGAAGAAATAAATTCTTACTGTGGGACAGAGTATAAAATCTTTCCAGCCCTAGAAGATGGAGTCTCTCTTCGTTCATGTTTTGCTTTCATCAAAGCATTTCCATGTGGTGGTAGACCCAACCACAATTTTCAAAGCTGCAAACCTGCTTAGATGTCCTTTGTTCCTTTGAAAAAGTCAATGTTGAGCTCCAGAGAGAAAACGCACAGTCTTGGCACTGCTCTACGTGCCTGTGCTCCAGTGCTACCTTCCTGGGGCAGCCAGAAAGCAGGAAGTGGCCAGGAGACATGGTTCAGCCAAGAGCTACAGCTGTGTGAGGCTCCCAGGTCCCACCAACACTGACTGATCCCCCTCTGAGGTTTCTGAGAATTCATAACGGATTCACTTTGGTAAGCTCAGTATCTCTGTGACCATCTTTTCCTATGTCTGAACCACAACATTTTGTTTTCTCTGAAAGCTGCTGATGAAGCAAACACTAGTTTTTTTGGAAAATTGCTTTGGCATTTGCCAGAATATCAAAATGAGTAAATCATTTAGCAGAGAAAAACAGATTTAGGCACAGTTTGACATCTTGACTCTTTTACTATATAACTTTTCATAACTGTGCCTCATCTGGAAAAAGTCACAAATTTGCTGTTTGTGGGAAGCTAGATAATTAGACACTGTAAATGACAACTTACAAACTATAGCTAAAAACTAACCAGACTGGTAAACAGGAAGCGCAAGACTGATTTTTGCTTCTTTACACAGTTTCACACAGATGAAATAAATGCTTGATTCAGCCCTTCTCTATCAGCGGTTCACAAAGCAGGGGTGGTTTGTGAAACCACGCAGCTTGCTCGTAGAGCCATATTAAATTGTAACATTTCTCAGTTCTGTTTGCCTGCACTAGTCGTTCCCCCACAAACTTGGTATTTACTGGTTCATTCATCCACAGCTTGGAGATCCATGAGTTTCAGTCAGGTCAACCTAATGACCAGAAATGTAGCCAGTTTCTCATAAACAATTTTCCACTCTAAAGCACAAGAGCCTGACTAGGCAGCCCCTTAAGCCAACAGCACTCCTACAAGAGCCAAGAAATCAAGGTGACAGCATCTTGAATAAAGTATTAATTTTTTTTACACTGGACAGTGTTTACATTTTCCTTAGCAAATAACCCATCCATATGTACTTGGTTACGGATTAATTTCTGATGTCACACACACTGTGGGAAAACACCGTGGTCAGAGGTTGCTAGGAGCATATATGTGTATAGCTGTTAGTCATCACGTCCTCCTACCTTTGTAGAGGACATAGTTAAGAGCATATCATTCACCTCTTTTGCTTGCATTATGGATGGACCTGGCTGAGAACAGCAGGAATGAACTCAAAACTTGGGTCATGACTGTGGATGATTACAAGAAGGATCTCAGCTAGCATATTTGATCTCCTGAGCTTGGAGGACAATTAGAGCAAAACCGAACAGTTTAACTTTTTCTTTAATTAGTCTCCAGTCTGCAGTGTATGGAGGTTCAGAGCTTAAACAAATTCTTACATAACTCACGATCCTCTTTTCTTTTTCCATCAATATTACTATTTCCATTGAAAAATATTTAGGTTTTAGAAAGGAGGGAAATGTGATAGTCATTTATTGCCCCCACACTGCTAAGAAATTCCATGCTTTTATGTGCAGGAAGCATTGTGTTGATGTTGGCTTCCCCATGAGTTAAAAATCTTGTTTAAATGTTGCAGAATCTAAATGCTCTTTGAGGTTTTTCTGTGTTGTTTTATGGAAAGGCTTCTGCCTGATTATTTACAGATGCTGTCTCTGAGAAAGCCAAAAATAGTTCTTTACTAATTCAAAATTTAAACTAGCATTTTTATTATTTCATTGTGTAACCAAGAAACTCTGTTTTGGCATCCTCAGTTCAAAGAGGAAAACGAGCCCTTCGGCTCTCTATTGGCATCACAAGCAGTGAAATTCCCGTCCAGCTAACAGAAGTGCCAAGCCTTGGCAGACCACAGGGTCCTCTCCAGCAGAAGTGCAGCCCCCAAAGCATCTTGCAGCACAAACTCCCTAGGTTACATGACCATGAAGGGTTCACATTGTTTCAAAAGTTACTTCTCCCACAGTAGCACAGAGCATTTAAAGCAATTTTAGCAATTACAACAGCCCTTCAAGCCATGCTGCTTTTCTATAGCCACCTTGGCTGAGCATCAGTAAGGGGTTTTTTTCAACAGTTCACTAAGTGTTAAGATGTATCTTGAGCTCAACAAGCAAGAAATGTTGCTCAGCCAGCTCAGCAAATGAGCATTTCATCAGATGAAACACTCCTCCAAAGTTTCTCTTCACTTCTGCAAGGTTAAGGAGAGTCGTGAACACTAAAGAACAAGGGGAGTACCCTGGTTCAAAGAGAAGTCAAAGAGCTTGGACCTCATCTTTGCCAGTCTAAAGACAGATTTTACTCTTTATTCTCTCAGCAACCAAGAGTGGAAGTGTTGCACTTCCCTTGCTGCCTCAAGCTATGGCTCTTCTATCCTAGAACATCCTGGCTGGGGTGTGGTTTCACTGATCTGGAGGCCATGTGCTAGACTATATCCTACAGATATGGCAGCCCCACTGATCCCAGAAAGGGACTGGTGATCAGCACAAACTAGCAATATGAGGGATGGATTACCAGATGTAATTTCTGCCTCATCAATAGCTGTGGTAAGTGTATGGTTCAGAACAGCCTTGCTAACCCAGCTGAACTCATCAGCCACTCCAAACCCTTTCATCATGAGATGGTTAGGAGGGAGAGTGATGTTTCAAAAACTCAGCATTGCAGTAAACAAGAAGATATATTACTGTTTTCACTATGAAATGTTCTGCATAAAGGATTGTTGATAAAACACTTGCAAAGGTAATTTTCTGTCTGTCAGCAGGTACTAATACCAGCTGAAAGCTGCTCCTAACCCAGTTTGTACAACACCTGCGCGCTACAATACGGCTTTGAAAAAAAACCAGGAGCTGTATGCGAACCACCAGTTGTCTAAACCCACAATTAAAGTAACACACAGATACAGGATAAAGTCTGGGCCTACATGGTAGACCTAATTGTCCTCTAATAGGACAGAAGAACTGGCCTACAGTTTGGATGATATCTTTTAAACACAGGGCTTGTGAGGTTTGTGTTTGCTTCTTGTAGTCTAACTTCTTATCTGAAAATAGCATTATGGATTTTCTGAAAACAACAGCAAACCCCTCTTAGGTGATTTCTTCACATACTTCTTTAGTTGGTACAGCATGTGTAGTTAGTTGTTCTGCAGATTCATTAAAACAAACAAACACCAGCAAAAGAAAACTGAGTTATGCTTACTTCCTCCAGATGAAAATTCCCTTCACCTCAGAGAGACAGAGCTACCAGAGATGACTGGAGAAGTTGATACCTTGACAAATAAATTAGGTTCTTATTTGCATGAAAATATTATCACTTACTTTGAATGGCAGAAACCTCTTGAGCATTTTAAGCACCAGCATTTTAAGGTGTTAACTTTTTATAAACTATAGATTTCTCCCAGATATTAAACCACTTAAGGGCCAAGATCACAAAGTCAAATTTGATCTAAAATTGAGTTCTCATCTTTCTTTCCTGAAACACAGTGGAGCTTGGATTCCTACTGGTTCTGGCTGGATGCCACTCATCTCTAGCACTGATACAACTGGCATCAGCTGAGACATGCAGCTGAGCTTATGGATTAAATACAACATGGTGAAGAGGGAAGAATTCCTAAAAGATGTATTCCAGAGAGGCTGTTAAATATTTAATTGAAATATATTGTTTTGCATGATAAAATTAGTAAAACCAAGTAATTCTGCTCTGATGCCTAGAACCTTTTGGGGAGTTTTACTAAGGATCGTGCACTGGAAAGACCTGTACGATATCTTTAGGTCTGTAAAGATTCTTAGCCACAGCACCAGCTGGCCACATCTCTTATCTCATATCTCTTATCTCTTGTAGCTACATTTTGAAAGACAGAGTACATGGAAGGTAATTTGCATTGCTATGTTACTTTTATCCAAGAATTTTACATGCTTCAGTAATGTCTACAAATTTATCTAACAGTGCCATTCCCTACCATTGCTGCAATTTAAAAATTTCCCACAGTAACACTAAACTTTTAGTGTTACTAAACTTTAGTCCCAAAACACTAAACTTTCAGTGTTACTAAACTTTACCTCCAAAATTTCTGGCACTTATCTCTTGGGCTATAAATCATTTGTTCAATGTGTTTTGTGTTTTACTTCCATGCTAGTGTCATGGATCTGAGATATATTTGGATAAAATTACCTAGGTGCCATCCACCAGCCTTGCTTTGTCTCCAGCTCCCTCGCTTTCTCCTGAGGTCTGTGGTCTGCTGTTCTCAGAGACAAAGAACCACACAATCTGTAAAGTGTGTTTTCTCCTCCTTACCTTTTCAGATGGAGATTACATGAATTTCCGAACATAACAGAGACATTCCTACTACAGCTAAAAGACCATCAGGATACCCTGACTTTCCTCCTGCCTGGTATCAGAGCACAAATTAATTACTAATTGCTCTATAGGTTCCTCAGAAACATTGATCTGCCATGACTGCAAGCAAATTTCTTGCCTTGGTTTAAGTCTCATCTCCTGTATCAAAAGGATGATGACACACATTTCCCATGTTGAAAAGGTTGATGAGGACTGTGAGATGACCAGTGAATTCCCATTGTTAAAGGAAAAGATTATCATAAAAACTCTTCATCTCTCCTCACCTTGTTGATGAACATGCAGCTTATCAATGACATGACGTACAAGAAACTAACATAATTGTGCTGAAGACAGTGTGATTTATTTCTCTTTTTCAGATACAAAAGAGGAGTGGTGACCAAAATTTTTCTTTGGCCTCAGATATCTTTATTAAGTCAAACAGAAGTACAAGATGTAACTGAGCATCTACCTCTGTAAGTATATGTGGAGAGAATAGCATTTTCTGAAATATGGTTGGGTAAAGAAAATCCCTTAATCAGTTTTGAAATCCGGTTCTGAAAGAAAAATTGTAGGATAATGGCCTCTGATGAAATAATAATAACAAAAATAATAATAATCAGTATATTTCCCTAATTCTACTAGTATTATTTTCATCATCATTGCATTCAGTACTTGTGCCTCTTGGCCTTAATTCCTACAATGTTTCACTTGTTGGAACACACGAGGTATAAACTAAACTCCACAGCTATTTCTTGCTTATTGTGCTGGTTTTGGATGCGATAGAGTTAATTTTCTTCATATTAGCTGGTATGGGATTATGGTTTGGATTTGTGCTGAAAAGTGTTGATAACGCAGGAATGTTTTCATTATTGCTGAGCAGGGCTTACACAGAGTCAAGGCCTTTTCTGCTCCTTACACCACCCCATCAGTGAGCAGGTTTGGGATTCACAAGGAGTTGAGAGGGGACACAGCCAGGACAGCTGACTCCAACTGACCACAGGGGTATTCCATACCATTTGGTATTGTGCTCAGCATACAGAGCTGAGGGAAGATGGGGGCATTTAGAGTGATGGTGTTTGTCTTCCCTAATCATTGCTACACGTGATGGAGCCCGGCTTTCCTGGAGATGGCTGAACACCTGCCTGGCCATGGGAAGTGGTGAATGAATTCCTTGTTTTGCTTTGCTTGAGCACGGCTTTTGCTTTCCCTGTTAAACTGTCTTTATCTCAACCCCACGAGTTTTCTCACATTTACTCTTCTGATCTCTTCCTGACCCTGCTGGTTGGGGAGTGAGTGAGCAGCTGTGTGGGGCTTAGCTGCCAGCTGGGGTTAAACCACGCCACTTATTAAAAAATCAGGAAGTTTCTTTTAACAACCATATCAACAAGAAAAGCTTGCACAATTGACTAAAAACTGTATCCTTTTCATCATTTTTATGGTGGAATAAAACTGCTACAGTTGGCTCAGAGTATTGCACAGATATCAAGAACATTAGGTGCCAAACCAAGTGCTTAACTTAGGAAGGATTTTCTCTCCTTACCTTTCAACTTACACATTTATAAATCTCCAAGTACTAAGAGGAAATTTGTCCAAAATTAAGTACTTGACTGTCAAGACTCGCACCTAGCCAGAGCCTAAAAGTGATCCCTTATTAGAGCACCTCCGTGGACTGAATTTATTAGCAATCAGAGCCTGAGTGCAAATCACACACTGGATATAAGTCAGTCAGAAAATGGCCTCAGTGCTTGGTAGGGCTGAGGATTTCCCAGCCTGCACAGAACTTTACTGCAGAAACTGAGCAGCACCACCCTGGATGCTGATGGTACTAATTACCACGTGTTTGTGCATCCCTGCATTGAGCCACAGTTACACAAGCAGACTTGCGAGTGCAGAACTAACCACCTGCACGATGAGCAGTCCCTCGGGGTCTGCTGATAGTGGTCTGGCTGGCTCCTATTGTGTTTTTTAGAGGGGGTCAGAGGATTCCCCAGGACTTCACATCCATTCCTGTGACAAAGCAGAGGTACCAGCCTGAAATATTTTCTGTCTTCTCTTATTTTGGGCTTTTGCTCACTATAGACTACAAAATCTCCTGTTCTTCTGTGCCAGGCCAGGTTTTACTTGTCATTAGTCAACTCCTGTGTAATCTCAGTGTTTCTCTCTCATACCTGGAGAGAACGTTAAGCCAAAATTAATGACACATGGCTATCATGCATCATGGCTAATATGTCAACAGGATTGTATCTCCCAAAGCAGCAGTCTCTGCTGAGTATCAGTCCTTGTCTTCGTGACTCTGCCATACTCCTCCATGTATCTTACTGATTCAGATTACGTGTAACATCTTTTGTTATTTAACACTAATAGGATTCAGTTGAATAATGCATAATTACATCCAGGTCTCCTTCAATGGATGGCTTGTTTCCCTGTCAGTGATCTAGTAAGCACAGAGACATATCATAAAATGGAGAAGGAGTAATGCACATGGAGGTGATTATTATGCTGTGGTGCTCATGATAACAGCTGGAAGAGATCACTGGATTACTGAAGCTACAAGGACTTTGGGATAGCCCCTGCAAAACCTTTTCAAGAATCCAGAGTTTCTTTTAGTGCCCAGACTAACATATCTTTCCAGGCTGCTTTATCCTTCTTCCAAATGAGTGTTTCCTTTATCACATTTCCTGCATCTTGAGCAAGGTTATTTAATCTCATAATGGATTTACCCTTGTGAAAACAGGGGAAGACTGGAAGAAGTCTGCAGCTCACAGTCATTCTTAAGTAATAGTTCATGGTGGATCCAGGACACAAAATTCTCTCTCATCAATTCCTACTTAGTTCGGTTAGCCACAATAAAAGCCATCAATAAGCATAAGAAGCACGACACTGGACAAGTTAGATTGGTGAGATGGATCAAGCAAAAATTGCCCAATTTGACAGGGTTGGCGTCAAATGTGGGGGCAGCCCCAGAGGCTGCTAAACACACCATGGGAGGTGGTCACTCTGCTATCCACCCTGTCAGCATGCTGTCCTGAGCTGAAGACGATGGACCACAGTCACGATGCCTGGGGTGTACACTGTGCAAGTCTCTGAAGTGCTGTGACCACCCCAAAAATGCTCTGAATAGAAAAGGAAATGGTGCATGCCAACCCATCTGAACCCATAGGGAGTCAACAAGGGTTTCATTTACATGGAATTGGCCCATGGGCTACATAACTTGGTATTACTCCTCTGCACACACAGCCAAGGACAGCTTCACTTCATTTGTGCTCAGCAGTGAGCACACCTTAAACCAACTGTACAAACCTTCCTCACAATTCAATCCCTGATTCCCCTGGTGATTCCCTAGCTCCTCTAAGTCATCCAAAAGCTTTTGGAGAGGAATACAATAGGTCAGTCAGACTCCTTCCAGACTTCACCAGAAAAAGCAAAATACTCATCCTGTTCACATTTTACCTGTTTCGGGAGCTGGGGTGCACAACACCTCAGCCAGAACGCTGCAGCTCAGTGACAATTTGCAGACAATTCCTGGACCATTCTGTAATGTGCCACAGGAGCCCTCAGTGCTGAGCTTCTCCTGAGGGGCTGAAGCTCTCGCAGCAGCATCTCTGAGAAAGTGAAAGCCATCAGCATCGACTTCAAACACCCATCAGGTGTTTGAGGCTGTAAGTCTCAAAAAACCTGTTGAATAACAGTATAAAAAATTGTGCATCATAGAGAAGCATGATCTGTCCAGTGTGCTTTACTACATCTGTCTACATCACATTCAACCTAAATCAGAAAAAAAACCCCAACAAAAAAACCAGGCAGAGCTGATGGACTCAGCTGCCTGAATAATGCAAGGGAAGACTTTTATCAGGTTCAGCGGGCACTTTGCCTGTCTCCACAGTGGCAGGACAAAGATCTAATTGATTTTCATGGATTTCTGTCAGGAAGAACTCACTTGCTGCTCTCTTCACTCATAATAAACTCCAGTTTGCTTCTATCTGCTGAAAACAGTCTAATTACATGAGCCTTGGTTCTTTGATATGAATATACTACAGTAATAAAAAGTGGCCCATTCCACCATTTCAGATGACAAACAGAATAAATTAAATATCAGAAAACACAGTAACTTCATGGTTGTTTTACATCAGAGTAAAAATGTGTTTTCAGCAGGTTCCATCTTTCCTGCCTTTAGAGTGTTTCAGGAAAAAAACAGTATCCCTCTGTTCTGGACAGGTCACGATCCTGATTTGTCACAGCTGTGAGCACTGGTTCCACCCCTGGAATTTGTACAACCTGAACTGGTTTGTTTATATTTGCTTATAAGGAGCCGAGTTAACTCTCACAAATGCTGATGTGGAAGAACAGTGATACCACAGAAGCCTCAAATTTGCCTAACTCCTGCCAGAGACATGTTGAATTAGCTGTAATACCTTCCATGATGCTGCTGCAGCAAGGAGTCTGTCAACAAGTCCTTTTCCAGCATAGAACACTATGGGCAAATACAGCCCTGATCTGTATGGGACATTGAGCAGTTTTATAGCCACAAGCATATCACTTCATGCTAAAACTCTGCTGAACTGAGCAGAAGAAATGGGAATGCTACATCCCTCGCCATTCTCCACCCCTGTGCCCTATTCTGCAAGTTTCGGAGAGGTGATTCTCTTGGTGATTTTTTTTGACTGTGCTCATTAAACTCACATTGTATTCTGATACTCAAAGTGGAAAATAAAAGTAACTGGAAATCTCTTAGGAAAATGTCCCTGTGTTGGTTCCAGGTTATGAAGTTTAAATGAGATGAAGATGATCAACACACAAAGACCCTCTTGGCCTGTACCAAAAGGTATAGAGGTCTTAGATGAAACAACTCAAGTAACAAAAGCATTTATGAATTTGCTTGGATAATACTTCAACCTCATGTTTACTAGCTGTTTACAAACAGGGCTAGAAGCCCTTGACACTCTACAGTAATTTTTGTGGAAAGCAATATAGATGAAAATATGCTTTTATGTGACAGCTAACAGATGAACTAACTTAATTATTGCTCGTAAAGACTCAAGGACCTTGTCATCCAGTGGGGAGGCTCTCCTGGAATCATGGATGCTCCTAAATTGCTACTAATGTCTATTATTTTTAGTTTTGGATCTCAAGCCTAGAAGCCAACAAAACAGACATGCTAATTGCTGCTGTCACATCCTTCCCTTGGCTTGGAGGTTATCACCCATTCTTTTCTTATCTCACCTGCTGAGACCACAAGCTCTTTGGTACCTGCATGGTTCATAGCATGAATTTTTGGTTGATGAATTTCAGATGCTACTGAAATAAGCACCATGAGTAACAGTAAGAGCCCATCATTTAGACACTGGAAAAGGAACAGTTGTTATTGCAAGCATGAAGCATTTCAGTTACTTCTCAGATTTTCTGCAGATATGAAATATACAGTTTCTATAAATGGAGAGGCAGTCTGCAACACATTTTTGAGCAGGGTGCTGACGGTGAAACCACAGTGAAGAATGTGACACTTTATTTTTTTTTTAATTAAATCCAGTGGAAATTTTTACTAGAATATTGTGTCTATGGAATAAGGCAGTTCCATTTGAAAGATTTAGTATTTACAAACACTTTCAGATTTTTCTTTAAGGAAAGCTAAAACAAGCTGTGGATAATGTTTAGATTCTAGACAAATTGTAACGAATGAGCATCAAAACATTCTGTAAAACTGAAAACTTGCATTATTCAATTGAAATGTGTTTATTTTGAGGTAACAAAAAGGAAACACTGGACAGTATTTCTAAATAAACCACTGTGATACCACATGCATCTCTGGCTAGGGAGCCCAGACTCCTGGTGAAAACTGAGACATAATCTGTTTCTCCCATGAAACAAAGAAACAAAATTTAAAATCACACCAGAATAAAGTGGATTAGCTCAGTCATTCAGGAATTCTGAAACTGCGCTTCAACAGAAGACCTCAAAATAAAGCTGTCTAGGCTTTTCCAAGATGATCCTTTCTACAACTTCCCCTTATTCATGGGGGAAGTGAGGGGCAAAATACATGGTACCTTTATTCAGAGCAACAAAACAAAAAGTTGAAATGCCAGCGTTTTCTCTGGGACAAAAGAGTCAAAAGTTTTTGACAAGCTCTAATATTAGAGCAATACATCAGCATGGCATTAATTCAGAACAGAGGTATTTCCAAATAAAACCAAACTTATATACTTGGAGTTTAAGACCAAATTCAGCCCTCTGCAATGCAGTCATATTTGCAGTATGTAATCCCATATGCGAGATTTAAATGAGAGAAGTATTTGATGCTTAGAAACTTCCATATCACAAATAGATGGGCCATGAATCATGGTGAAAATAGACTGAAAAAATACCTTTTCTATCCAGTCTTTCATTACCTGAATTCGCTGGTAAAAGTGACTACCAACCAGTCAGACTCACCTCCATGCCTAGTAAGATCATTGGACAGATCATCATGGAACAGATCATCTTGAAAGTTATGTTGAAACGTATGGAAGACAGGGAGGTGATTAGAGACAGCCAGTATGTCTTCACTGAGGGCAAATCACACCTCAGTAATCTAGTGGCCTTCTATAATGGAGTGACTGCATTGGTGGACAAGAGAAGAGCTACTGATATCATCTACTTGGACTTCTGTAAGATCTTTGATACAGTCCCCCACAACATTCTTGCCACTAAATTGGAGAGATATATGTTTCATGGAATGACTGTTAGATGAATAAGGAATTGGCAGGATGGCCATGTTCAAAGAATTACAGTCAACGGCTCATTGTTCAAGTGGAAACCATAAATGATGGTGTTCCTGAAGGGTCCCTATTGGGACCAATACTATTTAAAATCTTCATCATTGACACAGTGGGATTAAGTGCACCCTTGGCCAATCTGCAGATGACACCAAGTTGAGTGGTGCAGTTGATTCACTTGAGGGAAGGGATGCCATCCAGAGCAACCATCCAAGGCCTAAGGAGTCAACCCATGTGAATGCCATGAAGTTCAGCAAGGCTAAGTGCAAGGTCCTCTATGTAGGTCTGGGCAATTCCCAGTATCAGTACAGTTTGGGGGATGAATGGATATGAGAGCAGCCCTGCAGAGAAGGATTTGGGGATACTGGTGCATGAAAAATTGGACATGAGCCAGCATGAACATCCTGGGCTGTGTCAAAGAAGCATGACCAACAGGTGGAGGGGGAGTTGATTCTCTCATCTACTTGGCTCTTGTGAAACTCTACCTGGAATACTGCATCCAATTCTGTATGTCCATCCAGTGTCCACAGTACAGAAAAGACATGGACCTGTTGGAGTAGGTCCAGAGGAGGGCCACAAAAATGGTCAGAGGGATGGAGCAGCTCTCCTGTGAAGACAGGCGGAGAAAGATGGGGTTGTTCAGCCTGGAGAGAAGAAGACTCCAGGGACACCTTATAACATCCTTTCAGTACTTAAAGGGGGTTTATAAGAAGGATGGACAGAGACTTTTTAGCAGGGCCTATAGAGAGAGGACAAAGGGAAACAGTTTTAAATTGAAAGAGGGTAGATTTAAATTGGACAAAAGGAAGAAATTTTTCATGATGAGGGCAGGGACAGGTTGCTCAAAGAATTTGTGCATTTCTCATTATTAGAAGTGTTCAAAGTCAGGGATGGGACTTTGAGCAACCTGATCTAGTGAAAGATGTGCCCATGGCATGGGGGTTGAACTAGATGATCTTTAATGTCCCTTCCAACAGAAACCATTCTTTGATTCGGTGTTTCTATAATTCTAGATATCCAAAAATTTACCCAAGCACTGAGAAAGTGAGGATCCAGTGGGGTTTTCATTACTTGGATATTCTGTGCCATCATGGCTACAGATTTAGTTTTTGGGTGCAAACTTGCTTTAAACCATCAATTAC
This sequence comes from Neopelma chrysocephalum, assembly GCF_003984885.1. Lineage (NCBI taxonomy): Eukaryota > Metazoa > Chordata > Aves > Passeriformes > Pipridae > Neopelma > Neopelma chrysocephalum. The sequence goes on from NW_020897689.1 coordinate 25,181,691, forward strand.
TGTCCAGTTAAAGTTTTCCTTGTGTATTTGACAGGTCATTCAAGAAGAATCTCTGATGTTCCCAGTTTTACAGAGAGCCACAAGACTGCTTAATGAGGCTTTGGAAAAACAAGATCAGAGCATGTCCTGAGCACGTACACAAAGATGGGGGTTACTGCACAGGTAGCAGGAATAATGCATATCAACATTTGTGTGAGGCAGGTGGCATGTAAGAAGGAAGAACATGACAGTTTATTATTTCAATGTGAAAACTGCATTTTGAGAAAAGTTTTTTCAAAGTAGTAGCTAATTAGAGATGAAGACCTCTGATTCTGTTTGCTTTCTCTAGAACATGTCATAAATATGTGTTTTGTTTACAGATAGACTGAGAGTATATGGACCCATCAGCAGCCTGATGGGTATCTGATGAAGACATCAGCCTTTATTTGTGAAGCCCTAATGTCAAGAAAGTGAAAAATGCAAATTTCCTATGAGAAACTGTGGTAAACTAAAAGAATTTATCAGCAGCTGTCTCTTGAAAGCTTATGCATTTATTAGTGCAATTTCCCCATTTGTTACAGTACTCTCTACCACAGTTCACTGGCCCCAAGTTATGCTCAAATGGCTTGATTGTAAAAAATGTGTGGTGTTTAAGAGAAGAACTTGGTAGAGGATTCACCATTTTAGTTGCACATTATGAATAGAGCCTATTGAGGACCTGAGTTTGTAGGTATGCAGGAATATGGAGGTATTCCCACAGGTATGGTGTGGCAAGGGATCCACAGACCAGTAGGCATGAGGGACTCTCTACTACGTAGGCAGCAGGATGAGCAGTTGACATGGAACCTTCTTTGCCCCCTCCCATTACCAACCATTTGTAATTCTTGCTCTGGGGTCCTGAATTTAGGCCAAAACAAATTGGGAGAAAAAAATAATCCACATTTTGGGACAGGGGGATAAGGGCAAAAAATTTCTCTGAACATTTTTTATTTTCATTGGCAGGCACTGGACACTGCTCACAGGTTTGGTATGTCAGCCGTGGTCCCAGCAGAGACTGCCCAGCACACAGGCTGCAGGTGAAGCAGCTGTTTCAGCCAGGGCTGTCACCATCACAAACATGTTTCCCCTTTGTAATCTATCTGGTACTTATTTGTCTTCATCACGCTAAACACAGGCAATATTATAAAACAAACAAACTAATAAAATCATATTATTACTATATTTTCCAAAAACAGTGATTTATTGTGACTAAAGGCCTGCAACAAGGATCCCATTTGGCCAGTCCTGTCTTTGTAGTTTCTTTAGTTGCAGTATCAGTAGAGGAAAGTACATCACACTTCCTGTTGTCTTAACTTCTTACATAATAGAGGAAAACAAGCTCAAGCTCAAAACAACCCAAGAACCCCATACCAAGACAAAAAAAAAAAGAGAAAAATTAACATTCCACATGTTTAAAGAATGTAAACAAAAATGTCATCACACAGACATGCAGAAAACTGGTGTTACTCAAACCAAGCACTGCCAATTCTCCATCTAATGAGTTGTTGAATCCTGAGACAATCAGAAACTGCTCATGAGAGCTTAGTGAACAACAGCATTTGTTTTTCCTTCCGATTTCTCCTTATTAAAAGCTACAGGGAAATCACTGAGCTAGAAAGACTACCTCAATTACTCTTAATTGCTGTCCGTTCTAATTAGCTCAGGCCAAGGTGATCCTGCAACAAGCAGCACAGGGTACAAAGCAGGTGCTCTGTCTCTTCATGGTGCACTTCCTCTGCTTGCAGTAGAAATGCCATTGAGGCAACGGGTATGAGCTCACAATTCACAGAGGCTGGTGATATTCATGACCTTATTTCATGTCAAAAGCAGGTCTTGGCCTTCCTGTTTTGCTTAGCTACCCTTTTTTTTTTTGTCTATGTATTTTGGGCAGCACTTCAAGTAATCTTACGAATGAAACCCCATCTCACAGACTACTCTTGTGGAGCAGGAGGGGTGCTACTCCTCATCTTCAGAGCAGGGACATGTGCATGGCCGAGCAGGTCAGTTACATGAAAGCACCAAGAAACACTTTTCTAAAATTAAGATGAGGACAGAGGACTGCCTCAAGGGAGCTGAGTGAGTATTGAAGCCTTTTTGAGCAAAACAGAGGAAATAAGATAAGCCTGGTCCTTGCTATTTCTCCTTTGGCATATATCTGCAAGACAGTTGGGGCATAACAACAAATAACTAACAGGGTTACTTGACACATAAATGTAGTTGGAAAACAGAGCTGCAATGTGGTAAACTCTTAGCTATCAGCCTGGTTTCTTATAAGGTTTTTCCCAATAAAAGATAAGAAAATATCAGAAACTTACAGTCTGGCTAATACATATGATCAAATATATAGGAGATGAATATTGTTTCAGAACATAAAATATCATAAAATCAAGTTTAACTATTAACCTTCTTGTCACCCAGTCATCTAGGACCTCATTCAACATCTCTATTATTCATTAAAAAATAATAGTACAGCAATGAGAATGTTAGAATGTCCATCTCAAATCATCTTGCAGTAAATACCAACTTACTAGTTACACAAAGGGAAACAGACTCACTTAATACTATTGATCAGTGAGAAGATCCAGTACTGAACAAAGTATTATTTATTTTTATAAATTCCATACCAATCTGATGCAAAACTACATGACAGGATTAACTTTACTACTCCAAAACTTTAAAACATTCACAGTGAAATGCAATAATTCTTTGATGCTATCCAGGTTTTAACAAACTCTTGCTTATGCATTTATATCATGTAGAGGGTAGGTTTAGATTAGATATTAGGAAGAAATTCTTTACTGTGAGGGTAGTAAGACACTGGAAGAAGCTGCCCAGAGAAGTTGTGGATGCCTTATCCCTGGAAATGTTCAAGGCCAGGTTGGATGGATCTTGGAGCAACCTGGTCTAGTGGGAGGTGCCCCTGCCCATGGCAGAGGGGTTGGAACTAGATGACCTTTAATGTCCCTTCCAACCCATTCCAACCCAAAACCATTCTATGATTCTATGTTCTTGAATTCGGAGGTGGTGAGAGAGAACCCTGTGTTACTTACTAGATACAATATCATAATAATGTAAATTATCTTCATTTTTACAATATATAGAACTGAGTACAAGGGTGCAAATTTAAAATGCCCAGGTACACAAAGTTATTTAGGTTCTTTAAACATAGTTCTATGCCTTAGTTTCTGCAGGAGGCACCCCAAGCTCCTCTGACAGGTGTTAATGGACTGAATATCACATGCGACTGCAGAGGAAACTAGCTCTGCTCATTGAGATACTGGCTCCAATACACTAAATACAATGAAAATAAATGATGGATCTTACTGCAATTTAAAGCAATGTACTTACTTACGCCTTTCAGCTGACTGCACAAGTATTGTTTAACTCCCTGCCTTCCAACGGTGGGATGACACAAACCTACCCAAATCATTTTACACTTCAACACTGCCAGGGACAATGCTGTTTTAATCAGCAGAGCTGTACCTATTGCAACAGAATTGTCTGTGATCTGAGAATGTAACTCATGATAGTCAGAAAATTCTCCACTCTCATCACATTTGTAAAAAATATTTAAAATTATTATGAGAAAACTATGTTACAGATAGCTTCCATGAATTTCAAAAAGAGCCTAAAGCAAGAAATCCCAGAAAAAAAACCCACAATTTTTCACCTACTGTACTACAGCTGAAATGCATGATCAGAATTTCAAGGCCTGCGAAATCAGCATGGATAATCCCAAACCCTCATAACAAACCATAACCTGAAGAGAATGATGGTCTGCTGTGAGTATCTCATCTGCACCAGGCAGAGCTGCAGATAAACTGAATATTGTCCTCCTCCTAACTCTGTCTTTCACCCAAGATTTCCCCATGCCACTGTTCAAATAGTTCAAATAAGCCACTTTGACTTAAATGTGTAATTTACTGGAAATCTGCTGGCAACATCTTACGAGTTGGCTGAAAAACAAACAATGTAATCTGCAAATCCACAGTTTTCAATGGGGATGTTTGCGGACTGCTTTTTCTCTCTCTTAGTAGTGGTCAGCTCTGGCAGTGAAACGCTTTAAAAAATACACAGCCTGTGTTAGAGAAAGATCAAAAGCAGATCAGATGTCAGCACCAGCTCACGTCAGTCTCACAAGAAAGAGGAAAATACAAAGTGAGAAGATGAGTTTTTCTTGCCACGCATCACCCTGTGCCCCTCACCCGCATGGGGGGCACAGCACAGCATCTCTGCCAGGGAACCTGGACCCGCAAAGCAAATGGGACCGTGCTGTCCACCTCTGCCCCAAAAGAACTCATCAGCATTTATTCTGGCAGCACCAGGCTTTCCTCCCAGTGCTCCTTCTCACTGGGCTGCCACTCCTGGGGAAGGGAAAGAAGCGTGGGCACTAGTTTGACTTGACTATTGAACAGCAATAGGGTTCAGGGTAAGGTCAGCCCTGCTCACAGACAGGCAGCTGATGCACATGTAGGGCCGGCCTGGCTGTCTCCAAGAGCGGGAGGTGAACACCGTGGATCTGTGCCAAGTGCCACTAGTGGCCGCCCATGGCATGGCTCTCCCTCCCCGCTCTCGCTAAACTATGTCCCATTTTTATTTGTTTGCATATGCAAGGCTACACAGACTGTGCTCTGCTAAAAATGTGTGAAAGTGTGCAGATAATGCTCTTTTTTCTTTAAGAACATGAAGCCTTTTAAAAGTTTTTAGAGGTCAACATGAAAAAAGAGTCCCCACCTAAGAGTCTTAAATGCCATATTCATTTTCTATGGGATTTTCCTAAAGGGCAACATTGGGACCCATATAAAAAGCAATTAGTTGAGTTTATAGCCCAGTTTATCCCTTCTAGACAAGCACACAACTGCAGCTGACCAGTGAGCACCCCCTTCACCACCCGTCCATCTCCTCTCTGTTGTGTTCTGTTCTCCCATGCTTGTGGATGAAGGCAGTGAGCACCCACCGATTTTGGGGCAGGATTAACCTGCAAATCAGTAAACCCTGCGTTGAGATTTGGAGTCTCGCTGTGCTGATGTGACGTGAGCAGCTGCGGTCCATGCCCTGCTGACTCAGTCAGCCAGGCTTGCTCAGGCTGGTTGGTGGGCGAGATTGGGTTACACGGCAGAAATCATAACAAAGGCAGGAAACAGATCAGCAATCCCTGGGTTTAACACCCTCTCTGGGGATCCTGCTGGTTTTCAGACTGTGGATGGTTTTAACCCTGTCCTGAAACGTGTCTGCATGGCATGCTCTGCTCTGGTGAAGTCAAGCCTGGTACATACAATAAAAGCAATTCAAGGCAGCGCAGGAATGGCCCCAGCAGGCACCGGTTGGAGAGGTCCAAAAGGTTTTACACTGCTTTTTATGAATGAGCACTGAAATACGAACTCTGCTGCACATCATCCAAATCAGAGTAACCAGAGTATCATGATGGATTCCCTTGGGTGAGTTTTAGGATGACCCCCTCCCTGTTGTTCCCTGCCAGCTCTGCGTGGTTTTGCCTCCCCGCAGCTGCAGAGCATCTCTGTCACCTTGCAGCCTGGCTCTCTGGTTTTTGCTCTCAGCACTGCACTTCCAGCACAGGACAGGAGGAAAACCCCAGCTAACCTCATGCAGCTTTATTTACTCCAATGCCAAAAAAACAGTTGTGCTCTCAACTGCTTAGTTTTGGTGGCTGAATTGATGCAATGTGTCCATCAGCAAGTGGATGTCTTTCGTAAAACTGGTCAACTCTGCAGGACTGTATTTCATTTAAAATAGCTTGAAGGAAGTTATATGAACACATCCCTGATTCCCTCAAGTACTGTTTTTTACTTTGTGCAGGATGCTTTAAGAACAAGTCCTTCCTGTGATGTGAAATGTTGCTCAGCGTGGGGGAGAAGGGGAGCAAGCTATCTGATCTCCAAACTGAAGGTGTTTGGGGAAAAAGAGGACATTTTTCATGAGATCATAATGAGGACAGCACTACCCTTGGTTCCCCCTGGGAACTCTGATGTTCTGGAAATAGCGGTCTCAAAAGGTGAAACATGGTCACTTAGAGGCTACAAATCCTTTTCATATATAAATCTGATAGCAAAAGGAGAGACAAGTGTCTGCCAAAAAATCCTTGCTAGGAATTTGCCTGAGTGAAGGCTGCAGCACTAGAGTGGTACCATGGCTTCCTTCCAGCAGGACTGTCCAAGGGGCACATCTGCTAAGGGGGTGATAGTCCTGTAACACATCATCCTGCAAAGCTCCTGTTACTGTTGGAATAAGGAAGAGTTTCTTAATTTAGTTTCCACTGTATTAAAAGCATATGAAAACTATAAAAAAAAAAAAGGCATAGGAGTATTATAAAAACCCAAACAAACCTCAAACACACCCACCCTGGAAATGTCTCCCATTCACAGCTTCACTGAGTATTTTCTTTTAACTCACCACAAGTCTTCCCAGAAGAACAACTGAAAAGACATTAGACATTATTTATTTTTCTTTTTACAATATTGTTTTAGAAACCTCCCAGAAGGGAGAAAAATAAAATAAATTATTATACTGCCACATCAGCACAATCACCAAGCTCAAAATGAAGAAGACTACAGTGATCTAAGTACTCCTTTGACGCAAGATGCTTTTTAATTTCACAGTCAGCTCTTCTGCTTCCTTTTACAAAGACACTTCCACTTAGTGTCTTCTAAGTCACCTTAAACACCAACTGGACATATACATATTCTTGGCCGCTCTTTTGATTATTTTGCGTGCTTGTTTTGGTAATCTGTTTTCATGCATGGGAAAGTTCATTCTCTATAGTAAATGAAAGGCTTTCATAAGAGGTCTTCTTTCCACTGGAGACACAACTAGAGGCCAATTGCTATTCAAACCAAGTGTAATAAAAAGGGCTTGTTGTGGAGAACACAGCTCTATTTCTTTTTATTAAAGCCCAGAACTACTGACAGTAACCTCTTGCAAGACAACTAAGAATAAAACCAGCTCCACCATGCTGTATTACACAAAGCAGCTTGCCAAGAATACAAGTTTCTCAGGAGTCAGGATGCAGGGCTGCAGCAGAGGAGTAGATGTGGCTATTGCTGCAAAGGTGGGCCCTAGCCAGCACCCTCCCATCCTGCGGGTCAGCACGCACGGTGGTAACATACTGAAAGAAGTTAAAACTCATGCTGTCTCTTCATCTGTTCCTGGCCCAGAGTCAAGGTTTCCCGAAGCAAGAGGTGAGCTGTGAAGTTTACAGGGTTTATTGGGTGCCAATCGCCCTCTGACAACAGCAGGCATTTTCCTGCAGCTACCAAATTTCCCTCCTGCATCCTCTCAGTGGGCTCAGTACTGAGACTAAGGCTGAGATGAGTTTTTTACCTTCTGCTGGACTACTCCAGATGTAACCCATATGGGCAGAGGGAATAATGGACGGACTTCCAGCTAAGCATAAAAAGGACAGGAGCCACCACTGTTTTGCTCCTGCTACCTCTTAAAAAGCAAAAGCAGATCATGCGGTTCCTTATGGTACCACAAAGCAGCATCTCCACAAAGCATGTTATTTTCTGCACCTTGATGAACTGGAACTGTGAACACCACACAAAGCACAGAGATCTTCCACAGATGTGGCTTCATGCACTGCTTTGGACCCTGCAGAAAGAATGTGTCTGATCAGAGACCAGCAGAGATGAAGCAAAGAAGGGTTGAATTATAGGTCTCTGAAGAATGTTCTTTACTTTGCTTCTGTTTGATGAACCAAGGGACAACAAAGATGTCTACTCTTCTTCCTCCTGCAGTATTTCAGCTGATTCAGATCCTCACACATACCAAACTCATTACTTTGAGCCCCCAAAATTTTCTCCTAGCTTTAGCTAACCCTGACTAACTATTTAAAGAGGCATCAGTATTAGAGTTGTCATAATTATGGAAAGATTTTTCAGCTCCTCTGCAGAGAGCAGAAGAACATGATGTTTGTTCGTTTGTCTCACCTTAAAATCAAGCTACGCTGCTGTTTTCTGCAAGGCACTTCAAAAAATTTTGTATAATACTGAAATATGCATACAGTCATTTTTATAAATTTGCAAAAGAGGTTAATCATGTAATATCATTAATCAAGAAGAAACCTGTTTTCTTAAGGAGACAAGTAAGTTATTCTGTTTGAGGTAGCAAGAAGACTTGTGAGTGGGGCCTTGGAACATGGTAAGCACAAGAACCACCTCTCAGATTTTCTGCTTTCCAGACCTAGGAAACAATATGCCTAGAAACATGTTTGAAACACACATTTCCAGATGGAATCTACATGCGATTTAGTCCTATAGGTCTGTTTTTTGTACATTTGAAGTTGTGCTGTTAGGTAGACCAACACACTGAACCAAATCCAGTTTGGTTGTATTCACATGAAACAAAGCACAAAAAGTTTCAATATAAACATCTGTGCATGCAAGCAGTGGCAGGTAGCAACTTCTGGGGACAAGTGAATTTAGCTGTGCACAGATGCTATGCTGAAATCTTGACAGTGTTTGTTTGGATTAAACTGACTTCAGACTGTGCAAAGTGTTAATTAAGGACAAGAGATCTCACACTCCAAACTTGAGACTTACAGGTCAGATTTAAAATGAAATCACCAGTTATGTGGGGTATTATATGCTGTATTACTATCTGAAGCAATTAACTTCTAGAGAGAAAGGAAGAAGGAAGAAAAATATCTTTTGGCCCTATGTATTATTATTTATTGTAACCAGATTGTCCTCCATCATATGATAAAGCAGAAATATATGTAAGAAATCTTTCAGTTAACAGTTGTCACTACCTACACAGATGGTCTGAAATCATACCTCAACCCATTAACAAAATACAAAGGGCACGTATTTTTTCTGCCATTGAGCACTTCCAAATGTAGTGTATAGTGGCTGTAATAAGCCTGTCAAGTAAAAGCTTTTATGCCTGTTCCTGGGCTAATTCAAAATATAAACTTCAGTAGAATTTTCCATGTTTCCTGGCCAAGACCTTGGCAACAAGCACACAGATACATGTTATGTAAAGCAAATCAATACGTGTTTTCCAAACATTTAAAACTTCAGGTTTTGAAAAATATTCAGCAAAGCCTCGTTAAGCAGACCCTAGCACCCAGATATCCATAAAAGAATGCAATTCTGCTTGCATCTTTATGCATTATGAAATAGCTGTCAGAAAAGATATAAAGTCTTCCTATACTAGGCCTGAATGTCTGCACAAGACTTTAAACACAAAATCTCCTTACAAGCCTCAGTTGGACTGAAGAGAAGTGGATCCCTGTGTCTTGCACTCCACCTACTACAAAAACTTCCATTAAGAGTCACAAGCTGAATCACGAAAACACATTCACGTTTTATTTATTTAAGACATCAATCTCTCTTTCTGGATGAGTGGGTGGATTTTCCAGATGCATTCCTGACCAAGCTGAAGAGTATCAGAAGGACACAAACCTCTCCACACACACATTGCACAACACTTGTCCATGCTGACTCCAGGCACTGAGCAAGACTCCTTCCCGCTCACACCAATCTCCCAACTTCTTTCTGTTTTCCAGAATCTCAGCCCACTCACTTAACCCAAGCTGAAATAGGACAAATGGAAATTTCTTGGCTCTTGGCTGCTTCAGTTAAGGTTTACCCATATAAAGAAGGCTACTTGAGACTGGATAAAATTTTAATCCAAGCTTTCCTTTGCTTAATCTTTTGTACTGCAGCACAGTGGAGTTTGGTTTTGACTTAGCAACATACTGTTCCTCATTAGTGTCTGCAACAGGCCAAATCAGCCTAAAGTACTTACCCATTGTTCATTTGTGCTATTCCTTTTACTGTTCTCTCTCACAGGCTTTTTTAGGCTTTCATATGCTTTCCCCAGCACTTTTACAGAACATAATACAGACAGTTGACGATTTGTATGTAGTAAGTCAAAATGGTCAGGATGGTGATGCTATTGGTCGGCATGGAACGCCCGTCAGGCAGCGTTAGCCTCTTTTTGCTATTGCCATTTTAAGGACAGGTGTTTTTAAAGAGAGAGATGCCTAGGCTCCCTAAAAGTAGGTGAAATGACTCCTACCCTAGCCTTATATTCAGATTTCATATGGAAGTCAATCTTCAGACAGAAAATTTTTTCCCTGAAAAACATCAAGAAATTGGCCAAAGTACAACAACACGATATACCACATTCAGAGTGTCATTTTCCTGGGACACTGGCCAGGCTCAGGGCTGCTGACTGAGATGGTGGAGGACAGCAGAGACCGTTAAGTCTGGGTCTAGGTCCTGGTTCCCAGGTTCAGGTCTGGGAGAAGCTGGTTAAGCTTCACACTTCCCTTGCAGCAGCTCCCACAGGAGCCTGGGAAACCAGGCACCAACCATGTACAGGCAGGGAACCTAATGCAGTATTAAATGACACCTCATGTCAGAACATCATGGCACTTTTGCTCTAATGCTTCTCATAGTTCAGCAGACAAAATGCTGTACTACCAATTTAATCTGATCTTTCCCCTTCCCTGGATGCTCCTGAAGTGGACAGCAAGAGATCCAAATGCTCCCTTAACTGCAGGAAGCAGGAGTGACTACAAGAGCTTTGAAGCAAGACAGCCAAAGGCAGAGAGGCTTCCTAACCTGACAACTGGGGGCTTATCGTACAAGGCAGTGTGTGTGTCTGTCACGCTAACTTGTATCAACTATTTGCCTTGGTAGCTGCTAACTAAAGCACTGAGCTCTTCCCTGTTAGCATACTTGTTCATAAACTGCTGACAAAGTAATGGCAGCAGCATCACTTTGTGCAGGCTGCATGCTCAGGGGCCTCACTCAATGGGATGCTGAGCAGCATTTGCAAAGGGCTCAGTGCCCTGAAGAATCAGGACATTACCTCTGCCATGTCACTTAACGTGGCATTTTGAGGAAATTCCTAAGAAATGAAAGGAATCTAGGATACCAATGTAAGCAGCACCTGACAGGTATGTGTTTTATTTGTGTGTGTTGTTGGGTTCATCTAACAATATATCCTTAAGAGAATATAGCACCCCCTTTCTCACAAAACACCAGTGTCCCTGTGTTGCTGGCAGTCAGCACAGCACAGCAGCTTTCTGACAGGGAATCATTATGAGGAAGGTACAGAAAAGCCAAAGATCCATTAAACACATCTGAGCATTTGCAACCGGAGAGTTAGCAGCACGCAGTAAAGAGCAGAGTGTAGTAGCAGCTGGCTACAAATGCAGACTTGTATTTGGAATAAAGCTTCAGAGGAGCTCAGGAGTAATACTGGTGTGTGCTACAATCCCATGGCAGTGCTACAGAGAGTTCACTAAGGGGTATTTCCAACTATTTTTTTCTTCCTTCTCATGATGGCTTTGTATCTGAAGTTTTCATTTATCCCAGAGTTTTCCTATGTTAGTCCTTTGCATGGAAACATAATGGTATCAAGTGCTGAAAATACAATACTTACTTTCCTTCCAAGGCATTAATTTCACAGGTAATTTTGTTATGAAGTTGAACAGCCCAGAATGCAGCCTAGGTGTTCTGGCAGCAAGCTGATGTTACCAAACATCATTATTTGTCCAGCTAGTTTACAAGGAAATAAATACAAAATCCCCAGGTGTTGCTTACAGTGTAGCCAATGTTTTTCATTCCATTCGTAAATACAACGTGCTGTTCAGCCCACACACCTATTTTATAGCTCTAATGAAAACTAGAGAGCAAAATTCACACATAATGGTGACCATACTGCCTTTCAATTCACCCCTATAAAAGACAGAGATTGATCAAACAGGTATTCCTGCAAGCATGCGAATGCAATATATGAAGAAGCATGTCAAGAATTTTAATTGTACTAAATAGGAAAAACCCGTAACTAAGAGAAAATAGATTGCCTACATAACAACACACAGCTGGAATGACTTTAGTCCCAAAGGCGCTGCTAAGAGGCCTCTTTATGGGTTTGGATTAGAAGGAGAAGTGCCGTTAGCCAGGCACAGCAGGACAGGTTAGAGAGGGGCAGCTTCAAACTCACAGACCTGAACAGCTCTTCCAGATCCTGAGCAAGTTAGCACAGTACACACAGACCTGATAACTTCTTGGATCTTGCTATTACTGCCTGGCAGTGATGGATTTCTCAGGGTGCACCAACTATTTCCCATCTTTACAAAGACTGGTGGTTTCAAATTTGTGGTTTGGCTATTCCATTTATCACACATTCCCATTGCATCGCAAGAGACAGAAGCTACTGACAGGAGGGACAAACTGGCAGCATGTGGACACCTTGACAGCTCCTGGCACAATCCTCTGCAATGGCAATACAGCATTTTTTTATTGAGACTTCAGTTCCCTGCCAACTGCTCCAGTACTGGAAGTACGAACTGGAAAAGAGAAGAAAGACAAAGAAACCTTACACAGGTGGTTCCTCTGCATGCAGCCCCTAATGCTGGGACTGAAAACCCAGCAGAAACCCTGAACCCTTGAAGGTGCTGGATTCTCTCAGTTGCTCAGGACTCACCCCAGGAGAAGGTAGGTTCGACCCCCTTCTACCTTACTGGCCATGGCAATTAAAAGGGTCACTCCAAACGAAATTTCTTAGGCTAAAACGAACAGCCACACAGGCACCGCCATTCAGTGGGGATTTCATTACCCCAGGACACATGCAGGCAAAATCCTCATCTGACAAATATGGCCAGATCAGTGAACTGGAAGCACCGTGCCTGACTTTCTTCTGACTTTGTGAGTATGAGTGACCCTGTGACTTTTTATTAAACCACATGATTACATGCTGCAGGCATACATGTGCAAGAATGCTGGGGAGGGATGTGGCTTGTAGCACCTGAAATCCCTCACTGGTCATTTACAAACCATAAAGAAAAGTTGACAAATTCCTAAAGCTTAGGATTTTTTTTCTTTGTTTTATTAGGGCTTAAGGTTTGTGTGGGTATAGCACACCACCAGGCTGATGCCAGACATTTTTTTGGTGCATGTTATTAGAGATGTGAACAATGGCCTGGATTTATCCAGAGATAAGGACAAGAATTATTCTCTCTGTTCAGTGTTAATGAATAAATGCTTCTCCTGAACTATCACGAAATTCTGAGCCATGAATTTTGCTTACCATGGTCATGTTTGAACATTTATAGGCACAAAACCCCCACTATTTTTTAAAAGTTTTCATTTGTGCTGTAAACCATTCACAAGGCTTTTATTAATTTTACACTCCTAAAACCTCCTAGTTGTATTCTATCAAAGGTGAAGAAATAATATACAGCTTCTTCCTGTATAGAATGCTATAAACAATGTATAGTGAGAAAACAGTTATTGAATGGATCTAGTTCAGCTGCTCCCAGGCCACTCATCAGGAGATTTTTAATAGCAGGTTTCATTACTATGTGGCAGGATGATTTATCCATTTCTGGTCCAGAAATTCCTAGATTTGATTCTTACACCTGGAATGATGCTCAGGAGCTAGACTGTCATAACTGCACAGAAGAGGCATCCTTACCCAGTCATCTCTCATATACCCTACTAAAGGTAACTAAAGAAGTACCTACCTTCCTTGAGGGGGCCCCCCAGTAATTTTTATCCCTGCTTCCCTGTCAGCTGCTGACCTAAAGGGTGTGGGGAAGACTGGAGGACCAGTGCCTTGGTGCACACTGGACCTACCTGGGGACATGAGAGACCGTCCCCTATTGACAGCTCAGCAGGGAAGAGGAAAGGTGAAGCTGAGGAGGATTCTGACTCATGATCTAGAGCATGGGGATGACCAAGATGGGTGCCTCTATGAAGGACAGGCTTATAGCCTCCCATTCTGGCTGTGTTTGCCAAGGGCAAAGGGTAATTATCTTACCCAAGCTGTGTAGTCTTCTACTTATCTATAGAGTACTGATCCTATCTTCTGATTCCTTGGGAGGTTCAAGGACCATCCCCCTTGCTTTCAGCTACTCCATATTGTAGTGTCGCTTCAAATTATGCAATTAATAATTTCACAGTGAAATTTCTACATTAAAGACTCTATTCAGTAAAGTGCAGATTTTAAGTTCTAAAAGAAAATGCACAACGATCTCTATTCCTTCGAAACGCCACGAGCTAGGAAGATTGGATCTTCTGCCTTGGAGTCCATCAAATCCCTTCAATTCCCATGCCTGTGGTGATGACCAGAGGCTGAATCTCAGAGGGAAGAGTCAAACCCTGCCATAAAGAGATCTCATCCTTCTACCACCAATTTAGAAACTAGTCTGAGCTGTCATGCCTGAGATTTAGCATCCCCAAAGCATGTCATATTGAAAGGGAAGTTTTGCCCTTTTATTCATTCTTTCCCAAAGTGGGGTGTACATGGTGTGGTGCAAACCAGTGACACTGACTGATGAAAGAGTTAGCATTGATGGCAATCTGGTAGAGGAAAATCAGTGGAGAGGCTTAGCTTGCTATCTGGAGCAGATAACTTCAAAGCAGCCTGAGTAGCGACTGATGAAGAAGTAGCAAGGATAAGAAACACGCTGCCTCACTTTTTCAGTGCAGCAATCTGGAGGCATTGCAGCTGAGCATCACACTTCTGGCAGTGTCCCTGCACATCTGTAGCATCCATTGGAAAGAAGTAAACAGCATCAGTCAGCTGGAAAGACTGCTTTCCTCATCCTCCCTGACCCCCTGCAGCAATCTGTCCCAAGCTCAAAAAAGAAAAAATGCTGGTATGTATTTTCCTAGGATCTTTGTCTGCATCTGTACTCATTGTTCTTTAATATGCTAGTGTGTTATGCTTAGTATGTTTGGCTTACTATGACCAACTAATGTTCTACTGACTAAAAAATTAATTAGCATGATAAATTCTTGGAAATTAACTCATCTGAGAAGGAAGGACAGAATGATTCAGAAAAAGGCGAAGTGGTGCAAGACAGTACGTATTCAGTCCTCTTCGCAAAAGCTTCTTCCCCAAAATGAGAATTTTTGGAGAATGCCTCTCTCCTTCCCTCTTTCTGCTGATCTCTTCCTTCCTTGAACCAAATTACAGGCTCCAGCAACAAGGCAGCTAATAATAAACTCTTCAGCTGAACTCTAGGAAAGCAGTTTGGTCAAGGCTTTGCCTGCCAAATGCTGACCAACACATGTTCCCAGCTGCCAGCAGTGACTCACTGCTAGCCATGTTTTTCACAAAACAGTTGTGCTTCAGCCTTCTCCCCTTCAGAGCACATTTTGCTCCAAACATGGGCTCCCACTTCCAAATGATGGAGTCAAAGGTACTTGAGTCACGGTCCTCCTACCATGTCTCATGTCAATGGGATGTTCAAGGACTGCTCCAGTCACAATATATTAACACAACTGCTCTTACACTGTGGCTCCTGAAACAAAAACCCCACTGCTGTTCTCACCGCTGCCCACACCAGCAGGCTGTACAGGAATAGCACTGAAATTTCTACAGTGCCAGCAACCAGACAGAACAGGACTCCTTTAAAAATGACCCACTGAATTTGGGGTCTTTAAAAGATGTGTAGGTCACCTTCCTGCATGGAAGAGCCCAGTGCCAGGTGAAGCAGCCAGCACTGTTGAAGGCATGTGGGTCCCACTCACTCCAGAGGTTGCTCAGAGACTGCCTGGAAATGCATCAGGGATGTTAGAAAGGGGAACACACTGAGTCAGGTTTTCAGAAGAAGGGGAAATAACCCCTTTTAGGGGACAAAAAAGCATGAACACCAGGATGCTGGTGCAGGTATATACGGAAACCAGGTCAGCCTAGCTTCTCCATCTGCTGCCCCATGATGCTGAGAAAGATAAGGAAGGGGGTATGGGAAAAAGTTCAGGCTCCAAAATAGTATGGACAGAAGACTTCTTGAATTGGAACGCTATTGAATTACACAACTCTCACCAGTGCCAATTCTGTGGCTTCATGACCCCATTCTCCCTTTGGTCAAGGCCCTTCTTATGTACTGCAGACATTTGGGACACCTCCCTGACGACAGCGACATTGTTTTCATGAAGAATATGGCAGCTAAGGGTGGAACTACCCTGACTGCTCCTCTTGTGGTGAAATCTCCTCCCACTGCTGCCAGGCTGCTGGCTCTCTGCGCCCTCCACACTGCCCCACCAAGTGCAAGAGTACACGCATTTCTAAAAATGCTCTTGCATTTCTAAGGGGAGAAATAACTCACTTCAGTAGCATCACAATATCCAAGAGGAAGAAAGAAATGAAAGCAAGTTAATATGCAAAAATCCCAACATGCCACAACAGTGCACTTGTTATTGGGATACTAAGGATAATGGAGTACCTGCTCCTTGCTAAATCCTTTCACTGTTCACTGCAAGAGCATGCTTACCGGGGATAGCTAGGTAGAGGACAACACAGAGGGAAACTATTTCTATAGTTGTTAATGATCTTAAATTTTTTTACTCATCTGGAGGTGACAGAAATAAACAGTTAACATCTCTTCCTATTTCTCAAGGGTTTTTTTTCTTTTTTCTATTCTGGGGCTTAATTCAAACAACAACAACAAAAAAAGTAGGAAAAAACCCTGTGTGCAGCCTTATGGCAGGACTTTCCAAGCCACAGATGCTGGCTCTGTGGTTGGCTAATCTATTCAAAATAAAGCTCAACAGCAGGGTGCAGTGGAGTAGTTCAGGGGGTAGAAAAGGTCATGCGAACGTGATTCCCACCTCCCAAACGCCACATCTCCTCATGCTGCCTCCCCCTGCTCCTTTTGGGATGTAAGGAATTGTTGACTTATTTTTCATTTTTATTTTCAGCCTGCCTTTCCTATCTGCTTGCCAAGTGGGGTTGTTGAAAGTGACTCTTGCTGCAGCCACTTTCCCAGGAGACAAAAAATAAGGTGAACTATTATCCTGATAGCTTACAGTTGAAAAGGCAGCTAGCAGCTTGGATGATGAGCATCTCTGGCTGCTCCAAGACAGAGTTGGCATTGTGGGAGCTCAGAGGCCACCATGTCACCTTCCCCTTGTCACAGGGACAGGCATCAGCCTGCTCTGGGTGAAGCTGTTGACTGCAGAGACTGAAACGTTTTCCTGAGAGAAAGAGATCACAAGAGCCTTGAAAAGAGGGGCCTTGAAAGCTGCTGACCTGCTGCGCACAGATGCGTGGCACTGCCTTCCTCACGTGAGAAAGCCATTTTGGGTAAACAAACGTCAAAAAAAAAAGGAAAGGAGAAAAAGGAAATAAGGAACCAAGCTCATTCTAATAATTTTTGACATCAGAATGCATCCATACCATATACTTTTCTTTTGAGAGGAGTCCACAGCGTATGTCCTGGCCCAGCTGGCAGTACAACTTCTGCAAGTCTACAGAAGGTCCCACGCAACCACTCTTGGGAATACCTATAAACCCTGCTGCACATCCATGTGTGGGCTGAAGCAGTGCCCAGCTGGGCAGAGGACATGTAAGAGGCATTGACCCATTTTTACAGCACGCACATTCATTTCTGTTCAGGTATGGGCTTCATTTTCATTATGCTAATGGTCAAATAATAAAACAAACCACTGCTTGCTTCTGATCAGCGCTATTTCTGAAACCTTTTGTTTGCCAAGAAAATAAATCAAGTCTAAAAATCACACTTTCCTTTGGAAAGATATTGGATTAAAGTAGATGATGGGACTGTACCTGTATGTTTTGATGCTGCCAGCAAGGAAGATTCTCATAGCAGGTGTTTGATTTACCCTAAGCACTACACGATAGCAAGACGAAAGACTGCTGCCACTTACCAAATCTCTTGTAGCCGAAGGACTGCACCTCCTCCTCCTCTGCAAAATCGTCTGGAGAAAGAAAGACACAGCAGCAGATTATTACTACTACCACTGGAAAAAGATGGGAAGAAGTTTTTACACTTAAATGTTCATGAATTAATGTAACTTTAATTGATTTGTTAGGCATGTTACTGATCTTCCTCTCTGTTGCTCATATCCCCACCCCTGTCTTCAAGTAGAGAAGGCAGTTCAGAGCCTTTCCCCCAACTAGAATCCCCAGCAGAAATCCAGATTACAAATTGTGCAGATTTATCACGTGGCAGCTATCGTAAGGCCTGCTTGGCCAATTAAGTACAGAACAGAGCAGAAACGTCCTTCATCACAATGACAGCCACAATTGTCATCAGCATGCTGCTTGGGCAGGTGCACCCAGACCACAGCACTCACTCCAGCCAGCTGCATGTGCTGTGCAGGCATTGGGCTCAGGCTACACATGCACCAGTTTGGCCTTTTACACAAAGTGCCACATATAGCCATGCCAAGTAATGAGAAAGGAGTCAGAGGGGGGGTTGTCCATCCATCCACCACGTCCCATGGGCACTAGCTTGACTTGAAGATGCAAGATCGATAAAAAATAGGAAAGAGAACTGATAAACTCAAACGGATGAGAAAAATAAAAACCAAGATGGTGATGATTTTGAAGGGTCTAGAGGGGAAGCTATATGAGGAGTGGCTCAGGTCACTCGGTCTCTTCAGCCTGGAGAAAGGGAGAATGGGTGGAGACCTCATTGCAGCCCACAGTTTCCTCATGAGGAGAAGAGGAGGGGCAGGCACTGATCTCTTCTCTGTGGTGACCAGTGACAGGACGCAAGGGGACGACATGAAGCTGTGTCAGAGCAGGCTGGATATTAGGAAAATATCAGGCTCCCCAGGGAAGTGGTCACAGCACCAAGCCCACCTGAATTCAAGAAGCATTTGGACAATGCTCTCAGGCACATGACGTGATTCTGGGGGCTGCCCTGTGCAGGGCCAGGAGTTGCACTTGATGATCCTTGTGGGTCCCTTCCAACTCAGGATATTCTATGATTCAGTGACTTCATTAAGCCTTTTGTTCTCATCTTTATGTTAGCAAGCAGTAATACGCTAATAATCATAATTTTATTTTGTCAGAAGCTTCATTTCTCTCCTCTTCCTTCTCTCCTCTCCATTCCAGCAGCAAAGGAAAAGGCTGGCATCAGCAAAAGAAATACACCCACGACTTCTTTAATAAAAAAAAAAAGGATATGTTTGTGTTCGTGTGTTCAGCTTCCTTCTACCAACACAATTCCTCGTTCTGCTGAATCAGGAAAGGCAAAAGCCCTGCATTATCATCAGCACAGCCTCTGCACCAGGCAACAAACTGCCAGGAAGGGCAGCACAACCCAGGCTGCTCTTCTCCCATTTCCCTATTGCCCAAAGGGAGCAGAGTAGACCCATTCCCTCTCCGACACACACCATTTTTACACTGGGAGAAGCCTCCATGGGTCTCTGTTTAAACAGGACCTAGGACGTGGCTTCCCAAGTGGCAGCCGGTGGTTCTCAGCCCACTGCCATGCTGAAGAAACACTTGTCTCTGCTGTGATTCCCAGCAGAAAGATGTAGGCAAGCCTGCCTCTATGCTGTGAAAAACACTGCTGGCATCTCATGGCAATCCCTGCTGTCCAAAACCCAGCTTCTTTTGGGCTTTCATTTGCATTGCAGTGGCGGGGAGGCTGATTCAGCACCCCTGGGTGCTTCAGCAGCTGCTGGTCACCTTGTGCCACCATTCCAGCACGGGATGCTGAGGAAGCTTGCAACCTTTCCATCCAGGTCTTTCCCTGACTTGAGGGGAGCAAGGGAAACAGAAGCTCAAGGGCCAGACAAGGGGTTCACCAGAAGGGAACACTTAATGACCACCGGTGGAAAAGCAAGCTAAATGCAGACAAACAGATGTGATGGAGTGAGAAGTCTGTGGTCAGTTAGACCTTTTTTGTCCACACTTAGTGTACATGATCAGACTCCTCTGCATCATGAAACTGTGCTAACTGCTGCCACAGCTAACTTGGGTCACCACAGAGCCTTGGGGGGATGAATTCAAAGGTAAAGATTCAGTCTGCATTCAGGCTCAACAAAGCCTAAATCATTTGAGTGCATGTCCAGCAGGAAAACTGACTTGCTCCTCCTTCTGACCTGCAAGGTGCCACACACAGAGGTCTGAGGGAGACTTTGCCTGAAGCAGCAGAGGAGTCCATGAAATACATAATTTTGCAGAACATCACCCTTTACTCAGACAACACTATTGACAGAACAGCTAAAACAATATTCTTCACTAGGTAACACATTTTGCTTACTGCCAGCGGTGCTCCTGTCCACATCTTAAGCTACACCTCCAATTCAGATGAACATTTAAGAAGTGGAAGAGCCAGTGGATGCTTCTCAGGCAAAACAAACACATGCTGGTTTTGAAGGCAGAAAGAAACCTTTAAAAAAACCAAACCAAACAAACTCTCACAATTGTACTGAATGTTATCTGAAGACAAGGTCAACCAACAAAACACGACAAATACTAAAAAACCATCAACAACTAAAAAACTCCTCATCCCAGCAGTGAGCTACTCAGGAAAAATCTTCCCCTCTTGTACAAAAGATAAAATGCTGCACAAAATAAGATATCATCCCCAGAGCCCTTGGCTTCCTGCCCTCTCCTGCTATCAGGCTGTAACACAATTGCCTCCTTTGTCTCTCAGGAGTGTAAACTGGCTTATCCAATTCATATCTGATGTATACAGTCAGGCCGTCCTTAAATCCTGTGGCTTCATCCCACTCCACATCTCCAAGACCTTCCTTCCAGGCTGCCAACTTCTTCCCTAGTTGTCCTGTTTTTCATGCTTTGCCCAATTGCACTGGCCTCTGGCCACGCTTTTATAATCACATTGTTGTTTCTTTGGCTTTTTCAATATTTGCAACATATATATTTTTATATACATATATTTTAGATATTTCTATACGCACGGTTTTAAAATAAAAATATATGCTTTTCAATATTTGCAGCACTGCATGTTGTTCTTGCTAGAGATGCAGTTTTTTCTTAAGCTTTGGATACTTTATTTATTAGTCTCCTGATTTTGAAGGGCACTTGTCGTGTTTGAAACAAAGAAGTAGAGATGGGCGAGGACAGTTTTGTCAACTAGTGACCCAGCTCCCTGCTCACCAAAATCTCAAACACCACATAAAACATTTTTCAGCCCCTGTGAGTTGGTCTTCCAAGGGGCAGCAATGTATTTTAGGGCAATTCTATGAAAATTATTTAATAGACAAAGCTCAGTGGTCTTTCAGTCACAACTGCCACTAGGCACTTTGCTCAAATCATGTGCAAATATAACATTTCACAATATTAGCTGTAATGTAACAAATTTAAGGAAAATAAAGATGGAAGAAATTAACAAAGCAAGCTTAGATAAAACATTCAGAAATGAACAGCATTTTGGAAAAAGAGACTAAGATGGGTTGAAAGTCCTACTTCAGAAGAAATCTGTGTTTGAAATATTAAAAACGAAGTTGACAAACAAGTCTATAAATTTAAGTTCCAAGGCAAAGCCCTGTACCCAGCCTCCTCCTCTCATGCCTTTTGGGCAGTATAGTTCTCACTAGAGGCAGCAGAAATTTGGCCCTCTGTTCCACTGCTGGAAATATTAAAGTTTTGTCACAAGTTCTACAAAAATTTCAAAGCTTCCTGATATCTTTGCATTGGGAAAATACAAAAGAACCCAAGTTTTCATTGAAAAGGCAACAGCTTTTCTAGAGAAAACTATGAAAACATGATCTGTTATGAATTACAGAGGTTAAGAAAATACACACCAAGTAGGAAAGCAAATAGTGAGAAAACCTCCAGCATGTTTCAATAACTTACACTTTTAAAGGCAGTATCAGAAATTGGTGTGGCAGAAATTCATGAGTTTTGAGCACCAGTGGCTGATCTTAGAAAAGGAAATTTTGTTTTCACATCAGTGGTGCCCATACTTGATTGAGTTTGAAACTGGTGCAGGAGGGGTTTGTTCGACATTGTGAAAACTTTTAAGTTAGAAGTATTTTTCTTTAGTTTAAATCCAGCCCTTCTCAGTTACAAAGAAAATGACTGGAATGAATGCAAGTATTTCTGTTACATACATATACATTAATACACAAGCAAGGCTTATTTTCATGGGTGAAAAATATAAAGGCCAGACTCCTCCTTGAAGCAGACAATAAAACAGAATCTGTTGTTATGTCCCAGACAGAAGAATTAACTCTTTAGTGCTGGGAAGACAAGCCATAATTTAGTTATAAGATCCTCTATCGAGGTCCCAGCTGTGACCCAAAAAAAAAGGGAATCCAGAATAAGAAAGACAAAGAAACATGAAAAGCTGGTTTCTTATTCCATTGACTTCTACAGAACTCTGGTAGAAGGAAGGTCCATAAAAAAGGTGAACTTTGGGCAGAACAGAAACACATGTGAGCAACCAATTATATTTAACTGTGTAGGGGAAGGACCACCAGAGATCTGTTTCATCAGGTTTACAAGAGTCTCCTTGGATGCTACAACAGATTGTCATGGGGAGATTACAGCAGAATGCTACAAATGAGTGTCTCATTGTAGCTGAGCAGCAATACATCAGATATCCTGGGAGTCAGTGCACAGCAAGAGTTCTGGTCAAAAAAAAAAAAAAGCTTTGAGGTATTTTGGCAATATCTATGCCCCACCGAGTACCAATGCCAAATTCCACTTGCCCTGCAGTCATAAGTTATTACTGCAACACCTCTAATAAATACAGTTGTAGAGTTAAATAAGGTACAGTACAATGCTTCAAGGGAGTGGGAATTACAAAAAGGCAGTTCAGCTGGGGATTAACACAGCGAACAGAGGGAATTCATTTAATCTAAAACAAATTAGACCCTCATTTGATTAATTTGCTAGAGGCGAAGCAAAAATCTGTGGAGTAGAACTGTTTAATTTCTCATTCTTGTTCTTAAATCTTAAATAAATGAATCATGGACCACTTATGAGTCACGCTGAGGTCAAATAAGAAAGAGTTGGCCTAGAACCAAGAAGGATGCTAAATCTGCCCCTGAGACTATATAGGGTCTATAACCATGGCACCACTTGATCCTGTTGCTGGAACAGCACCAGATCTGAGGAGCCTCTGGTGCAAGGTGATTTCAGGGAAGTTGTTTTCATTTTATCCCCTTCTTTTTGTGGGTGTTGTTGGCATACGGAAGGTGTTAGAGAAAGCTGCTAATGTACATGTCCAGCTGTCACCTTTTAACAGTACACCCTGCTCAGCCATTTAAATCTCATTAACTAACGAAGCAAACAAGACCTCAGAACCATTAGAGGTGCTGGGTTGTACGGTGGCTGCTGGCACATGGTATCCAATAATTTCTAGAACATTTGTGTGCCATAAACATAAATACAAAGTCCTTGTTTAAAGACTGTTTGAAGTCTTAAATAAAGAAAAGATGCCAACATTCTACATTGCATTTAAAAATCGGGAGAAATCTATTCCAGGAGAGAATGAGGCATCTGGGCTGAAAATTGTCATGCCAAGGTTCCAGCTCAGGTTTTAGAAGTTCCTTTATAACCCCCTGAAAACTTGAATTACAGTATATTAGAACCTACCCCTAAGTACCAGGCTGGGAACTCAGAACTACAAGATTAATTTGTAGTAAAAATGACATCCAGTTGTAAGAGTTTCCTTTAAAATAAATCTCCCTCTCAAGGAGTTTTAATGGTTAGGGCCCTGCCTTTCCTACTGATTTAATGGGAACTATAGAGTTATATCCCAGATATAACTCTTTTTTTTGCAGCTCCATAAAAATCATTGTATTATTAGCAAGAACAGATTTTTACTTGTACCATTTGGAAAGAAGCTGTACCCAATAGCTGAAAATCATGATATTTCTCTCTTTGACCCATAAATCAGCATGGATGAAGAACTCTGCTCAGAACTGTGTAACCAGTGCATCTCCTTCATGAGGAGTCAGTGTCAAAAAGCTACTCCTGCCCGCTTTCTCCATCTCAGCACTCTTTTGGTGAAAAGGAGAAACTCATCCACTTGTGAGGTTTCTATAATGTTAACAACTGTTCAGACAGATGAGAACAGCAAACACTAATATCTTTCTCATATCACATTTCAAAAGCTTTTTGAGCAGCCATCAGATTTATATGCATTTCTGGTCACTATTAACTGGGTCTACATTCAAAGTGCTGACCTAGAGGTGAAACAGAGCCAGCAGAAGCACAGCAAACAGCTGTGGCCTTCAGATGTTGATGACTTCATCAGTCTAATTGGTTTCCATTGGTTTTCTTAGCTTTTATTCTGAACAGTCTCCTGCTTGTGCTAATGGGCTGGTCATTTCCCTCTCTTCACAGATGCTCCATTTCACTAGTCCTCTTCTGCCTTTCTCCACTACTTTTTCCTTATAGGCTCTTTTCATAGTCAAGGTCTTTCTCTCTGCCTCTGTTTTGATAAGCTCTCCCTCATAAAATCCCACTCCACACTTAAAACACTTCCCTATTGACAAGGTCCTCAGCTGACATGTCACACTCACAATGTCACAGTTGTTGCCGTATGTGTTGTGTCCATGTTATCCATCCCTTCCTTTGTCTGACTTGTCACGCAGTAAGCTCTTTGGACAGGGATTACATGGATTCTACATTTGCTGAGTATCTGGTCTTTGGGGCAGCCATGGTAGAGGTTCAGCTGAAGCAGTCCTGGAAGAAAGCTCATCTCCCTGCATCCCAAAGCATCCTTTGGGATGCTGTTTGAGCTTGGATTCTGACAACAAGACTGAGGCTTTTTCCCAGCTCTGTCCTTCATTCTGCTGATCTGAGAATTTATCTGATTTCAGTATATAGACTGAAAAAGGCAAGGTCCTAGACCACATATCCTCTCTTGGTACATATCCTAAGACACAGATTGTGTCTCTCATCACCTAACACATGCATAAAACAAACAAAACAAAGAATCATGACAAATGGGTGCATTTTAGTACCCTGGTCTCAATCTTCTCCCCTACTGCTATGCCCAAAAAATGCAAGCGCTCACATTAAGAATACACAAAACCCACAGATTATGAAATTCAGAGGTGTAACAACAATGGCTGTAGTTTTGCTTTTAAGGCACAAAATGAAGCCAGTAAATAAGGGCATTTCTTGAACAAAATTTGTTAGCCTGTACATGCCACACAGCATCATTACAGTACTGGGGTCAGAAGCAGCTGCATGGTGTGGAGGGTCAACCTTAGAAGTTAAAAGTTTAAATCATATCATATTTCAGCATAATGATTTAAGAGCAAACAGATCTGTTCTCATTAGTCCACTGAAAAATCATGCCTCCCTGCCTGTATGTCAGAGGAGGCAATTAACAGCAGCATTAAAATGGCACCCACATTCCTAACAACACGTCTCTATTACCTCCCATAACTCATTCACTTTGTTCCCCAGCAACGTCCCAGTCTTCACCTCAAATTTATGCACCGAAAGGGATTGCAGTTTTAGGTGGAAGCAGTCAAACTCCAAAGACAATTCATCTTAGGTTGCTCCCTCACTCATACAGACCACACTCACATTATGAGGAGGATCAGGTTCACTTTCAGTGCCTTGTAAAAAGTGTCTTTATTTTGCTTTCCAAGGGGGAGGGCTGGAAGGAGGGTTGAGGTTCTGGCACACAGAACCTCAGGATAAGGAACGTTTTGTGAAGCTGAAGATAACTGGGCATGCATCCTTTGCAGTACTGAACTGCTTTCATCCTTGACATTTCTTCCAGCTCTCTTTATTTTATTCTTTTATCTCTGCAAAGCCTGATCAGCTCTTTCTCTGAAAGATTACCTTTCCCTCCTTATCCTAGCAGGCAAAAGTGTCAAGCTCTGGGCACAACAGTCTTTGTGAATCTAAGCAAGCTCTTTAGTGGTTGTGACAAAAAAGGGGCTCTGTTTAGCCCTCAACTGCAGTGAAATCAGTCTAAAATAAATTTATGTTATCCAAAGTAGGAGAAGAAAGAGCCACAGGAGATTTTAGACAACTCCCTTCTTCACAGGGATAGGCTTGCCCATGCTATTCTTCATCCTGTATGGCTGGGAAATGTAGAAGATTGAAAGCAAAGATGAACAATTACAAGTTCTTACTGAAAATACTCCTGTCATAAATAGCTTTTATGTTAATTCTGCTCAATATCCTTTGCAGATGTACAGTAATATTTCTGTCTGTGCAATAACAGATTTCTCTTGTAATTTCAGAGCTTCTAACACTCTGTTTTCCTCTATATCATTAATAAGAATATCCTTCGATGCATGCTTGCATCTTTCTCATCCATATGTTAAAAATCCTTTGTGCTACCAACCAGTTCAGCACACACACTGACTGTATAGTAGTGTTGCTCAGGATTTGTTCTGCGTTGTATCACACATTTATTATAATTGCTCATGCCTTTGAACTTCTGTGTTAGGGTCCTGTGACATGTCCAACACACACCACTCAGACCTCCTGCACATGTTTCATGTTTATGTCACTATATTCATATAAGCTCTGTTATAACTGGACTAAGTAAAGGTTACTGGATCACTCCACTTCTAATCCTTGGTTTTCAGATGCTTTCTGGCTGTTGCAAAATGCTCTGGACTGGATTTTTTTAAAATTCATAGTTTGAAGTTTCTACCCAGGAAAGACCTATTTGCAGATGACTGTTCGTTTGATTTGGTGCACACAAAGATGAGAGAGAGAAAGAAAGAGAAAATGTGGACTATACCTGCAGATTTGACACCGTCTCCCACAACATACTCCTGAAAAAGCTGGCAGCCCACGGCTTGGACAGGGGCACTCTCTTTTGGGTTAAGAACTGGCTGGAGGGCCGGGCCCAGAGAGTGGTTGT
The DNA here is from genome assembly GCF_003984885.1 of Neopelma chrysocephalum. Classification (NCBI taxonomy): domain Eukaryota; kingdom Metazoa; phylum Chordata; class Aves; order Passeriformes; family Pipridae; genus Neopelma; species Neopelma chrysocephalum. The sequence continues at coordinate 25,208,269 of NW_020897689.1, forward strand.
GAACTGTGCTGCATCCAGTTGGCGGCTGGTCACTAGTGATGTCCCCCAGGGATCAGTGTTGGACCCAGTCCTGTTTAATATCTTTATTGATGATTTAGATGAGGGGATCGAGTCCACCATCAGCAAATTTGCAGATGACACCAAGTTGGGGGGGAGTGTTGATCAGCTGGAAGGCAGGAGCGCTCTGCAGAGGGACCTGGATAGGCTGGAGAGTTGGGCTGATTCCAACGGGATGAGGTTCAACAAGGCCAAGTGCCGGGTCCTTCACTTTGGCCACAACAACCCCATGCAGCACTACAGGCTGGGCACAGAGTGGCTGGAGAGCAGCCAGGCAGAAAGGGACCTGACTGACAGGAATCTGAACATAAGCCAGCAGTGTGCCCAGGTGGCCAAGAAGGCCAATGGCATCCTGGCCTGTATCAGGAACAGTGTGGCCAAACAGGTCCAGGGAAGTGATTCTTCCCCTGTACTCAGTGCTGGTGAGGCCACACCTTGAGTACTGGGTCCAGTTCTGGGCCCCTCAGTTCAGGAAGGATATTGAGGTCCTGGAGCAGGTCCAGAGGAGAGCAACGAGGCTGGTGAAGGGACTTGAGCACAAGTCCTATGAGGAGAGGCTGAGGGAGCTGGGGCTGTTCAGCCTGGAGAAGAGGAGGCTTAGGGGAGACCTCCTCACTCTCTACAACTACCTGAAAGGAGGTTGTAGCCAGGTGGGGGTTGGTCTCTTTTCCCAGGCAACTGTTAGCAAGACAAGAGGGCATGGTCTCAAGTTGTGCCAGGGGAGGTTTAGGTTAGATATTAGAAAGAATTTCTTTACAGAAAGGGTAATCAGACATTGGAATGGGCTGCCCAGGGAAGTAGTGGATTCTCCATCCCTGGAGGTTTTTAAGAAGAGACTGGATGTGGCACTTAGTGTCATGGTCTAGCAACCACAGCAGTAGTGGATCAAGGGTTGAACTTGATGATCTCGGAGGTCCCTTCCAACCCAGCTGATTCTATGATTCTATGATTACATCCAGGCTCCAAGATAAGACACAGAAGAGACAATTTTAGCAATACAGGCTGATATCTCATTCATTGTCTGATAAAGTGTTCACTGCATAAGGCCAGCTTGGGGTAAAATGAACTGGCACACCCTGTGAAAGGTCAATGTGCTCTATCTACTGAAAACTGTGCAGTAAGCACATTAAGCTGCCTTTAAAGTAAACTGGTTGAGGCTAAGAAAGCTGGGCTTTCAGGTTAGGCCATTCCTGAGGCAGTACAGGCTCCACTGATTTCAGTGGAACACTACCAAGGACAAAGCTGTTTCTCCCTGTGCATCTTTCTTATCAAATGAGAGAACTGCACAGGACAGGGTATTCAGTCACATTCCAGTTCTCAAGCACAGGATCCCAAATAATTTGTCCTCCAGTACCATCATTATACAAGGGGTACATAGCAAGGTGCTTGTGATGGCAGAGGGAGAGAAGGAGGAGAAGGAGAAGAAGCAGGAGATGGAGGAGGTGGTAAAGGAAGCAGCAGAGGTGGAGGAGTAGTGGAAAGAAGCAGTTAAGCTACTTTGGGTATCAATATTAAGAGCTTCTCTGTCATCCTGGAGCAACAGTCCCAAAATGACCACCTTGACTTTGTCATTGCTCGATTTTGGGCATTAGTATTAAGTCCTTATGCAAACAGTATCCACATTTCAATTGAAAATACTTATTACCAGCACTGCCATGACAGCAGTGACTACAGATAGAGTTTAAAGTAGTAATTACAAAATATATCACAGATATATGGGAAGAAGTTCTCAGTTTTAACAATGCTTGTCCCTGCCTCAAATTAGGGCCAATGTTTTCAAACATATGGTGGCGTTTGACTATGAGGAAGCTGCTTTCATTTGTTTCCCAGGCAACAAATACTCCTTCATACCCCAATAAATAACTACAACTTAGAAGTATCATTTGATAAAGATAAATCTGACCCTAAAGCAGTCAAATCCCTATATAAATCACATGAATTATTAGTAAAAAAATATCACAAAGTTTGTGAGCTCAGTGTTGCTTGCTGGAAATAAAACTGCCAGCATATTATACGTAATTTGTTTTACTGATTTAAAACATAACACATTACAAATACCAGCAATGGGAAATATAATTTATTCCTTACAGATATTTAGTGATGTAATTATTTAGATATTCCTCCATTCTCCAGAGAGGGTAGATACAGAGACAGCTGCAATCAACAGATCATTTTTTTGTTACTGAGAAAAACGTGTAACTACACCAAGTTCTACAGTCGTACAATTATTGACACCATCAAGTGTAAAGAGAAAATATGAAAAGCCAAATCTGTACCCAGAAAAGGAAATCATCAAGTCAAGATTTGGTTTGGCTCTCAGTGGCAATGCCACTTGATGTGATGATTTGTTTGAAGCTTCTCTTTTCTCTTGTTATTAGCACAGTCATTTAAGTATTCTTCTTTGCATGTTTTATCACTGATTTCTGTAACTCTGTGGGGGAAAGAAATAAGATAGCTGTGATCACTCTTAGGAAAACCAAATGGTAAGGACTAGCACCCCCTCTCAATAGAGTGTGGGGCACCAGCAAGTGCTCCCAGCAGGAAAAACATCTTCCCTGCAAATGCCATTTCTCCGCTTTGCAAAAAGCAGTGGAAGCAGAACGGAAGGAGACGCAAGTTGCATTATATGTTATTGCCACCCTTGGTCCTTTGCATTCTGCCTCTCCCCAAAACCCCAAAGAATGGAGCGTAAGGCTTCAGTGATAACAGTCACTGGTTTGTATCACTGGATCCTCATTGTTTGGGTTTGTTCCTGCCATTACGCTTACGCTGATAATGGCAAGCTGATGACAAAATTTTTGGCACGAGCACCCTATAAATAAAGAACATTGTAAATACATTATTTTTAATATGTTGCATGGCCCTGGAGACACACCATGCCACAGTGTCAGAAGTAACTTAATAGTGTGTGTGGGCTTGCAAAATAAATGCTCCCAAAAAGTTTTTCCTCCCTTCAGGCAGCTACTCTGGCAAGTGAATAAATAATCACATCATTTGGTGTCCCAGACTCTGGAAACTCAGTGTAACTATCATGATGTTTACTGGCCTCCTGGCATCTGGAATAAAACTCTGCAATCCAAGAACAGGCACACTGGTGCCCAAAAATAATTTTCTTATATGTATGGTTTCTTCCCTTCCATCCTTCAAGTTTATTTTTGCATCTGAAGAAAAACTAGACTCGAGTCTCACAAACTCCTAAACTTTCCATAATTTCCTTTGATGTTTTCATTGTAAGTACTTCCCAGTGTGTAAAGTCTATGCCTTTTGCTGTAAGGCTATCAATTTTCATAAACAGAAGGCTTTCTTGCAACCCCCCCAGTACATCTTTACTAGGTTACAGTGTAGCAATTTGGCAATCTGCTTCTTTATTTCATTTTAAAGTAGGTAATACCTCTGTCACAACTTTGTAGGATGTAGTCAACTGCTAGAACTGGCATGTTTCCCCCATTTAAAACAAAAGGAGAGGGAAGGGAGGAAAAGAGAGGAAAAAGAAAAGAAACTAAGTTTCAGTTTGAACAGATGCAAAGCAAAGATCAAAAATTTTCCAGTCGGTGGATGTTGAGGAGAAATATGCCAAATACATTTCACAAGCCAGTTAAGCCTCTACTGGCACCTAATCACTGCCAGATGTTTAGAAGGTACACCAAGAACATCGCAAAACGCTGGCAAAATATAAACAAATAAGCCAGGGAGAAATACAAGTCGTCTTCTCGGGGCGCCGGCGAGGGGGAAGATAAAAAGCTGGGTGCCGAGATAAAACGTGCTGGGGAGAGCACTCATGACGGGACACACGCACACTCACGCACGGACACCCTCTCCCGGACCGGCACTGACCGACGCAAACCGAGCCGCGGCGGCAGCGCAGCCCCCGGTGCGCAGGACCGGGGCTCGCCCGCTGCCGGGCCGGCCCCACGCGTGACCCGGGGTCGCGGTGAGACCCGCGCTCTGCCCCTCCCGGCACCGGCTGCCCGTGCCCTGCCGGCGTCCTGCCCACAGCCGGTATGCCCTGCCCGCCACCTGCCTGCACGGTGTCTTGCCAGCACCCTGCCTACGGGCGGCTTACGCCGCTGGCACCCTCCCCACTGACCGCCCTGCCTGCACCCTGCCCGCACCCTGCCCGAAATCCCCCCTTGCTGCAGACTGTCCGCGTGCTGCCCTGTCCGCACGCTGCCCACACGCTCTCCTGCCCGCACCCCACAGATCCTGCCTGCACCCCACGGATCCTGCCTGCACCCTGCCCGCCGCCTGTTCCCCTCCCGCACACTCTTCCCGGACGCTGCCGACCCCCTCCCCGCTGCCCGTTCCCTCCCGGCCGGTGCCCGGTGCGCGGTGCCCGCGGCGCACGTGTGCGGGCGGCGGAGCGAGCGCCCGGCTCCCGTCCCTACCTTTCATCTTGGCGCCGGGGCGGGTCTCATAGGACGGACGGGGCGCGGCGGGGGCTGCCGCCGGGAGCGGCGGGCGGCGGAGCGCTCTCTGCTACTGCCGGGCCATGCCGGGGGCCGGGCGCGGCCCCGCTGCGCAGCCCCGGCCGCTGCCGCTCCGCTCGCCGTCGCTGCTCGGCCGCCGGCGGCACCGCGCTCTCCCCGCCAGCCCCGCGGAGCCCGGCTCGGCCCCGCCTCCCTCCCTCCGCCCCGGGGAAGGGGCCGCGGCCGGGGCGGCGGGGGCGGGCTCGGGGTCCAGCCGGTGGATGGGGCTGGGGGGGGTGGCACCCCGTCCCGCCGCGTCCCGCGGGACCGCGGGGTTCCCAGGTTGCGGAGCCGTGTGCAGCAGGGGCTGCCCGTGGGGAGCAGCTCGGGACGGGACTCACAGGGCACCCGCCAGTGACTGGGGAGCTTGGGAGGGAGAATGGTGCTCTCCCTCCCCACGCTCGTGGCAGGCACCTGGGGGTTTCCTCGTGGGTGTGGCCCCTCCAGGCTCGCCACCTTCACACCGCGACACGCCGACCGTGGATTCCTGAAGCGGTGGGTGCGTATCTGTCGGCTGGGAAGAGGAGGCAGGATGTTCAAAGTTCACCCTGATGCTGAATGAAGGGCCAGGAGCAGTCCTGTTGGATTCAGTGGGACTGCATGCAGTACACACACTGGAGAATGTGTGTGTATATATTTGTGGGATTAGGGATATACAGGCCAGTCATCTTTTATTTTTCTAGTTCTGGATGTTGCCAGAAATAAGTGATCGTTTCCAGGCTTCTGTTTTCATGAAAGGTGCATTTTGATTTTCTACAAAGCTCCCCATTTTTAGGCTACTGAATATAGTGATAAGTGTTTATGATCCAGCTTGGAGTATTAACATCAGTGTTGATGAAGCAGGGCTAGTGCAATGTGCACTGGTTTGTTCTGGGGATGAACAAAGTAGTGGAGACACCAGAGGGTCTTTCCTAATGCAAAGAGGAGATGCACACAATTTTGCCTTTGCAATTAGAGATATTGCAGTCTGTTGAATGTAGGGGTGCTCAAAGAAATGATTATACTACATGGTCTTTTCAGAGGGTCTATGGCTTCAAAAAGGACCATAGTGTACCAACTCAGAAAGCGTTGGAAACCTATCGGGTACAATCTTGCCTCAGCAAGGAACGGAGGAATAAAGCCACAAAAATTAGTCATTCTAGAACAAAAATTATGGAACAGATTTAGAAATCTGAATTACTTTGGTTGGTCTGATGACTTGAGTTGACCTCTACTTGATGTGTGTGTTTCGCTGATGTGGAGGCAGTACCTTTAGTTAGGGATTAACAAAAATGCTGGAATACCAGCTGCAGTAGCCATTTGTTGCTTTAAAGAAGGGCTCAGATATCAAAGAGACTCAACTCAGCTTTTAATTTATGCTCTAGTAGTTGACTAGAATATCACGAGTAAAGCACTTAAATCTGAATACAGTCATCAGGTAATTACAGACGCCCTGTAGTGTTGTGTTGGATTAGGACCACAGCTCTTGCAGTGTTGATAAGACAGACTTGTGCTTGCTCACTGGGGTGATTTATTTTGGATCCCAAGCTAATTTACAATTTTTATTTTGAAGAATCAATATAATTCAGGTTTTGAAACTAAAAGCTATCTACACTCTGATCTAAAGCCCATGAGTATGTTTGCAAGAAGAAATCTTTCCATCATTTCTCATGAAACTGGTTGAAACCAATAACGAAACTCCATTTCTCCTTAGGAAAAGCACTTCCGTTTGAAAACACAGTGCAGAAGAAATGCTTAAAGAAAAAAGAAGAAGAAAGAAGAATACTGCTTTAAGCCTGTGTCATCAGGGGATGTGCAAGGAGCAGGACTGTGCAGGAATTTAGAAAATTCCTCAAAAGTAGTAACTTATAACATTTTTCTAATTTTTTATACAGTAACATTAGTGAACTGAAGGACAGCAACCAAAATTGCAGAGACTGATGAGTGAATTGCTTTATCTGTGGAAAATATGTTCCTTACTAATTGAAAGAAAAATAATTAGTATTTTGAATTCATATGGAGTTTGATTGATTCATTAGGCCTGGGATCTGCCTCCAGTCTTGCGACTTGAAAATATTTATTAATTTGTGGACAGAGTGGGACACTTCATGTTTCTAAAGTAAGCTTCTATACTGGCTTTTAATCTTGTAAGTTGTATTCCACATTGGACTTCTTATACGTATGTTAGGAATGTGTAAGAATATCTATGTAAAAATGCATATTTTTAAATCGCTGATGATCTTCTGCTAATACAAATACAAATTTCATCCTTAGCTACTATGCAGATACCCCAGCATACTTGATTTCAGGTAACAAGAGCCTGAAACCCCTCCTCTGCTTGGGTTTCAGACAGATGTTGATCCTGAACAACCAAATCAGGTGCTACTTTCAGACTCCTCCTCTTATTTCGCCTTAGGTGTGAGCTACCCATGAAGTTGGACCTCTAAGACCTTAAACTTTCCCTCCATTTCTTATTACACAGGGGTCAAAAGATATTCCTGCTAGCTCAGTAAACTGCTGAATATGCACATAATTAGAATCATAGAATCAACAGGGTTGGAAAAGACCTCCAAGATCAAGTCCAATCCTTGATCCAACACCGCTGTGGTTACTAGACCATGGCACTAAGTGCCACATCCAGTCTCATCTTAAAAACCTCCATCGATAGTGAATCCACCACCTCCCTGGGCAGCCCATTCCAATGTCTGATTACTCTCTCTGCAAAAAAAATTTCTTCCTTCTTAGGGTTCAATACAGTATAAAATACAGGTTTGTATTATGTTGGGCGACATTACACTGTGTTGCCCAGTCCTGGGCCTTCACAAGCTTTAACTTTTTATGCACTGTTTTATATTTTTCAAGTTTCATTTAAAGCTGTGGTGAAATTTGTCGAAGACAATTACACTGCCTTTCTGGTGAAAACCACTTATCTTCTCAGGAACAGTTTCAAGCATATTTTCATATTCTTTTATTTTCAGGAAACTTTATACAGCATTCTAGGGAAATTATTTTCACATAAATGCTTCATTTTAGGGGCTTTTTGTTACTCTAGTTCAGGACATAAATTATGAGGCCTATTTTTTCATCCAACAATAGTAATATAACAACAGCTTACTACCACAACAGGCTGACTGTCACAAAGTGATCGCATGTTGCAGCCAGATTCAGACTCAGAGAAGGTCTAGAGGATCTAAACAAATCATCCTTCTTTAGAAGTGTTTACACGTTGCCTTAATATGGCTTGTTTATATCGAACTATTACAATTTATTCATCAAATGCTGACAAAAGTTACCCAAGTGAGTGCTTTGTTGTTGCTGTGGCATAGTGTGACTTTAAGCACTTACCAACAATGTGAGTTGCTTATTTTTTTCCTTGCTACAGTCTTCTCTTGAATATCAAGGAAGTTCATTTATAATGGTTCACATTCACTTTTGCTCTACAAAATGTGTTCAAATTCAGCAGTAATCCAAAAGAGAAAGGGGCAAATTTAATCTTCCTGTAAATAATAAAGAATAAGTAGTGCAGGCTGTGCCGAAGTGATTTAAACCCAGAGGTAATGTGCTCAGTTCCTGTTTCCTTTGATTCTACTTCACAACGGACCATTGCCCTTGCCTGGCTCCTTCCCAGAGCTTAACCTACAAAATTTGAGCTCTTTGGCTCTTTGGCAAGCTTTGGAGATGCTGGAAGCCTTGGTCTGTGCACATGGAGGTATGTGTGGCATTCTCTTTTGATCGACAGCCTTCTCATAGCCTGAGCCCATGTGCCATACAAAGGGCAAGAATTAAATGTAAAAAAAGTCTGAAAAAGAATTGCATACATCACTGAGGAGAACTGCATGTGACACAGGAACCATATGTGGAAGATCATTTGTCTGATGTAAGTGCCTTTTGGGTTCAATACAAAATGTGCATTTGAAAAGTAAGACTTGAGTATTATAACATATTTTAAGGATAAATCTTTTTCTGTGCAACAATTTCATATTGTTGTTAATGACCGTTTTGGACCTGTGCCCAGAGTGAAGATATTATCCTTGTATCTGGCTAATGAGTTTGTAAATGATCCTGAACAAATGGTGAAGTTATTTATTAATAATTTTGTTAAATCTGCAGATGAGCCTTTTCTTAATCTGGGTAATTAGCATCATAATTTGAAAGTATTTAGTTATCTTGACTTGTCTCTGGCAAGTAAGGTTGGTTTTTGTTTTTTCTTTCCTAGTTTTTGATTAACTGTGAGACTGAGGGAGATTCTATAAGCAGCAGAACACCTGGCTATCTTTTCAATGTGCCAGAATTACTCAGAGATACAGACTTGTTCCTAGCTATGGTTTGGATGTTGATCATGGAAAGGCTAATGTGCAACTTCTCTTGTCTTTCAATTACTTTGACCTTTTTCTTTTAGAAACTGGATTTCTTGGAAGGAAAACACAAGACAGCTCTAGAATAGACTGGACCGTCACATTGCATTAAATTTAAAGAAAAACAAAATGCTGGAATGCAATTAGGAGTACAGCTATTACGATTACCTGCAGATGATATTTAGGGACTACTCTTTCATATTTTTGGTATTTTATAAAACACATCATTGTGGGGCTTATTAATACTTTGAAAGAAGAGTGATTATTTGCGGTTCAGAAAATTTGGGAAATTTTATTCTGGCAATTTACAGACCAATTTCCTTGCACAGTATTTTGTCAAAATTGCCTAAAACAATTGTAGCTGTTGTGTCTGCTGAATATCCAAACTGATGTAATATTTGACATTTGTGCTCCAAAATTTCCATAGTGAAAAATAATTCCATTACTGCTAGAGTGCTTAAATGTTCAAGATAGAAGGACCAAGACCAAATAATTAGTGCCAATTTTATTAGGATCTTTGCAGAAGCAGAGTTTTATACATAAGTAATAACATTTGTTTGTTCATAGCATGTGTTTCTTTCAACACACACAGAAAAATAATTCTGATTTCCTCAGGAATAGTTTCTTTTTGCCTCAGTTCTAACCAGGTCAGCTCTTCAGCTGGAGTATATCAAATACTGACCAGGGTTTGATTCATGTTGATAGAAGGCAGCAAAGTTCTCTCCGTGTTTTGAGACTGTCCAAATGCCAATGATGTTCAGCTTCTGGTTATCTTCAGTAGGAGCCAGCAAGCAGGAACCTAGAATTGGCCTGTGTCAGCCCAGAGGAACATTATTCTGCTGTTGTTACATGCCACACATCTGGCGTTCAGGGACAGCTGGGTGTGTTCTGCATGCTCCTTTCTGGCTGTGCAACTTCTCCCTGAGGTAAGGTGGTGCACAGAAGTGTCTCCATAAGGCCATCTGGCACTAGAGGGAGTGGAAGCTGGTCTAATTGACTTATAGACATCAACATAGCTTGGTTCAGCTGTGTCCACTCCCCACATTTGCTGGTTATGTCAATACAGACCCACACAGGAAGTCCAAATGCATCATACAATCATAGAATCATGGAATGGCCTGGGATGGAAGGGACTTAAAAGATCATCTAGTTCAAACTCCCCTGCCATGGATAGGGACACCTTCCACCAGGTGAGACTGCTCAGAGCTCCATCCAACCTGGCCTTAAACACTTCCAGGGCTGAGGCATCCACAATTTCTATGGGAAACTTGTTTCACTGCCCCACCACTCTCACAGTAAAGAATTTTTTCCTACTATCTAATCTAAACCTACTGTCTTTCAGTTTGAACCCATTCCCCCTTGTCCTGTTACTACATGCTCTTGTAAAAAGTCCCTCTCCATCTTTCTTGTAGGCTCCCTTCACGTACTGGAATATCATATATGGTCTTCTTGACCTCTTGCCTGGCAGTGCAGATCTCAGAGTGAAACAGAGACTAAGTAAATATGGCTTGTATATTTCTTGGTCACAGGAGAGGAGCACAACAAGAAAAGCAAATAAAAATACAGTGAATCCTACCTACAGTAAGTTAACATTATTGCAGTATATTTTGGCTCCTCAGCCTGTGAGTTCCACCCATCAGGACTCCCTGACGCTTCAGCAAGTGGGTGTAAGTAGGTCCAGGGGAATCTTAAATTACAACTCTTCAGCTCTGAATTTATACTCAAAAAGTGAAAAAAAAAACCTTTGAAAATCAGGGAACATCATGACTGCAATTGTAAAGTATTTTGCTCGCTATGTAGAACACATCTGTAAATTATGTAAATTAATGTTTATGGAGAATGTTGAACCTTTGAAGTTTTGCTTGTTAGGCCATACTGATAATAAAAGATATCCACTCTAATAGGTATTTTTAGTAGTACTTACCGGGATTACATTGGTCTTGCTTTTTACAGGAAGTGAACTTCAAGAGGAACAAATGAACCAAGATAGATAGTGATAAATAGTTCCTCATACATTGCTTCTGAGACTATATTATCAACAGTTGCTTCTCATGCAGTGTTTCTGTCTTCTTTCAGGTAGATTACGGGGCATTAGATATTCACTGAAAATATTAATGAAGGCTTTGGAGAGATCCCATGTCTTTTTCATTTTGTCAGACACGCACAAATAGTTGTGGTCGAAGAACTGAGGTGGTGAAACTGAGCACTCACAAGCTAGGAAATGCCAGGAGAAACATTTCCCATGGGACCTCAACTTACCTGCATGTGTTTGGACACATGTATTCCTACTGATAAAAGGTATCAATATGGATGTTAGTTTACAATAGGTCATTAATTTTTTCTCCAGTAACTCCATTTTTTTGGTACAGAGACTGAACTAATTTAGTGAGTACCCATTCAATATTTTATCTTCCGTTAATTGTTCCTCTAAGTCCCATTCAGTGCAACATTCGTGCTCTTCTCTGAAGATTTCCTTTATGCCTATCATCAGAGTAACATTTATATGTTTCACAAATGTTAATTAAACTTTGAAGCAATAAGAGGTATTATGACCTCCATTTTATAGGACTGAGCCACAGTAAGAATAAAGTTATCCTCTCCTCATGAGTGAAACACTTGAAGTGCTGTGATTTCTCTGGGTACCCAGTGTTACAGTTGATGTTTATGCTATACACTCAAGGGCATCTTCCACTTTCCACTTTGTAAGCCTCACTAAAAGTCCTAGTGACAGACCCATGAGGCTCAGCTATACATGATGCTGCCTTTGACCTTTCTCTCCATGCTTTCCATGTGTATGACCCTGCAAAGAGCAACCCTGGCATACTCTGAGTGAAATCTCAGTGTGGATGACTGGGAGATCCAGACAAGAGTTGTGCTGCTGATAGCAGAAACCCTGCAATCCAGCTACAGTCATGCAGTATGTTTTACATGTTTGAAGGCTAGATCTCACTGACTTCCATGGCAGGGGACAGTGTTCAGCCCTTCTGCAAATGATACCATAGGTTTCCTATCAGGATTGTTGAGAAAAACATGGGTAGCAATAAACTAGGATGAGCTGGATGTTGGTGAGTTGCTGGGATGGGTTGAGGCCAGCTGGTGGCAGCTCAGCCCCCACCCAGTTGCTTGCTCACTTTCCCTGAGAGAGATGGGAGAGAGAACTGGAAGGGGAAAAGTGAGAAACACTTGTGGGTCAAGATGAAGGCAGTTTAATAAGTAAATGGGAAAAAAAAATCCCAACTGATTCAAAAGCAATCACTCATCACCTCCCACCAGCAGAGCAATGCCCAGCCCATCTTCAAGCAGCAGCTACGACAAAAAAAAGTCCCTGCTTTATTGATGAGCATGATGTACATGGTGTGGAATGTCTCTGAGCAGTTTGGATCAGCTGTCCCCTTCCAACCTCTTGCCTAATCCCAGCCTACTCACTGGGGCAGCAGAGCTAGAAACAGAGAAGGTCTTGATGCTGTGCATGCACTGCTCAGGAACTACGAAAACATTGGTGTGTTGTCAGCAGTGTTTTGGTCACAAATATTAAAGCACAGCATCATGCAGGTTACTGTGAAGAAAATTACTTCCAACCCAACCAGACCCAGCTCCCATCACACAGGCACTGCCTACCAGAGTCAGTCTTGTTCTCAAGCCACCAGCTTTGAAAATAAGAATTTCTTTTCCCTCTGCCTCTTCTCTGACCTTTACGACAAGTGAGGCAGAACTCTTAAAAGACTTAGTTTTCTTCACTATACAAATCTGTGGCTGACATCTTGCTTCTGTGCTGTGCAGACTTTCACTGGGAAAGAGAAAAGGCTATTCCAGGCACAAAGATCATTTACCCACCAGATTTCAGGACTGTGCTGCAAAGCGTGGGAAATAAGACTTTTAAAGGAAAATATCTACAGGCTATTGAGATAGACAACGATATATACATTTTCCCCTAGGTTCTTTCTTGGAAATGACTGAAAATTTTCTAAAAAAATTATCAAAAGTAGTCCAAATAAAATCAGCCAGAGGCATTCAGCCAGCAGTAGAAATTAGAACTAGAATAACTGAACTTTGGCAAAGCTATAAGGTCCTTATAAAGGAAAGTATTGGGTAACTTTAACGAAAGGCCAAAACCAGTGGAAGAATGAAGAAAGAATGATCATGGTGGCCAGTGATTTTAGTCTTACATCTGTCATGCAACCTTGTGAAGGGAAGATATAACCCAAAATGTGTTTGGAGACATCTGTGGAGAGGACACAAGGGAACAAGATGACTTTAATCTTTCTTCTGTTACTCCAGACTGTCAGGTCTTCTAAAAGCCCTACAAAGCTTATTCCCACAACAGAAAAGTCAGTTTTCTCTACTTGAGATACTTATGAGAAATCACATATATGCATCTGTACCTTTCCAAGATCCACATAAAATTACCCAGCTGAGCAAGGAGTTACAGCCTTCAGCTGGTGCTTTCTGGCTCAGCATTAGCCACTCAGACCTCCCCAGGCAGAATATAGACCATCCTTTTCTCACTTAAAAGATGACTGCTCAGCACACAGCTGGTTTGCAGAGTCTTACAAAGGATATTCCAAGCATTTCAGTTTAAAGTTCAGCAAATGCTGTTACTAGCCCATTTCAATGCAGGTGCTTCAACAGAGTGTTGGGATTGGAATAAACCTCCCTTGTGCTCTAGCAACCACACATCTGCTGCAGCTGACAGAGCACAGTGAGGTCGCTGGCTCTGCCTCCCAGAGAGGAAAAAGCACAGAGACCAAGAGCAAAGCTCCACATTATTTACCCGGTCTGTTGTTACTGCAGGGGCAGTTGGAATGGAGAGGAAAGAACTCTGTCACACATTTATAAAATAACACTTTGAAGTGCAGAGCTTTCATGGCGTCATTTGTAATGCTGTTTTCTTCATGGAAAGAGAGCAGGTATGCTTGTCGACAGAGCAATTTTTGGTCAAAGCCTATCAAAATCAACATGAACTGCAGAACAAGTATATACATACACATGTTTATTCAAACTTTTCCTTATGATCTGGAGATCTCTGGGGATTCTTGGGCAATGGAGAACTGCAAGAGCAGGGAGAACTGTGAAGCACAGAGCGGCAGTAGACACCATGTTCAGTTTGTGTGGCATATGCAAGACAAGCCAAAAATATTTCCCAGGCGAAGAAAAACAAAACAAGGCACCAGAGGCACCACCTGACCATTGTTCCTGGGGGATGTTTATAGGTTTAAGTATGGAAGGGCTTGGTTCTTCTGTTGCCATTTACTTTTTTTTGAGTTTAGGAATGTTACTGGTTTTGCATTGTATTCGACTTCAGAAAGTATACTTTAAAATAAGTATCAGGCAGCTGATCTGCTCATAATGTTCTTTTTTCCCCCTCAAGATACTTGCCTGTGTAATGAAGTTCTATTTTTTTATTTATTAAATATACGTTGTCGAGGTACTTGCACAGAAAAAAATATCAAAATATATGCAGAAGTATCAGACAGCAAAACCCACTTGGACAGCAAAATTATAACACAGAGTCATTTATGTTGGAGGGAACCTCAGGAGGTCTTTGGTCCAGCTTGCTGTTCCAAGTAGGGTAAGCTCTGAGACCAGACCAGGTTGCTCAGTGTTTTTCCCATTTGCTCTTGAAAACCTCCAAGAACGGAGAATGCACAGCTTCCCTCAGCAAATGTGTGCCCCTTCCTGGATGTACTCAGAAACTGAAAAAGTTTCTTCTTATATCTTTTCTGAACCTCCATGGTTTCAACTCACGCTTGTTGTCTCTTATCCTCACAGTTTGGACTACTGTGAAGAGCCCAGCTCCATCTTCTCCCTCACCTCCCTGTAGGAGTCTGCTATTACCTGACTACCTGCTGGGGCGCACTGCTGGCTCATGTTCATCTCACTGTCCTGCTCAACCACATGGCCCTCCTATGGAGATGCTCCCTGTACTCCCAGTCACCAGCCTGTCCCATTGCAGTAGATTAGTCCATTCTAGGAGAAGAAAACTGTACTTGGTCTTCAATTTCAAAATATTTCTGTTGGCCCAGTCCTCCATCCTGTGTAGATCCCAGGACTGCTTCCAAGCACAGTGAATACACTCCCCAATTTGGTTTCATCTGCAGACTTAATGAAAGTGCACCCCATCTCATCTACTTCAGGTCAGTAATAAAGATATAAGATAGGATAGATCTCGCTTGTAACTTGTCTCCAGACAAGGTGGTGGGAATCATTAACCACTATCCTTTGAACCTAAAGATGAAATGGATGCCCTTCATCCATCTAATAGTCCACTCCTCTTGATCAAAACAACCTATGTTGAAAACAGATATATTGTGGGAAACTGCATCAAAATTATTCCTAAAATTCAGGTAAGTGACATCCTCTGCACCCTCATCCTCATGTCCAGTCATTTCATCACAAGGCATTGAGGCTGGCCAGACATGATTTACCCTCTGTTTCCAGTTGCCACCTTCTGTTTCATCTGCCCAGAAGCCAACAAGACTTGTTCAAGGATTTTCTCAGAGACCAAAATGGCACTTACTGGCCTGCAGTTTCCCAGACTGTCCTCCCCCTTTTTGTAGATGGGTGCAACAGTTGTCTTTCTTCAGTCGTTGACAACCTCTCCCAACGTTCATGACCTTCATGACCTTAGATGATAAAGATGACTTGCAATGATGTATTACAATGACATAAACCTTTGGGACCCTTGGACAAACACTATCTAGTTCCATGGACTTGTATACATCAAGGCTTCCCAAGGAACCACTGACTCAATTCCTTGTCTCCTATTTTAGTTTCCCTCTCCCTGACCATTGCTGCTAGGCATAAAGGTCTGAGAGACCTTGTCGGTGAAGACCAAGGCAAAGAAGTCATTGCTCAGCCTTGCATCTGCTGACGCTGCTACGTTCAGCAGTGAGTCCAGCTTGGAGAGTATGAAGTTCTCCTGACAGCGGTCTTTCCCTTGACCTTTCCAGACAAGTCCTAAAAAAAATCTGCTGGAGATATGCCCAGGTTAGTGTACATCAGGTGTGGGGTGTTTGTGGCAATACATTATGTATGTTGTACTAAAGGCAGGACATCGGCCATGGAGCCGTACACTTTCTGTTCACCCCTGCAAACCTCTTTCAACCCAGCCAAAGAGCTTAACTTTATATTATTATCTTTTATTTTACGTATTGATGATGTTTGTGTTTGCAACTAAAGAAAGCTGGGACTTGCAAGACATTTTCATGCCCTATTGGCCCAGATGCTATTGCTTTCACAAAACTAAAATACAGAATGCAAAATTTTGCTGGTGGTTGATGTGGCCCCTTGGTCTCACAGGAAAAGGGAGGGAAAAGTTTTGAGTCATTCGGCAATAACCACAGGGAAATATAGTCCCATCCACACTCATTTCCAGAGAGGAATTTGAGGTTTGGATGATACAGAAGAGGAATTACTGTGGGGAAAGGACTTCCCAGGCTCTGCTGGTAGAAGGACCTTCCAAAGTGCAGATGATTTTTATGGTCTCTGTAATTCTTCTAACTCTGTGTTTCTCATTTTATGAGTGTGAGCTGTCTCCATTTCCCTGCCCTTTCCCGTTGGGCCCATTTGTCTTTGTGTAACCCCGATTCAGCAGCAGCTCGGTGCCTCATGGGATGAGTGTGAGAACTGGCTGCATTTGCTGGCTACAGGAACAAACATTACCTTGCCTAAGAGGGACTGAGCTGCTGCCAGCAAATAAAGTCAGCTAGCAGTGCGTTGTCCGTAACTCTAGCCACCTCTCATTTCCCTCTCCTGGAGGGAATGAGCTCTTTGTGATTAGGAGTGTTTTCTGGTAACTCTTCGTGATGCCTTGGGCCTTTTTGCAGCCTTGGGGTAAAGAAAAGGGACATGGAAGTGCAGCCTTCAATTTCAGCAAAAGTGTTCCACATAGAATCATAAAATCATAGAATGGTTTGGGTGGAAAGGACAGGACCTTAAAGATCATCTTGTTCAAACCCACCTGACATGGGCAGGTACACCTTTAAATAGACCAGGTTGCTCAACTTGGCCTTGAATATTTCCAGGGATGGGACATCCACAGCTTCTTTGGACAACCTCTTCCAGTGCCTCACCACCCTCATAGTAAAGAATTTTTTCCTATTATCTAACCTAAACCTGCCCTCTGCCAGTTTTAAAGCCATTCCCTTTGTCCTATCATTACATGCCCATGTAAGAAGTCTCTCTCCAGCTCTCCTGTAGACCCCCTTTAGGCACAGGAAGGCTACTATAAGGCCTTCCTGGAGCCTTCTCTTCTCCAGAATGAACAACTCCAACTCTCTCAGCCCCTGTCCTCACAGGAGTGGTGCTTCAGCCCTCTGATCATCTTTATCACCTGCCACTAGTGCCTGTGATGAATTACTGGAGCTAAGATAAATCACAAACATGAGTTTTACAGAAGTTATTTGGGAGAATACGTGCTCTAAACCCCTCATTTTATCTTCTCAGAATGCATTCCAGTCACAATTCAACTTTAAATCCATAAAATATGAAAATCCACTGCACTGATAGCAGGTACAATACACAGTCCTGTGTTACTTGGCATGGCCATGATCCAACTTCTTTCATCTAGTTAGAAACAGACTACTCCTGTGAGCCCTTCATTTTCTGAACTTTGGATCTTTTGTGCTGATTTTGGTAGTTGCCCTAGGAAAACAATTGTTGGAGGAGGTGATAATGCAGGAGATTAATTCATTCACTGACATAGCTATGTGAGCATCTGATCACCAGACAAGAAATCTTGAAATGGCTTTCTTATGTGGTGGGGTCAAAATGTGAAGAATGCAGCACTGGGATATGATCTAATCATCTAACCAAATAGGCTGAGGCATTTTATACCACTGGAAGCCTTTTTCAGGGTGGTGGCACTTCTCCTAATGGGTTGCTCTTACCAAAATGTGACTTTGAATCTGAAGAGTCTTGTGAAAACAAGACTGCTACTAATAACTGCAAAGAATGAATGGGAAACCTCAAAGTATGTATCCAGGTGAACCCTATACAGTGAATTGTTTTGTGACATTTTAAACTGAGGGAAGTAGTGGAGTCACCATCTCTGGAGGTATTTAGAAAGTATGTCGATGTGGCACCTGGGGACATGGTTTAATGGAGGACTTGGCAGTGCTGGATTAACGGTTGGACTTAATGATCCTTTTTCTAACTTTTCTAACCTAAATTATTCTAAAAAAATTAAGTCTAAATCATAAAATAAAATCCCTGTTGCTATTTCTATGGCAACTTCATGCTGGTCATGCAAAACACTGTTACAAATGATATATTCAGGTGTATTCACTTAGTTGTAGACCCTGGCGTTACCAAATATGGTGAATTACTTCAGGGCTGCTCTCTCCTCTTGTTGTTGCTGACAGTCTGTATTTTTGGGGTTTCTGGTAACTGAGCATCTTTAGCTGTCCTATAAACTGTCAGCAACCAATGTCTGATCTCATCGCATGCAAGCCTGGACAGATGTGCAGACATTGTGGGGTTGGGGAGCTTGAGGATCGCAGGTGAAGAGCCTTGTTCAAGGCCCGATGCGCTAAGCCTTCTGCAGGAATTAATTGTCATGCAGACAATACTTTTGCTAATGTTTTACTTGGCAGGAGTGAACTGAAACGATTTGTATATAATTACACAACTCTACTTTGACTTGTGCTTCCTGATTATGCTGATGGGCAGCATTTTTGGCTATTAAGAAATCTGTATATAATCTTACACCGTACATGGTGATGATACACGAATTGATATTGGAACAATGACTGAATTCCTTCATGGTTTATTAATACCACTCTGAATTTAAACAGTTTTGATTAAATGTTCACTAGGGCTTGTGCTGTTTTATAACATGTAGTGCTTTTTGAAAAGAGGAATTTTCTTCTAAATTGTTTGTGTAAGTATCAGTCCTGATCAAAACAGGGAATTTATGTGTCCAGGAGATTTTGCTGTTGAATGCTGACATTTGAATCAATTTTTCCTACACTCTATGGTGCAGAATTTTTTTAAAAAATACGATCTATTTAGAAAACTGTAAGTTTTGGATTGGAGTTTGAAATTTTTAAGATTTTTAAGTGTTTACTGTATTTAATATTTTATGCTTTTACATGTTTATATTGATATTTCTTTATGCCATTTTTAGTGCTTTGAAATCAGTTTATTACTTCAGTGGACCTACATTTTATGATATTGTTTTAAATAATCATTAAGTTTGGCTTCTGTTTATTACACATTAAAGTGTTTTATCTTCTCTATGTAGCTGTCCCCGGTTTCTGTTGTGTTGAAACAATTTATCAGACTGCTCAGTTCCAATAAAAACAGGAAATACTTGGATGGGAGTGACATACCAGATCTTTGCAAAAAACAGGAGACACTGGGATCAAGGAAAGAGGTTTCATTCAGTGATAGAAAGCAGTGCACAGTAATGATTTTAAAAGATAGTAACACCCAGGGAGGGAATAAAATATTTCAGCTATGATATTAGTTTGTATTATGTTGTGCTATCTGCTAACTGCAGTAGTGTATAACATGACGTAAATTATACAAATTATTTTAAGATTAATACAAGACAAACAGGAACATAATTTCAGAATGTCAAAATGAAGTTTCATAGTGTATGCTCAATTTTATTTTCTTGAAATAGTCAACATTTGTGCTGAAAGCCTTTGGGGCTGGAGTTGATTTGTATCAACATACTTTAAAATGTTTAAATTTTGATGGAAAGGGCACTATTGCATTGGAAAATACTTTGATGAAAAAGTCAGCCCGTATTTCAGGTGCTGTTCTAAGACAGCAGTTTATTAAAACCTGTGTATGGAGGACCCATGCAGAGATGGACGTAGATATCGTTTCTTGTTTCCTGAGAAGTGGACTGAGCTGCCATTAAAATCAACAGGAAAGATGCCATTTACTTTTCCTCTCTTATAGGAGCAGGTATTGTTTTGTTTTTTAAAAGCTATTAAATATCTGCTTGAATTTCAACTGCTCTTTGACTATCCTCTTTTTAGAGCAGTTTTACTACTTTTGCTCTTTCTGATGGTGCTAGCTCCAAAGAGCCTGGTAAGGTGGCATCTTTACAGACATCCTTTGCTTTAAGCTTTCATATTCAACAGCTTGGAAGACCAGAAGCCGTCACTGAAATCTTGGCCTTTCTGAAGTCAGTGGGATGTCTGCCACTGGTTTCAGCAGAGTCAGGATTTCACTGCATGTTGGGAGGATTACCTTTTTTTTTGTGTGTTTCATTGGCAGAAAGGAAAGCCATACAAATCCAATACAGTTAAACAAACATATGATGGGTTTGGATGCCTCTTTGTATGCTATTAGAGGCAAATTGTGCTGGAACCTGCCTGTGTTCATTGGAAAGAGGTGGCAGAGCGATCACTGATTTGTAACAACATGGTAAGTTTTTTGAAAGCCACTATTTCCCATACATCTGTAAGAAATAATGTTATAAGATTACAAGTGATCTAGCAAAAATCAAGGAAAAGCTTTATAGAGGGGAAGGTGACTTTATTTGTAAAATGGAGTAAATTTCACCTATACTTTTGTGCCCATATGCTAATGCTGATGAGCAGTAGCAGGGGTGTATACCTGCATTCAGGCATCCAGATATGAGTACCCAGGTAATCTGGCTGAGACTCCTTGGCAGACAGGACAAGGAATGCCACCTGTAAAGTCCTCCCCCCATGTCTTGGTTCCTTCTTAGATTGGTGACAATGACCTGTGTTTGTATGTCCCTCTTTCATACCATCTGAAAATTGAGAGTCATTAGTTACTCAGCCTGGCCCACCCCTGTGGCTCCCAGTCTGGGTGTCCTGGGAAGCCACGCACAGACCAGCTGGGTTCTTCAAGACCTGCCAATCTAGGTTCTGTCAGCAGATGTGGTGCTTATATACCTTCCTCTGCTGCTTCTGTGGGTGGTTGTCCACCGTGATCTTTCCACTCCCATTCCATTCATACCTGTCCTAACGTTTCTACTGCAGTTCTCTACATGTTGATGCAAAATTCAACAGACTTTCTTCATTTGCAACTTTTTGCAAGGTCTATACAAATTTGAACTACTTGTAAATAAATACAGCCCCCCTTTCACTTATTTTACTTTGAAAGTGGCTCTGTTCTGATGCTAAGAATAACTTTCACTCTCAGGAAAAAGATCCATCTTCAAATGGGTAGTTTGTCAAGACTGCAAAACTTCACTGAATAATTCCTATGTTTATATATATTTTTTGTATTACATCATATTGTGAGGCCTCAACAAGACATATTTTTATAAGTTTATGCTAAAAAGAGTAATCTCTTTCAGCTTAACTTCTTGGCTGTGCGATTAAGAGACACCCATTTGATGAGGCCTCTGGTGCTAAGCCCTCTAAGATGAGTAAAAGGCATTACTTTCTGTCAAACTGCAAAGATTACAACTTTAAAAAAACATAAAGTAAAGAAGTATCTTAAATCTATTTTCTAATGGTTAGTGCAGCTTTTGCCTTTTATAGACTGTTGTATGTGAAGAACTGTGTGAAGCTGACCAAATTAAAACCAAAGCAGATAGCATTCTATTGCACGAATTAAGGCTTTAAAGTGAAATAAAAGAACAACCTTCCACCCACAAAAACTAGTCCAAAAGTAAGATTTTGATTTATTTGGTTCTACACATATTTTTGTCATTAAGCTTTGTGGTGTATTCTAAACTTTTGCTGCGCTGTTATGCATGTTAAGCCGCTGATTCCCACATGGTGAGCTAATAGCAAAGAAAACACTTGTGTCACCACAGTCAAGGAAAAGACTTCTGTCTTCAGCAGAGACACAGAAGATTTCAAGGCTCTCTCAAGTACATTTGCCTACATGAAGATGACACCACACAGTGTCATTTCTGGACTCTTCTGTCCTGACTTAGGACACCTACATGAGCTCCTTTCAGTCACAAGAGCAGAAAGGAATACAGAATGTAATGAAACCCCATCAAAGAAAAAAAAAAGGGGGCAAGCCAGCTAAGATCTTTAATTTTAGATAGCTCGGCAGAGTTAGCTGGGCAGATTCGGAATAAATGAGTCAAAACCACAGATGGTCATGAAAAAGAAGAAGAAAAGTTGTTGATAGTATCAGCAGAGTTGCATTAGCTAAGCACGTGTGTGTGTGTGCATGCAAATATCAGGATCCCCAGTACAAGAGCCTTTACCCTGGTACAGAGTCCATTCACATATGCTGGAGCTCCACCACTGCTGGTGCCTGCCCCTGGCTCCACTCTTTGAAGGCAAGAGGCTCCTTGGACTCCTTTTTTTTTGTAAACAGGGACAACAAATTGTGACTGCTAATGTATATGCCAAAATGTTCTTATCCTTTGAGTGGCTTAAATGATAATTTTTGAGTGCTATATATCAGTTAGGAGTTTGATATATAAACAATTAACTAATTTATTTTACTTTGAGCTTGACTATCCTACAGATTTGCTTACTCAGCTGACATACTGGGCCTGAAGAGGTGCAGAGATCTGCCCTGTAGAAGCTCTTTTGTATTTCCTTCTGCCTGGCTCCTGCAGTTTCTTTCAGAAGTGGGAGAGAAGGCATGAAGGGAGCTGCAGCAGCACAAGTCCTTGGCCATTGCCTGTCTCTTCTGCGCTCACATCAGGGGCGGTTCACTGTATAACATATCAGACAGGTACCAACTCCTGGAGGAGAATCCAAGAGGGATGCGATTCCCTCCTAACCATAATATATTTGCAGCTACAGAGATGCCCATCTTCACTTCCAAGAAGTGCTATTTCATCAGAGCTGTCCTTCCTCCTCATAGCGGAAGGGCCAGAGTCGTTCTGTTGGCCTAAGTCTTTACAGAAAGGAGCATTAAAATAGGTGTTAATCTGCACAAACTCTGTCTATTTTGATATTCTGTGAAGTTCTTTTACCATGGGAGCACAAAGCTCCAATTGTTGGTGAAAGTTGTGTCTTCACTAAAAGTGTTGGTTGGTGTTATCAGTCCTCCTTACTGGAGTACCACCTAATGAGTTGGGGGAGGAAAAAAGAGGTCCGAGGATCACCTTGCCAAGACAGTTTTCACTACAGTCAAAAACTAAGGCTAGGCTCCAAAACCAGATTGATTAGTGGTATTTTCTCCTGTTTTGCCTGCTTGCTTGTTTGCATCTGTGGGAATATGTGTGCATGCATGTGGGTTTTTTGTTTTTTTTTTCACAATTGTTTCACAGTCTCCCTTCTGATGTCTTGGAGACCACACACTAAGGAACACTGGGTGTAGACTAATTGTAAGACTTTCCTAGTAGCAGGAATTTAAAACTGAAATCCTTTCTGCTCTTTTTCTTCCCACAGACCATATCAAAATGCCAGCAGGCAGAGGTATGTTTTTCATATGGGAGGATATTCATCTTGCATCATCCAGTTCACTCACATGCTGGAAGTGTAAACATGTTAGAGTATGGGACAAGCCAACAAGTTACTTTGAAGTAAATTAAGGGCTGCAACTTGGTGATAACTGCAGTTCCCTTCCATTTTCACTCCATATGGACTAGTGTACCTGCAGTCACAATTGGGTAACCTGCCTTCTGCTGGCTACAAGGTAGGAGCTCACACCAAGGTACTGCGCAGTAAGGTCATGGCTTTGAGAATTTTTTTCTGATTTTTAAGGCTCACCACAGCAGAGGCAAGACAGCTGAAACACAGGCAAATAAGTAATGAAATGCCATGGGAAAAAAGAAAAAAAGAAATATGCACTTCATTTTAAATATGTATATCTATGCTATGCTTTTTCGAAGAAAAGTAAATGAACACCCCACAGAAATAATGCTTCATATTTCTTTTAGTTCTGGGATATTTCTTAACATTATTAGATGGACACAAAGCCAGATGGCTTCATTTTGAATTGTTATATGGTGTTCTTTTTCCACTGTGCCTAACAAAAAATATCTTAGGAAGCAAAAGCAAAAAAAAACTTCCTTATATTACGTAACTGTTAATTCAGCCTCAAAAAAAGAAAAGAAAAAAAAAGAAGCCATTTGGGATCCCATAGAAATATTATTGGATTATTGCTGAACATTTATTGCT
Organism: Neopelma chrysocephalum; assembly: GCF_003984885.1. Taxonomy (NCBI): domain Eukaryota; kingdom Metazoa; phylum Chordata; class Aves; order Passeriformes; family Pipridae; genus Neopelma; species Neopelma chrysocephalum. The sequence goes on from NW_020897689.1 coordinate 25,232,155, forward strand.
TAAGACAAACATTGGATTAAATGACAACTATTATAATGGCACCTTTGTGGCCAGTACACGCATTCATGGGAAAGTGGTTAATATTCCCTGCAAAGCAGCTGAGCTTTTCAGAAAGGCAAAAAATTGTACAGTTTTTTTCTGAGGTTGTTCATGTTTTCAGAAAATTCATACTGCTGGATGTGCCCAGGGGTTCTATGTGACTGTGAACATCTCCTGCTACCAGTGCTTTCCCAGTCGTCCCCAGTGCCCAGAGCACAGCCCAGACAGAGTCCGTCAGGAACAGCTCTGTAGGGTGAGAGATGATGAAAATGAAGCAGAGAGGAGCTGTGCATCATGTAGTGTGATGGTGACAGGGCCAGGAATAAACCTAGACCTCCTGACTCCCTATCTTGTGATCTCCCCACTGGATGTCTTCCTGTTTTCCTTTGAAATGTTGACAGCTTACTGGAGAGGAAAATCTACAAACATTACACATTCCACTGTCAAAAAAGGGGCTTTGTTATTTGATATAGGAACTCTTTTAATTATTGAGGTAACTTCACAGCATGAGGTCACAAAGGGCAAATTTGTTAGCAGCATTTATGAGTGATCTCTCCACGGGCAGCACACAAGTCCAGAAGAACTGGCTTGACATGATGGAGTTTTTTATGCAGTTCCATTCAAGAATATTTTAATAACAAGCATCATAACTTCATTCACTGGAAATAGTGAAATTGGTACTGATCCAGTGAGACAACTGACCTGATTTTTCATGCACCACTTGAATCAACACCAAAAACTGTTCCAGCTCCAGTTTCTTTGGATTTTAGTTTCAGATAAAAACAGATGTACACAAATCCAAAGAGATAGTTTTTTCCCTGTAGGAACCAGGAATTTAAACAAAACTTCATACATGTCCACCACACTGACTGTACTTCAACAGTTTGAGTTTTCAGAAAAATACAAACTGGTTTTTAGACATTTTGGATAGCTAATTTAAATGCTTTCATTAGTTGCAGGACATTTTTGTTGTTTCTTATGAATATTTCTATTAAAATTGTTCACAATAAGCCAGCTTTGTCTCTTCTTTATAATGGGAATATTAAAGGAGTTGGAACTAAAATATATCATGGGCTAAAGCTCTCCCCTCTGTGTACAGTAAACACACAGTAAAAGAAAAAAGTATTCCACCTTGTAAAAATAAACCATGAAAACTTAATTGTTCTTGGTGTGAAGTCAGAGGTGAAGTTCTGTCACCTTTTTACCTTCTTATGCTTAATGGTACAAGGCATGTTGGATTCAGCACTGGGACTAAGATGGAGAGAACCTGGAAAGCATTCTTCTTAAGAAGCCTCAAACGTCAGCCTACGTCTAACAAGCCAAAGCACACATCTTTGGGAATTTTGCATCATGCTCAGAATTTGGTCTGTGCCTGACTGAGGTGCACTGGTTTAACGGAGCATTGTGCTGAGGTAACTCTTGAGTCACTGGAACTCGTATGATCTCCACACCTCCTTTTGAGCTGGTCGTACAGTGACTGTGATATAACAGTGGCTGTGTTAGAAAAGGATGTATTCTTTTCATCGCTGTGTTAACCAGCAGCTACAGTAAGCAGTGCCAAGGCAGATGAAAACAGTAACTACAATGATGACATCATAGACGTCAGCTCTTTAAGAATTTCACAAAGAAAGGTAAGGATCTGTATCTTCATGCTGGTGATGGAACAAAACCCAACACACAAAGTAGCTTGTTATGTTGTTTCAAAAAGTGAGAGATGGACATTTGGTCCAACACCCTTCACCTTATTGGTCATGATATTCGATATACGCATGTGGATATATAATCCCTGGAGCTGAGCCTGCACTTCAGATACCCCACATCATTTGCCTTGTCCTGATTATTCATAGCTTCTCTACAAGGCTCAGAGGTTTGAAGGCTTGGGGCTCCCAGACACCACGGGCCATGCAGACTGCTGTGCCTATGTTGCTACCGTGGTGTCCTCGTCCAAAATCTCGATGAGCTCTTCAGAGCTTGCTAGTGTGCCAGGTTGCTAGGTCCTCTCTTGTATTGCCAGAGAAAACCCTTCTCTACAGGTACTTGTCTTAGGTGTCACCACTACTCTGGAATTATATTCAAGATCAGTGGGGTGATTGGAGCTTAAGTCCCTGTATTATCCCAGTCTGCCCTGCAAGGGTCTCAGAAAAGCTGTGGTGAGCCACACTCAGGCTGTCCACTCCAGGCTTTTAGACTAGGTTTCATGACTTCTTGTTTCCTTAAATATAGAGGATACCAGGATTTCGCAGCCTCAGGTTGTAGGTGGTCCAAAGGACTCATGAAGCTCTTGAACTTTGACATCACAGTGGCACTGGTGTCCTTCTTAAGCACTATAATAGCAGCTCTGAATGTGGCCCATATGTCCTTTCCTAGCAATATAATCTGCAAGGATAGACTTTTATAATCAACCTTATACATTCCCAAAGAAGCTATCGGGGCTGCACGTGAGCTGAAGAGTGTCAGCTTTAAAGAATTAACCCTTGTAAACCTTCATAGTCCTTGAGGATGTTTGTGTGAACATAATACTGCACCTTCAGAAGGAGGGATTTTTTCTGCCTTTACTGATCTGAACATGCGAAATACTTTGGATCTTCTATATCGTATAGCAGGGTCAAGCATTTTAATTTATAGAGGGTCACAGTTGCTATTCTCCTTAAACACCAATGGAATTTTTCAATATCCTTGAAGTAAATCCCTTTTGCAAAACAGTAAATGCTAGTATGACAGTATGTCAAACATAGATTTGTTCCGAGATTATTTACTTACAATTAGACAACTGTGCTGGCTCTCAGAGAGACTAGTCAGCAAAATCAACATTATTTGAAAGAGCAGCGGGATGGCTAGTGTTTTAGAATCCAAGGAATGTGGTTTTCATAAATTCCACAGCCTGGTGAGATGCCACAGAACTAGCTAATTTGTTCTTTAAAGTTTTTGTGGGAGCCTATTTTACACATATTTACATTTTAAAGGGTTTCCATTTTGTGAGGAAAAAGCTTTCCATTTTAAAGCTAGTGAGATGGACATTTTCCCATTAAGAACAAAGTATTTTCCATCCTTTCTTTTTCTCCTTTGACATATATGTATGTATACACATACACAACTCTTGGGCAGGGCAGGGCAGCTGCTAGGAGTGAAATTACTGAACAAGAAGGTACAGTCTGTTTGCAGCTCCAACCTGCTTCATAATACCATCAGTATTTTTGCATGTTGCAGTTCAGATTCTTCTTTGAAACTGCTGTTTCTTAATAAGCATTCCCTATAAATCCTTGCTGTGTCATTTTCTCATTCCTGAGCTGAAAACAAAAGGTAGAGCCTATACTTACGTGCAGTGAGGCAGTTTTTAAGCAGACATTCTTCATGGTGTATGTTTTCAATAAAATCTTAATTATCTTCTTCACTAAACTGGCATGTTTCTCTTTGTGTACACAGCGTAGTTCAGCACATACTTTTAAAGCAAGGCAGGGACAGCAGAGAAGCTGCAAAGCCCACTTGGGAGTTCAAAAATGGGTGTTTGGACATCTTTTACGCACACACTGAGGGGCTGGTTTTTGGTTTAGCGCAACCCAGCAGAATGAGTGCAAAGCAGATGTGGAGAGCTCTTTTCCAGTGCCAGAGAAAGCAGCAGGAAGCAAAGTGGAGAGCTACTGGGGCAGAGAATCTGCATGGAAAAATGACTTGACCGAGGCAGTGGTGCCTCCCTTGCCTGGGTCACAGCTCAGGATACTCAGGCTCACTGCTGCTTCTGCCACAGCCTCCATGCTGGCAGTTTTGGCTGGGGCAACCCTTCCTGGGATACCCAGCGAGACCCCTGTCCCTGCCCACCTCTGGCTGCACAGGGGCATCCACTCTGCTATTCCCTTGCTCCCCACAGCAGCTCTGCTCCTCCTGACTCCTCTTTGAGACTGTTCCTGGCCTCTCTTTTTTGTGGCCACCTTGCAAAGACCTCGAGACCTCTGCTCATCTAACCATACGACCATTCTTTAATTTTCTCTACAGAAGAAGGAGTCTGAGAGGCTCCAAATATCAGTAATATTCTAGGCATTGCCACTATTTTTCAGCTTAATTAAAAATAGTCCTTGAAATCCCTGAAGTCTGTTTATAATATTGCAATGAGTTTACCTGGTCTTTTCAAAATTTGTCTGACACTTAAACTCTGACTTCAAGATCTCTTCAGTATTTCTGGTTTTCTGCACCCACCACAATCAGTGAGGACTCGGCTCCGAATGCAGGAGAGCAAATAAATGAAGTTTCAGCCATCAATGCCTCACATCAGGTGTGTCAGGTAAGAAAGCACAAAAGGGAGGAAATCAGAATTTTTTCATACATGTTACAAGGTGCTTTTCAAGCTCATTCTAAAGGGAAAAAGTGTCAGTAAAAAAGACAGCAGATTTTCCGACAGATTTACACATTTGTATTTACTTGATAAGCTAGGTAGGGTCTTTCTAAAACATTAAAGACATTTTTTGCACTCAGTGTTCGCATAATGATGTAGAAACATATGCCAGGAATAGTCTCAAGGGAGGAAAAAGAAACAGTGAACTAGGAAACCAGGCTCCTGTTAGGGGAGATAATTAGAATATCTGAAGAGTGACAAAATTCCAGCACCAAAACAGCTTCAGTTCACATAATGAAGGAGGTTCCAGGCAGATGGAATATAACAAAGACCTAATAAAATTTCTGCTAGTTTCTGTTAAAATTTTTGCAAAGAGCCATGCACTATGAAATTTGCTTCACAACCATACTCCCTACCTTTCTAGTCTTCCCCACTTATTTAGTTTGTGCCTCCACTACTTTATTATCTTTGCTTCAGAATTTACAAGTAGCCATTGTCTGCCACCAGGAGCACATGAAGTTTTAGGTGCAGCAGAACTAAACCACACGCAAGAACCTGACCCAGACCAGCATCAGAGCTGGCTCTAGATGGGGGGAGGGGTGTGTGTGTCAACACTGCAGCCTGAGACCACTCATTCAAGTTGCCTATACTTCGCACGTGGAGATCTCGGGGTACAATAACCATCAGGACTTATTCTCCCTTCAGGAGAGGAGAAGCCTGCTAATGCAGATCTCTTTTTTACACTTGGTTGTGTAAGGGAAGGGGGAGGAGGAGGAGGCATCTGGCAGCAAGGAGCAGAAAAGCAGGAAAGAATGGGGTATGTGTTTTGCTCTGCTCCATCAAGTAGCCCTGCCCTGGTCCATTTGTTGTGCAATTTAAAATTGCCTGTCAGCAACATTATTTATGGCACAGGCTGAGTCTCAGAATCAGGAAGCCAAATCCAGCTTCCCTGATGTCATTCTCCACCCAGGCTACTAGATTGTTAACCTTATTTCTTAAGAAACTTATTTCTACATGACTTTTGCAGCCTGTTTGTACAAGAATCTGTGTCTCCTCTTTTCTCAAGAACTTTGCAATGCAATTCACCCATTTCAATCAGATTTAGCAGAAAGGCACAGGGCTCAAAATTGTTCAGTTCTCAAACATTTGATTGAACCATTTGTCCACGTAGAAAAACAAGAGCCAGAGTAGCATCTGTTCCTCAAGGGAATGCAGACAGACCTCAGCCTTTGGTCGGTCTAGAAGTGGCTATCTGACCCATCCCCATGTGCACATTAGCTGGCTGGCTGGCATGCAGCACATGTCAGCCAGACACAGCTTGTGCTGCCCAGAACGGTGGAGAGGGGTATCCATATTGTAGTGGTGGGAAGATGGGGGATGTGAGAGGAACTGAAGGCATGGGGCAAAATGGCATGTTCATGAAGACACAAAGAAGAATTGGGATGATTCATCAAGAGACATAGAGCCCATGGGGAGCAAATCTGTGGTGAGACACCTCCAACCCTTAGAGAGCACATTAGCCATTGCAGGTCTCCTGGGCTCAGCATGACCTTGCTCACATCCAGCTGAAGTATGAGACAAATGGCAATACCTCGAGGGCAGAACTGAGCAGGCTTCATGACATTTTTTGTGTTTCAAGCACCGGAGATAAACCAGATGATGCATAAATTCAGAGATCATAGTTTAAGAAGATTTAGGAAACAGGACTTTTGACTTCATGAAAAAAAAGACAGAATAGAAAGGCTCCAGGAATATGTTAATAGCAGTGATGATTGCATTCTTAATAATAAACCAAGGGCTCTGATTTAACCTATGGAATGACCAGACACAGAAGGAATTCAAGTGGAATTTTCTGCTTGCAGAGCAGTGGAGAGAGCATGCAGGAAAAACAGCGAAGGAAGAAAAAGGTGTGGTGTGCAAGCATGGGCTAAAAGGCACTGTAGAATTTACCTAGAGACTCAGAGAAGGGGCACACTTAATTAGAAAGGACTCCTAGCTTACTTCTGTCCCAAAATGTCTCTCATTTGCTATTAGCAGCTCAGCAGGCGTGGTATGATACAATTACTCATTAGGTAAAGGAATTTCAAACCTTTCCCCTAAGAGAAAGCTAAGCTCAAACTCAATCCTGCAACTTTTGACAAGCCTGAGCAATAATTAAACAAGGATCACAGAGCTGGGCTTTATTTTTGTTTTGTTGTGAGAGCTCAGGGTTTGAAATGGAGAGTTTGCTCCTGGTCATATGTGCTGTATTACACTGCAGCTATCCTGCACACACCGTCCTCTTGCCTGCTCCATTGGGCTGAGACAGGCTAGTCTTATCAGCCTAAACTTATTTTCCTTATGAAATGCATCAAGTACAGCCTCTCCTTTTCTAACAAAATCATTAGCTGAGAGTGCAATAACCATATTTTATAATTCTGGACAGAGGAGAAGATGAGGACGATGAGTTTACATAGGTTTGTGGTCGTGTCTGCACGAAAGATTAATCTTTTTTATCATCATATTGGTGTTGTTGTAGCTTTTGTGGTTTAAGAGTACTATTTTTTTATTAAACTGAAGGACTTAATTAGAAAAATGGGCAAAGCTTTTAGATTTGTGTCTTTTTTATTCAACTATGGCAGCTAGGCTAATAAAAGATATTTCCTCCCTCTACAAACCTTACCTTTCGATTAAATCTCTACAAAATAAATACCGCACTGATTTACGGCACATTCAACGTTATCCCTGTGTGCCACTCTTTTCAATAACTAATAAATAAAAATATCAAGTTAATGTACATCAAAGGCATTTAGAATAAAATCTTCAAATTAAACAGGAACATATGTAGCTCACATATCTTTATTTGAATAAAGTATATGGAAAAACTAACAAAGCTTACTGTTTCAGCTGATGTTTTCCTCAGAAAACTTTGCTGAGTAAGACACTGAAATGTTAAACATTGTTTCTCTTTCCATTTCTGTTGCTTAAGGAATTTTCTACAATACTGTGGAGTGTGTGTGTTGGGAAAATAACACCACTTTAACATTTTTTTGTAAGTCATTTTGATTCTCTTTTGTTATGCCAGAGATTTACTGTTTCTTTTGACATCATAGCAGCTGTTTTTGCAAGGACTGCTTGGGACTGCAGCAAAGGAATCTTGCTTGCTTCCATCTGCCTGTACAGAACAAAAAGCTGACAGACACCAAGTATTTTGACAATTGTTTGGTGGATAACAAGGAACTAGCAAAATCTTACAAAATTCTCGTGAAGAGACTAAAAAAATTAAAAAGAAGCAGAAAAGTTATCCAGAAAAAACACCACTTAGTTTGTGACCAAACCAAAGAGCAGCATCTCAGGTTTCTTTGGGAGGCCACTGTCTGGGATCAGGTGCTCCTACAGGATATACTCTGCATGCCAAGTTTTCCCCCCAAGACTTGTCTGTGGGACTGTCTTTGCTTTCCTCGCTGGAAATACCACTCAACCCATCCAAGGACCGAACTTACCACAGCTGCTTTTTTCAAGGATCCTTTAGAGTGCAAGAGGACTATTTCCCCTAAGAAAGCAGGTTATTTGTCAGCAGGCAAGCCACCCCTCTACAAACGCCTGGCCTTTTACAGCAGGGCTACTTTTGTGCAACTCTGTGGTTTCAGATGATTTCCACAGAAACTTCCATCAGGAGATTCCCCAGACACTGGACTTAATAATGTTCTTTGCTCAGTATAATGAAACCCAAGCCTGAGCTGGGAGAACAGGTACTTTCAGTCTCTAAATGCTCCCTTTTGTACAACTAGTTATAGAGGCATTGGATTAAAGTCCCTTACACTTCCCTGCAAGGTTGCTCTAGCTAAAGAGACACACTGAAAAAAAATGAAAAAGCAGATCCTAGTTTTTAGAAAACCAGCTCAAAAGCTTTCAGAAAAAATGTATTACCTCCATGATCTAAACAGACAGAAAGCAAGCACATTCAGAAAATATGATAAGGAAAGCACTGAAGCAGGTGGTCTTAAACTTGGAGATACAGAAAATGTGACAATGAGCAGAAATACCTTTATTTCTGGCACATTAGGCAATGTCAATTTTCCTGTCCTGACTAACCAGGAAGAAGCTAAAATTAAGTATGAGCTGGGTTTACTAAGCAGTTATTGCTGTATTACAGCCAATAATCCAGGGAAAGCAGAGCAGGCCACGTCTCTGCAAATACTCTGGGTTACTTGAAGAAGAAACTAGACAGTGAATGTCTCTGTTCTTCTCCAATTTAGATTTGAATCACAGAATCAACTAGATTGGAAAAGACCTCTGAGATTACCGAGTCCAACCTATGACCTAACACTACCTTGTCAACTAGACCACGGCACTTAGTACTTGTTACATTATCAGATAGGAGGAGGCATTTACTTTGAATAGGCACTTTGTGGTGGGGTAAGTTCCTCTAGTCCTTCCTCAGACTTGTTGTGCTTGGTGTTTTGCCTGTGTAGGATTAAATAAAATTTAAAAAAAAGCAACATAATGCACCATATACCAAGTGCTTTCAAGGAATAAACAGCATCTACCTTATTGTGATCATATTGGCCATATGCAGACACTGCAGTGTGTTATCATCAACGGGAAAGCATTTAGAAGCAGGATGGTGAACAAAACACATTGCTTTATGAAAGAAACCAGAAGGCCTAGACGAGGCTGAGAGGAGCTGGCCTGTATAATGGAATTGGGTCGAAACTCCTCAATCCTTGTCAAGACAGACTGTTCCTTCACAGGTGGGAGCATAGCACCATCTCTCACCAGTGGGTAGTATCACTATTGCAGCCCAATACTATTCAGTTCCATGCTGCCACCTTGACTCAAAGCATTTTGTAAGGGCTAGAAAAGGTAGAGGATCTCATGAACACTTCTCCCAGCCTCAGGATTTTCCAGGGTAGTCTCTCTCCATGGGCAGTCCTGTCTTTGCCATACCGACATGATCAGCACAGCTTGCTTTGGCTTGGACAGGTTAGCTGCAGCAGCTCTTGATATGAATAATCCCGCCAGTGAAACTACAAGATGATTTATAAAGAACACTTGAGGGAAACTCTTGATTTTGTGGGGACATCTTGCAAAATCTGCAGTGACAAACAGAGACACATAACTGGTTTCCTAATAGAATTTCCTCTAGTTTCATATGCAAATAGGGTTTTCATATAAGTACAAAATGGGAGCTGTCTGGCCATAAATTTCTTTCATTTTACCATCAGTTTCTTGGCTACTTGGAACACAATGAATAAGAAATGTAAGAGCAAGACCTTAGAGTAAAAGTTGAAGTGTAAGAAATAGAAAAATTTTGTGCCAAGGATATAGACTTGGTATTTCTGGCAAATGTCCACATTTAAGTGGACTTTTCACATGATATGGATAAATGTTGTGAGTTGTTGACAAAATTCAATTTTTCTGTTTTGTCCACAACATGAAAAATCCCTTTTCTATTTCTGCAGTAAGTCCAAACACCAAGGCTTGCAAATGCTATTTAACTGCAATCAAACATAAGTTGAGTAAAGTTTACTGGTTTGTTTTTCTTTTTTGTGCAAAGAGCAACTCCTTTAAGTGCACATAACACAGTGAACACAACTTCTTGGCTGCTTCCATGTGGAAGACTCTTGCTATACATTTCTCTTTAATATTGACCAGTGTTGAAACAAGGAGATTATAAACCTTTATTCTCTAAACTGCTTCCTGCTCTTACAACAGGTAGAAGTTAGATGCATAAGGGATAAGAGAGCACTTTATATGACTATTTCAGTCTTAGATAATGTTTGCTGGATTGCCAGAAGAGGATCTTTCTGATGAGGTTACACATGAAGATTTTTCTGCTACAGAAAATCAACGCGTACTGGTTGCTCACAGCTTTTGGGCAGAAGTAAAAGCTTTTTGTTGAAGAAGTTTCTGTCAAAATGTCTCTATATTTATTTCTCTAAACAAAAAATAAGAAATTTCATCTCTTAACTCTGAAGCTAGAACAGGAAGGAAGCTCTTCCTTCAGCTGAAAGGAAGGGAGAGAGAACTTCCCCATATAAAATTAAAAGCGGGAGTGAATAAAGACAGTAGCTATCAGCAAAATTCGGCACGTATCTTTCATGTCTAAAACCACTTCCGTTCTTTAAGAAAACTGGAAGTGGATTTTGGACATAATCTGACAATTAAAGCAACTATTTTCTAATGCTTCTATGTCACAGGGCAGGAGTTTTTATTATAATTTCTTTGGCAGTTGTTCCATTCTCAATTACATGGGAGTGTGTACACTTCAGTGACAAAAGATCCTGTATCTGTTTGCATATGTGAGAACTGAAGCCTGACTTAGACACCACAATAGTTGTCATGTGTAGCAAGAACAGAGATTAGCTGTGATTTCTATAGAGTAAATCTGTTGTTAACACATGACCTGTAAGAAAAGTAGGGAGCCTCTGCAACTTACTTACGTGATAGCATCTCTCTTATTAATCCACTGTACCCTTTTAACATAAACATTTCAGGTAGATGGGGAATTGTGGTCTATTTTTTTTTGTCATTAATGTTACCATAAATTATGGGATGGATTTGATCTTATCAAGGTCTCAAGTCATGGAAATTAACACCTGCAAGAAACCATTGCAATAAATGACTAAACTACTAATAGGAAAGCATAGATGCCATGAGATGGCAACAAAGGGCTGTGGCAAAATTTATTAAATGATTTTATTGAAACAGTGAGATCTGAGTGCCCTATAGTTCCACAGTACTATGACAACTTTAGGGATCATTTGTTCATTTGAAGCTTCCACATTTCTAACATGAGAAAACATTTCAGTTATATTGTTAATATTTTGGAGATATGCTGGCTAAAATAAAGGGGTTTCTCTTATACCCTTGTACTCTGGGGGCTTATGCAGCTCTTACCTAAACCCTAGATACTTGGGACCTTGAGGATGCTTGTCCTAGTTGCTTCTCTGTATGGTTCCAGCAGGATATAGATACCAGTTTCAGTTGCAGTGTGTTGCCTCTGCTGGTGGCTAGAAGCAATGCCTAAACATTAGTCTCAGGCCTTTTTCCTTAGATAAAGGTTTTGTTTCATTTTTGTTTGATGTGGTGAAGATTCTTAGATGGAAATATCTTCCTAGGAGATCTCAGAGGGACAAATTTCTGCTGGGAAAAAGTTTTCATTAGTAAGTGCCTGGGTTTTTCAGTACTACCAATGATCACTTAGAGAAATTATGCATAGAAATATCTAAACTTTTACTCCCTCTTGGAGCCATTGACACTTAGCACAGTAAGAGCTGGAGAGGAATCTATCACAAAAAAAATTATATGCAAACGCTGTCAGTGGCTGCCTTAAGTGTACTTAGCTGCTTAGCACTGTTGGGTTAGGTGACTCGTTATGACTGAAGGAAATGGTGGATAATGGCAGAATGTGAGATCCCATCAATCATAGTTTGGATGAGGCTGAAAAATCTGCATTTACTTAATCTGAAAATACAAAATGTTTTTACCTCTCTTTCAGTTTTATATCCTTCTACCATAGGACTGACAAAAATCAAAAGTGCATCTTTGTTTCCCAATTCTCTTAATTGCATCAGATTGCATTTAATGTCCAAATTAATATCCCAATGAGACACAATTTGTCTGAGAAATACTTTATATAGGATGAACAAGGCACATAGTCTGACTACAGTTACTACTATATTCCATGGGAATGACAACACCAGTTCAGACTCTTCACTCACACTTCAGACCTAACCAAGCCATAACAAAGCAACTGTCCTCTTGCAGAACACAAAACAACAAAGTTTTCGGAAAAAGTCTCAGTTTCATGTGTCCTTATTTGTTCAGCCAGGCACAATACTCCTTCCCAGACTGAAGAAATAGATAGTAAGTGGCAATTATTGTATTTTCATTTTGGAAAGGTTCATCTGGTTTAATCTCTTATGTATGGATATATGTACCTGCCCCCAATATTCCAGACAAAGCTTAATGGAATAATGATACCACCTTAGCTATTAATAGAATGACTTCAGCTGATTAGTCAAGCTTAACCTACTTTTTTCTGACAAGGTCTTCAAGTTTACTTCTGTTTAAACAAGAACAGAAAGCTTTCACTGATGTTTATTAAGTATAAACCCTTATTTTTCTGTAATGGCAGTGAAAAGAAATAAATAGTTCAGAGGTGACAAATGAACATTTTAAAGTGTCCTTTGCAGAATAAGTGACCCCTGTCTGGTTGGTTTCCTCAGATGTAGTGAAAATATCCAATGTACTTAATAACAGGAAGCAATCCAGCATCAAATTTCTTGATTGCGAGTGAGCAAGATATACTATTTTATGCATTTATAATAATGGCCAGTCTTCGCGAACGAAGATCTGGGGAAAGGTCTTTTTACCTTTCCAGCCTGCGCAATGGATTTTTTAGGTGAGACACTTCCTGCGCTGAACTGAGCCCACCCTTTAATCCTAAGGTTCATCTGCCGGGGCCAAGCAAGCTTGGACAATGGCAGTGAGGTCCTCAGGACGTAGGTTTGTTTAGAGTGACCTTCTCATAGATGGATGGCCTCACAGGGCTTACGGGTTCCATCTGCCCGGGAGACCGAGGAATCGAACCTGGGTTGCAGCAGTGAGAGTCCTGCATCCTAACCACTAGGCCACCAGGGGTCTCTTTTATGCATTTATAGGTAAAAGATTGGGTATTATTCAGTCTTAAAGATGTAATAATGGAAGGATCTGCATTACTATCAGGAAGTTATGAGTTGCAATTCTGTATAGTAAACTTAATTAAATTGATCCTGAAGAAACCTAAACTCTAAATGTTAGTCCAGGTCAGAAGCACACAAGGCTTGTAAGAAAGCAACCCTCTTTTACTTACTAAATTAAATGTACTGGCCAGACACTTTGTTTTCTACCAGTTTTCCTAAGACTCTTTCTCAGCTATATCCTTCTCCCTCAGACAGTGACAGCTAAGGAGACAATTAAGCCCTTAATGGAGGAATGTCACTGAGGCACGAGAGGACAGGAGCCCTTTCATTTGGTAATGCATAACAGTGGCCGGCAGAACACAGTTCCCCTGGAGCTATGGCTCTTAAAAAACTGCAGATGAGTTCCTGTGCAGCTCCTACAGCTGTTCTTCATCTCTCTTGGTCTCATCACTCAATTAGTGAGATTTTGTGGTGAGTATCATGATGTGTTACATCGCTCCATGCTTTACCATATGTGTTTTAGCTTGCACCCATGCACATATCCTCAGTGCCAGTCCCCTGGTTGTGTGGGCTGTGTAGGTTGTGCAGGCATGTCAGGGTTGGGTGGATAGGGCAGATAGCTGGCTGATGCACATCAGTGCCTAACATCAATGTGGAAACAGAGCACATCCTGGACCCACAGACTGGAAGGGAAAATAGCTCTGATAACTTACATACTGCTCGAGCATCCTTGACTGCAACAAAAACATTACTTATCAATCTGAAAAGACTCCATAATGACCCAGTTCTCTTTCAGCCACAGCTCTGAACTGTCAGACTGATGCTTATCTGTCCTGACTTGTAATAACAACCAGCCTGGTGGGGTGGCATTGAGGAGCATGGGGGGACCAGCTTTCAGGTCTGGTGGTATGGGGAGGAGGGCAGAGGAGATGTCTGTGCAATCAACCACAGGAGACTCAGCTCCTGGGAGAAGCTTGCTGGAGGCAGTTTCTAACATCTGGTTTGAGAAACAGCTGTGATTTGCTGATCTACATAATTGAGATGCCTCCCTGGAATTAACTGTCTCCAGAGGAAACTCAGCATCTGAGCAAATAAGATAAGCAGGAAGGATGTGGTATTGAGATACATGGAAGTCGGGTCTCCCATTTCTTTGTCTGTGTGCTAAACATCTTTCTTGGGTACCTTGCTTCTTCACAGGGGATTTATAACAGGCAATGCCAGTGCTGCAGCCTCCTGGGATCACCGTGTGGAAGTCAGTAGCTCCTGACTAATCCTGTGTCTCTGGTTACGGTATTCGAGCTGACAGACATGCAACCATCTCTCTGTCAGTGCAGAGTTCTTGCCCAGGAAGCATTTGAAATCCTGTCCTGTTTCTGTCTTCGAAACCCAAAATCTCCCTTTGGACTCTATTCCAGTCCCACAGTGCCAAGATATTATATTTAGGCTAATTTTTTGTTACTTTGACCTCTTTGCACTACCCCTCACTGTTCTGTTCTCTCCTCAGTTGCCAGCCCCTGTGGTGACGATGCAGTATTTCTCTCCACACTCCTGTATCAAATGCTCAATTTCCCTTGGTAAGCCTGTTCAGCCTGTTTGTCCTGTCCTATAATCAATATCTATTTTCTATGAAACTCTGTGGCAAATATTTTTATATGTATTCCTAATAAATGGCTCTCCCATCCCAAATGTTGCTTTGACTAGAGAGGTGGAAAGGAGAGACAAAGGAGGCAGCAATCAGGAGAAAAGCAAGAAATGATAATGGAAATATTTTACATTCCACCAACTGCATGAAACTGCGCCTATCATTTCACAATTAAAAATGGGATTCAGCTGCTTTTCCCCAGAGTGTCGTGAAATGACAGGCATAGTTTTTGCAGTTTAGAGAAAGCTAAGACATTTCTAAAATATATAGCAAAGGGAGCTAAACTTTTTGCCAAGATAATTTCCTGAGGCAGTTAATTTCTTACTAAAAAGCAAACACATCCCTTCTAATTATCTTGAGTCCATGCCTCTCACATAGATGAAAACTGGTTTTTAACCGTATGTGCTGAAGTTATAACTTTTCAGAAAAATGCAATCATTTAAAATAATATAATTGAAAACAAATGCAAACAAAGCACAACTCACAAACAAGCAGAGGAGAAAAGTGCCAGGTTATTATCTCAGCCAGAAGTAAATTTTCCAGGTTAATCATCTCTCTCAAACACACCCAGTTTTGCTATCTGACCAGCTACCACATTTTACGCTCACATGGACATACTTAGTGTTTCATGTTTTCTACTGCTTGCTCCCTCAGTCACACACGATGTTTATGAATGTGGTTTCCTCTTCTTGCCAGTGCATGAGGCTGAGCCAGACCTTGGGCTCTCACTTGTGCTCTACATGGGGTCCCAACACTTCAAGAGATTTGAGGTGATGCACCTTCAACTTCTGCTAGGGCCGGGGCAGACAGCTGCAGGAGACAATCCTCAGAACTTGTTAACTCTGGGGTCAGACTTGTGCTTGAGTATGAATTGGATTGTCCACACTACCTTCAAGAATCTTCAAGCTCTGGCTGATGTCTGAAGCGAGGTAGTAGGCTGAGAACCAGAAAAGCCTAGGAACAAGGGAGGAACTGGCCTTTTCCTTCAGCCAGTGTAGAAGCCAGGGTTTTGAGGCACAATTAACAAATTAAAGTCCTAATTTTGGTGTGCCAGAATAAATGCAGCCAAAGACAATCTGTTTCCAGATTCACAAATTTGAGGTGGTTAGCAAATAAGAAAATGAGAGTCTTTGTTATCATGCCTGGCTAACAATCTACCTCCCTAATTTAATATACCCACTTTGAGAAAACAGAACCTAATTCTCACACACTTCAAAATTTCTGGTCTCGTGTGGGAATTTTTAATTGCCAGGTAGAAAAAAGTCATATGTCAAGCTATGCCTCATAAAGTCATGAGCTTTTATATTCCACAAATGGAAGGTGCAGAAGACAAATGACACAAAGCTATGATATGCAAATCTTCCTTATTGTGACTATGCATAAAGACAATAATAATGCCAAGCTGTTGAAGTATGTTATTGCAGCTTGTACAAAGGGAAATATTCCTTATTTCTCAACTAGCATTCCTAAATACCTTATTATTTAAATGGGGTTATTTTATTGGCAGACACATAACTTCTTTACAGACACCTCTCAAGACAATGCTGACTTACATTAATATGCAAAGATGAATCTATTTCTCACTAATTTTGTATTGCTACATAAAGAAGAACAGGAAAATCACAGCTTAGTATTTAACAAAAAGCCTAACATTTAAACTGGGATCACCTCTCTGCTGTGACAGACATAGGCATTTTAGACTCTGGCATTTAGGGGGAAAGTGCACAGTTAATTGCTACCAGCACTCTGACATGTCTTAGGTCTAAAGCTAAGAGCTTTCATACTGAAACTTGCAGGAGCTCTGGCTTAAAACTGCAGAAAAATATTACTGCTATGAACTAGATCCTTAGGGTTATACCAGCTGTGCTTCTGGCCCAAGTATGAGTCTTTTTTTAATTTAAAACCCAGCCAATACTTATGTAAATTATGTGGGCTGATCTCAGTTTTGTTTTGGGAAATGGACAAACTGTGGTGAAACAGCTTTTCTCCGGTGGCTGAAGCGTGCAGGGCCCTATAGCCTGTCCTAAGTTTTTCCCCTACAAGTAATGCTTTTAAGTGCTTTTAACTTCAGCAGACCTTCCATAGAGAAAGCCGCGAAGAATATCTCCTGCTGATATCTATAGCTAATTGAGCATTCACTCATTTAATTTCTGTGAGGTTGCTATTACTAGCCCTTTCTGAATAGCTCTGCTGGTGGTCATTTAGGTATATGTATTTGCTGCAAGCTGAGCTGCATTCTTTTTGGACTCCTGTTGACTCAGTAGAGTCTGTACATTTAGTTGAAGTCTTTTTCCTGCAGAGTGAAGTCAATATGAATATTGCCAGGGGCTCAGATGGGCTTTAATGGGCCCTAGCCCAGGACAAGAGTTTACAGTGTTGGGAGCCAGAAAAAAGTGAGTGAGATCATCTGGTCCAATCTCCAGTCAATCACAGGATATGCAAGTTTTATCCAGATATGCCAATATTGAAATAACTTTTTTCTTTTTTGCCTTAGGAATCAGAAAGCATGCGCCATGGAAAGGGGAAATAGAGGTCCCTTCCCCCTGGCTGCTGGGACCTGCTTAGGAGAGATTTCCCAGATGATTCTAGCTCCATTGCCAGGCATTGAGTCACAGCTGACTGTGCAGCATAGCACCTACTTCCTTCCCAAACCCTGAAGGAAGCCCAGAATTGTCAAACTGTGGCATGAAATTTAATCGATGTTGTTTCCCATCAAACTCATGAACAAAGGTGGTAAGCAAAGTCAGGCTGACACACTTTAGAGCCAGAAAAGACCGCAAATACCAGACAGCCTAATCCTCTCATGATGTGTGTGCATGTATAGTACAATATCAAAAAGAAATATAGTTGTACTAGGTTAAATCAAAAATAGATCCAGACCAGTAGTACTTCTAAAAGGAGCAGGTGCTTACAAGAAATACAAACAGCAGGACAATATAAAATCATCTGTCTCATAATCAATAGTTTAGGAATTTTTTGAACTGGAGGTTGGACCTGGATGAGTATACTGCAATAAACTGGTGGAACTGTGTAATAACTTTTTTTAATCCCTGGATCAATCCTCCTTTTTCTTTCAATGTATTTAATGTTGTTATAAGAACTGTGTGAGGGTAAATCCACTTCCTTCTCATAAGCTGTCTCAATATTTTCCTCACAGCTATGAGGAAATGTCTCATTCAAGGCTGGATTTTTCCAACTCTAACTTCCCGGTGCTAGATCTTATCATGCCTTTGTCAGCACGCTTGAAACTGAGGATGTAAAACAGATTTTTTCCCCTTCCCTTCCTCTCTTGTACTGTATCCATTTTTAAGTAACAGCCATGCAGATTTTTAAAATCCTGATCCACGGGACCATTTGATCACATGATTTACTTAAGTATGTAAGTAATCCCATTGACTTCCACGGGACTACTCTCAGGTTAAAAGTTAAATGCGTGGTTAAGTGCTTCGCTTGAATAGTATTTAAGTTCTTTCTAATATCTTATTTACTTTCTTTCCTTGCTCATGATACTTGATCCGTACAATGTGTTGGAAGCATAGCATTTCAAGTAAATTGTTCAGCATGGGATCACATAGGTTACAACATAGCAATTTCCATTGCAGCTTTTGTCTGGCACAGAAGAAATTCTGACTGATGGATACCAAGGGCTTTTTTGATGTCATTTTCTCTGAGGAACTAATGCTCTTCATTCCGGCTAATTCCCTCTGCTGCCTAGTTTATTTGTTCAGCAGTGCCCTAAACAAGAAAGGTTTCCTTCAAACAATAGGCTGCTTTGCACTCTCTGTGTGTGTGGTTTACTGAATCCAGACCTAGGGAAAATGTACTGGTTTTCAGCTGGTATGAATCAGAGCTGTCTGCAGAGACAAGGGAGCTTCGCTTATTTACATCAGCTAATGATCTGACCTGTTGTCTACTTTGTTGATATATAAATGCATGTATGTGTGCAGCTAAACATGTAAGACCTGGGCAGAGGAACAGGCTTTCCACCATCTGCTCTTGGGATATGAGATATAATGTTAGAGGCACAAGGGCAAAAGGTTGAAATGAAAGCTCATTTCTTCCTGAGGTCAGATATGGAAATACATAATGTGGCATTGTCTCTCAGTATCAATAGCAAATTACTTTTGAATAATGTTTGCAATTTAATTACATCTGTACCAGGGACTTTTGAAAGCTCTCTAGCACTTATGGTGTTTCAAATGAACCTGCATTATTCATGAATTTTTAGTATTAGTCACTGGGCCATTCCTGTGTCCTACATATACGTGACCAGGGATTCTGGCTCCTTTTGCAAATGACGCAAAGAGTTTCAGATCAGCCAAGCTAGGAAGTGAAGTACTGCCCAGCTCATGGTTCCAATTATTTTCTGAAGGCTTCTATATCTGGTCTGTTCACCAGATGCAGAGACAAACCCCTTCTGTAAGGTGCTCAGAATATACAGTGAGACTACTCCTTAGCATACAGTACTACCCCAATACTCCAGAGTTTTGTCAATGTTCCAGAATAAAACCTTTTTTCATTAAGTTTTCTATTACTAATTTGCATATACAGACTATATTGTACACAACAGAGATCCAATTCTTAAAGAAACTAAACAAAATTCAACTTGAATGAACAAATCATTACATTTTTCTGCCTAATTTCCAATTGGAGATGAGGTAAATATTTTTACATCTTCAAATTTTATAAAAAGCTCAATATAGAAGTAAAAAGATAGCCTTGATTTGCATAGGAGGCAACTTAGTTTTCCACAGCTCAGGAAAGGCAGGGCTCCACTGCCCTAAGAGCAAAGAGGTCATTGCTTCAACAATTTCTGGAATAACATTTTGATGCAATTGCTGAGTCAGACACGCAAAGCCATAAAACCCTCCTAATAATGAAAGACAGTGAAGCATCTCACTTTAGCATTTTTATGAGAAAAAAAATTACCTCCCAGCTAAATGCATAAATAAGAGCCTACCCCAAATATCCTTCCAGCAGGTGAATTTTCATGGACTTCTTGGTCTGGAGACAGCCTTCTGTCCATTGTGCTAAATATCCACAATGAGCCTATCTTCTAGGATTTTTTTTTTACATAATTTGTCTGCAGAAACAGAATGAAAAACATCAGCATAAGGAATCACTACAAACCACTGCCCAGAAAGTAGGATGTGTGATACTATGCTGGACACTAATTACTGTGTAGCTGACCCATAGCCTAAGTGAAAAACTAGCATGAATTGAACTTAATCCTAAGTAAATTATTGTGCTCCCTAGGGGTTTGCTGTCATCTTTTACAAGTTTAATATTTTGAATAAGTTTTCAAAAAACCGATGTTTTAGATGTGGTAGCTGCCATCTCAGCTGACTGCAGATTGGGCTAGAAAATGGTATGAAGGATTTTTTACAGCTTGAAATAATTTCTATATCAGTTGTGCTTTAAGTATGAATGATCAGACCCTGCCAACTTCCATGCATGATAGATGTTGCACAAATCCATATTTAGCAGGCTATCCAAGTATCCCATTTTGGTCTGTATCATACACATTACAGAATCACAGAATGGTTGGGGTTGGAAGGGGTCTTCAAAGATTATCTAGTTGAACCCCTCTGCCACAATAAGGTGTCCCTAGAGCCTTCTCCAGGATGAACAATCCAACTCTCTCAGCCTGTCCTCATAGGAGAGGTGTTCCACTCCTCTAATAATTTTTGTGGTCCTCCTCTGGATCTGCTCTAACAGGTCCGTGACTTTTTTTTGTACTTTTTGTACTGGAGTGCCCAAATCTGAATAAACATGAAAATCACAGAACTGTTGTGGATGGCAGGGACCTCTTCATATCATCTAGTCAATCCCCCCTGCTCAAAAAGTGTCAGCTAGACCAGGTTTCTCAGGACCACGTCCAGTCAGGTTTTGCATAGTTCCACATATGTAGACTCCACAACCTCTCTGGGCAACTAATGTCTGACCCTACTCACAGTAACAAAGCATTTTCCTGTGTTCAGATGGAATCTCATGTATTTCGTGCCCACTGCCTCTTGTCACTGGGAACAACTAAAAAGAGCCTTCTACCCTCATGTTCATTCCCTCCTATCATATATACATACACATTGATAAGATTTTACTGAGCCTTCTCTTCTCCAGGCTCATGAGTCCCATTTCTTTTGACCTCTCATATAAAAGCTGCTCCAGCCCCTTAGGTATCTTTATAGCCCTGTGCTAGACTTACTGCATCATGTCCATGTCTCTTTTACTGGGGAGCCCAAAACTGGACCCAGAACTTTAGGTGTGGCTTCACCAGTGCTGAGTCGCAAGGAACGATCACTTCACTTGACCCGATGTCATGCGTCTAAATGCAGCTCAGGATGCCAGTGGCAAACACAAACAAACGAAGTGTTGCTGAAAACTGCATATCACATCTATGAGGTTCATTTGTCCCAGCTTTAGAGGAGTACACTTAGGTTAGTCTGCCGTGTTCACTTTCTTGTCAGGGGAGAAAAACAGGGTCTTCCAAAGTGCCATTCATCTAACCCTGGGGTCAAGGTTTACAGTAGGACAGTTAAATTTCAGCTTAGTCTGCAGCTCTTCTTTGGCTACAAAGAAAATCTAGACCACCTGCTAGCTGGGGTACACATACTTACTGTGCACACTCAAATCTGGACTGATGAGCTCCACAATTCTTTTCTTAGTGCTTAGTATTTCACAGTACCTGAAAATGTATTAAGCAATTTGTAGTGTGGGCAAATCCCCTAGTCTTTCCCAGAATGGCTTCATATCAGAGCAGAAGGAAATAAGAGAAAGAAGAAAGGATTTCAAGGGTTATATAGTTGTCCGGTTCCACCACATGTGCATCTTCATGGGCTTTGTACATTATCGTTGTTTGCAATAATTAATTAGCTGTTGGTAGAGGATATGGATATGGATTCAGATTAATATATTTCCAATTGGAAACATTGTTCTTGTCAGAGCCTCCTCTGACATTTTGTACTTTACGGTGTTTCCTATCTCACCTTCATTTTCCTTTCTGTCTTTTTTGTCTCATTTGCTCTGAACTCAGTTTTTCTTTTTTTATTCTCCTCTCATTTTTCAGATCTCTGTAACTAATGTTGTTTTTTCACAGTGCTTTAAAAGCTTTGAGTATGAGGCAGATGCATGGGACAGGGTACCAGTTATATAAAAGGACAGCTGTAAAAACATGTGCAATGGCAATTAAGCAAGAACTCTAAGAAGCATGAAGTCATTAATTCTAATTGCAACATAGGTCTTCTTAGAAATTGTCCTTAATATTTGAAATGGAGAAAAAGTCAGATTCAGGCAGCATTTCAGCTTTATTTTCTCCACTTCTGTGCTTCTACAAGCAAGGGGACAGCATGTGTCTGATTATCAGCTATATTGAGGAAGCTTTATGTTCAGACCTACTTCTTTGGGCTTGCTGTCCCATGGGCACTGGAGCAGGCTCCACTTTAAACACAGCAGAAACAAGAGGTCAAGTTACCAGTGAGAGGATTATTCCCCAACAAAGCAATTTCCAGTTTCTTCATTGAATATTATAAAGGCCCTATCCTGAATGCCATCAATTCCTTTTCACAAAAGCAGCAGATTAAGGAAGTTAGCAGCATCTTCAAGAGTAGTTCAGAACCTCACAAAATGATAATTCAGACATCTCAATTTCATTAAACTCCAGAGTTGTTTCCAATAATCAGCCACTCTTTTAACTAGGTGATACAGAGCTGAATGACGAAGATATGCTTAAGAAAACCAGATGAACACACACAAGAAACCCTGTTCCTTTCAGTCGCAGGCTGAAAGCTGATATATTACATGTCTGCATGCAATAAAATTTTTTTGTTTTAATGTTCCTAGGGAAGCTTGAAACTAAATCCTTCCAAAACATCTGGTTCAAAACTTCAGCATTTTAATATTAAATGCTTCCTGAAATATGTTTGTGTAACTGTACCACGCAGGTTTGCTTCATAGCTTTATAATAAATTGTTTCTAACTCATTTTGTTATCCTTGCATTGACTTTGATATCTCCTGCTCATAACATAACATAATGTAACATCAGTAATAGTGCTACTCCAATAGTTAGCTGATATCCTAAGCACGAATTCTGAAGACAATTGCATAATTTTAGGTTTCAGCTTTGTATTGTCTTTAATTCAACTCTAAGGTTTTAATTCTCTGTTCCCTAAAACCAATTAAATTTCTTTATGTTACAATTTTGTTTCCCCACATATAGTGCTCAGTATCACAATAGGTCCCTTCTGCTATGCCTCTGGATAAGGTGTGAAAAAAATTTGCATGGCCCTGTGAACAACAGTTGTCACATTACTGCTGGGACCAGTATTTAGAACTTCATGTCAAAGCCCTGGAGAGCTTGGAAAAAAAAATGTCGGCAGTGAAGTGAAAGATTTTTTTCCACATCCAATATTTATGCTTAGTGTCCATGGATAGACAAGCAAAAAGAAATCAGAAAAGGCTCATACATTTTAAAGCCTGTTAAGCCTTGTGAAGATGGTCTCACTGACTCCAAATGCTGTAGCTTAATAGTTCCTAAAGCCACATTAAATCCTAGTGTGATGCTCTAAGTTACACAGGCTGATTTCTGCCTTCTGCTGCCTTCATGTCTGTGCTGAGCACAGTGCAGAGTCCTGACTGGGCACTGTCTGACCCTCCTCCAGACAGAGTAATTGTGTCAGCCTGACTGAGCTTCAGGGCTCATGAACTTTGGGATCCTGTCATGCTAACGCAGCTGTGCTACTCTGGGGGCCTGAGCTGGTATTTTTGCAAGATGTGTAAGTTAGACTAACTGTAACTATTCAACTTAATGCAGCCTCAGCTCCTTCATCTGAGGCCTTCCAGCATAACTGAGAGCATCTCTCCCTCCAGGCTAAGGAGGGAGCCTTGGTTCCTAACTTCATCTAGTCAGGTAGAGCTCAAAGGCAGACTGCGTTTGAAATACAGTAGAAAGCAGAAACCACTCAGGGGCTCCTGAAGTACTGGAAAGGATTAAAACCAACCCCAACCAAAACAAGAAACCTTTACAAACAAAAGTTCAATTCTATAGCCTTAAACCCCATACTAAGTGCTAGCAAAGCTTTGTGCATGCTTTAGATTAGCCATGTAATTACACCATAACCCCCCACTAGGATTTAATTTCAATTGAAAGCAGTGGAACTAATAGTGCACTTCCAAATAAAGCTAATTATGATTTTGTAGAACTGGGGACTATTTAATACAACTATCAAGAGATTTAATGTCAATATGTAGCACTTTACATGACTCATAGAGTCCATAAATATGTACAGGTATTTTCAGCCTGATCACTACATGACTGGCCTAGCTCAGAAAGAAATGTGTAGGAAATGTGTAGCATAGTAGGAAACAACTCTTCCAAACAGCAAATAATTGTGTAAATATATAACTGGAACAAAATCCTACAGCCAATGTATAACACAGGAAATTCCATTTCAGCATATTTCTTGATGCTTAATCCTGCCAGGTGGAATGGATCAACAAAGAGGGAGAAGTCACAGTACATGGTGAAAAAATGTTACACATTCATGGAGGTCATCCAACAGGACCTAAGGAAAATCCACAAAGCAGCTACAACTCTCATCGCTCAAGTTCAGCTAGGTTCAAGCTCAATGTCTATATATCTTGTTACAGTTATTTACTTTTCAATTTATCAGTATCTTGCAAAAAGCTTTTTTTAATTGAAATGCTTTTCCAAGCTATTTCCCCATTTTTTTCAATATATACATATTAATTTTAATTAAAATACAGTAATAGTGAAATAACAGTTGGGGTGGGACATAAGACACTTTCTATAATTTGCTCACAAGACCTTCTTCAGACCGTCTCCAGCATGATTCAATATTAGAAGAGTACCTTATTAATTTCAACAGCATCAGTGGGCACTGAATAATCTGCCTGTATTACAGTGTGAAAATTGAACATCAGCCCCATGTCATGACGTGGCATACTATAGCTGATGGAAGCACCCAAATTCAGAGGAAAATAAAATATTAGGAGGAAGTTGTTCAACATGGAAGCTGAGATGTAAAATGGAGATCTCCACAATAGGTCACTGCAAATCGGATTTCAAATGTTAAAAGAAAAGAGAGTGGATAATTGATATGAAACATGAAGGTATTATCTGTGAGATTTTTGTTTAATTAAATTCAAAATGGAAATGAGAGAGGAAAAGATTTTCAGAGTAAGCATAACTAACAATTGCCTTTCAGGAACAGTGTTTGGTTCTTAAGTGCACTTCAAAGATTAAGTTAAGCTCAAGATTAACTTTAACAGACATATTGGCTCAATCAGTTTTGTCCTCAGGTTCCTTTGACCTCCTCTTTCTGTCATTAGACATTTATGAAATAAACATGACAGCAAAGAACTAGGATTTTATGGTTTTGGAAAAAGAAATAGATATATACAGTAATGCCTATTTTCATGTGGTTACATAATGGTTATAGTAAGTGTGAGGAGTAACATCCACGACGATGCAAGACACTTTGCAATGTTCAAAATCAAGTGAATTGAGAAAAGGAGCCCAACACACACCAGGACTCCATGTCTCAGCATTAGCTTAAGGAGTGGCTTTGCAAGGTGCAAGCATGTGCTTGAACAGAGACCCCCACAGAGACCTTGAGAAGGTGGACAACTCTGAAAATAAGCAGTGGGATCTGTGCCAGAGGCATCCTCCAGCCTCTCCCCGCTGGGGCAGGAGTGCTGCTCTCTCAGCCTGCAGGGCTGAAGCTGCCTGCTTTCTCACAGTTTCCTGTGAACTATGAGTGATGTGTTGAAACTGCCCTTTTTGCTCTGGATTGAGTAAAGTTTTCTCTATATAGGGTCAGGTTGAGAAAGTCCAGCAGTAACTTTTGCTAGTAAATGAATAAAATGAAAATAATGAATAAATTAATAAAAAGATAAATGTCAAAAATGAGTGGACAAACCCTTGCACTGAAAGATTAAAATCTTTGTTAGGATTCATTAAACGTGTAAGCTAATAACACACATTTCACAAATGTTTGTAATAGATGGTCTTCCTTCGTGCAAACGTGCTTTCTGTTTTCACTGTCCCCTGAGCCAGGCATGAGGCTCAGAGAGAGAGAGAAACTGCCCCTTCCACTTCACCCCAAGACCTAGCAATGCTTAACAGTCTGGTCAAGAGATTGTAAAGTCTGCAAGGGTGTCTGCATGGTATTTCCATAAAACAGAACTTGAAAGGTTTTGGGTAGTGATGAGTCTTGGTCAAGGAGTTAGCAGCATTTCAATGAGACAGCAGTTCATATAGATTACAACAAAACACATATTCCCTTCCATTCATCATTTTCAGAAAATAAGAATGGATCTATCTTAATTTTTAATGCAAATTGAGAACTTGCAGTTCCCATTAGAGCTAACAGGTTCCTCACTCTTCCTGATAGCATGTTTAAAAATAAACCCCTCAACTCCCTTGTCTAAGCAGCATTAATCATGCTTGATCTTAACCACCAATCATCAATTGCCTTTCATGAATCATGAGGTAAACAAAAAAGAATGCTTTCAAACTGCTGTTACAGACATCCACTTTCCCCATCTCCTCTTTGACTACAAGGGAGTAATATTGATGAATATCACAATGTGAGATATGACTTGCTAACAATATTTGCCCATATTTTATATCAAGAATCTACTAGTATTTAAATATCTCATTTCAAAGTATACAAAACTCTGTACAGGTCAGATGTATTCTGTACAGATCTCAGACATATTTTGCAGACATGAATACCTTAGGAAAATAACATTAACAGGCCAAACCCCCAAAACATTGGCAAGTATAATGATGTACAAAATGCCAAAAATTTCTTATCTCATTTCAGAATCTACTCATATGCCAGACTGCATCTGGATTCCTGATTTTTTTTTTCAACTCCTGTACCTTCAGAAGATATACAAAAAAGGCTCTTACATAATTCAGTGGTTTTTATAGCAAACTAAAACCATGCGGAAGAGATTAAACGTTGGAAGCTATTTTTAACCAAACTAATGGTATCAATTTCACTAATATCATAAGCTGCAAGTGTCTCCTAAGGTAAAATGTAAGACGATGGAAGAGCTAGTAAGACAAAAGGCCACTGACTACAGAAAAATAGCAGTTCCAAATTACATTAAATTAGGCAATTCTGCCCAACACTCCCCCTGGTGGTTTTGCCCACAGAGATGAGCATGAAGTCCCACACACGCAAAATCCTCCAGCCTAACGACAAAACGTCCCGTTAATAGGATTAAGTACCTCTCATCAGATAAGTAGAACATGGCAAAATCCCTGACACTCCCAGAAATTAGATCAGAGCACAGCCCAACCCCTTCCTGACGCAGGGAGCAATTTTGCAGAAGAGGTGTTTCAGTATTAATGGTAAATATACTGGGTTTTTTACTTTTCTTTGGTAATGGGGTTTTGTATTTCTTTGCAAAGTTACTTGGTCTTTCGCTATAAATGTAAAGGTACAATATGCAAGTAACTATAGAAGTAAATCCAGGCTAGAAACAAATCCAGGCTTTTAATTTACATATGCACTTGTGGCTGATAATTGCATCTCCAGTAAGGCTACATTGGCTAACAAGAAGGCACTTAAATACTGTGTTCATTTAATCAGATGAGAACTATGAGGTGTAGTTGCATGATTTCTAAAAAATAAACCTTTCTCCTCTGCTTTTAGGAGGGAAATAAAGCAAATGACATTTCTTTCCCTTATTTTGTTAGAATTTCTTTCAGCTGCTGATCTGTTTGTTTACAAAACTGATCTAATTGCCAATTTCTTGGCACACCTATTATTACATCTCAAATAATATGTCTTGTTTTGAAGGACAATGAAAGGAATCGCATATTTGGACACAAGGAAGGAAATAACATTCCAGAAATTTCCCTTTTTAAAATTGACAATACTGTTTAGCATGGATGCATTTATGCTATAAACTAAGGACACAGTGTGAAATCAGTAACTAGTGTTTTCCACAAGTTAGAAAAGGGACAGACTGAGCTGCATAAGCTTTTGGTTTTATATATATATGTCCTGATTCTGTTAACCACCGTGCAAACCCACTGGAATTCATCTAATTAATCTAAATAGATAATTATAAATGAGGTCAAGCTTCTTACTCGTGTTTTCACTAAGAGTAGCATTTAGATGTATGCTATAAATCTTAGAAACCATAGTTAAAGACAAAAATAATGGGAACTTGTATAACACTTAGCAAACATTGCATGTAGGCATTTGAACATCATGACAATATTTACATTTAACTGCACTGACCTGCTTTTTTAATAGAAAGAACATGAAGTCCTCTTGGATATTTATAATATATATGCTATGGCTGAATGGTCATCAGTGTGCACCAACAAAGCAGGAGGAAATGAATCTCCGGGAAAACCTGAAGCGTACGTATGCTTTTCTTTCTGGGGTGTGCTGGAGGGCCCTGGGCCCTGGTCCTCAGTTGGCTAGTGCATTTTGACTTCCACACTCACTGGCATCAAGATGTTCTACTTTGATGCATGGAGCTTAGAAACCATAAAAAACCTGACTGCGTGCACCCCTCCCCACACAATGGGAGATAAGAACAAGCAGGATGAGAAAGTAAAGGGATTAACAGATAAGCAGCTCCTTGCAAAAAAAAAAAAAAGTATTTACAGGATATTTATAGTTTATTTGGTCTCTCATAGATCATTAGAATATAAACTGAACTAAAAATTCAACAGATTTTGAACTATTTTTTTTGTTTAAATGATCCTTGAAAATGTTCACAATTATACACTTTGCTGAAAGGTGGCTTTTACAAATAATTTAAATAAAATTACTTATTTTGGAAAATAGCAGTTATTCTGCATATACACATCCCTAAGCATCACTTTATTTTGTTGATAGAAGCCCCAAGAGGATCAGCCATTAAATATTTTTTTGTTTCAGTCTATATTAGTCATATTTCTGTAACAAACAAACAAAAAAAGTTAGGTGTGAGGAAAAAAGATACAAAGGAAGAAATTACTGACATGTGCTTTTGGCATTCTCAGGGTGATGGGATTTTTACTTATTTTATGTAGCTCCAGTGATATTCAGGGTATTTCCACAAAGGGAACAAATACAGATAAAGGATAGGCAATCATGGACAGCTTCAAGGTGCAACATGTGGGCCAGCCCAGGCTTTCACCAAAAATGATCATTGCTTCACCGGAAGTCTAGAAAACAGGTTGAAGGCACCTGTAATCTACATTTTCAAGATGTAAAGGGAAGCTATCACAGGCTGCTATCAGATCAGAGATAAATATATAGATTATGTCATTAGAAAACTGATGGGTAATCCTTGGAGATACCCAAAACCCAGGATGAGGTTTTGGAGCAACTAGAGCAAACTGCTCTAGTTGATGCTGCTTTAAGCAGGGGGGCTGGACTCAATGACCTCCAAAGTTGCCTGCCAGCCTCAACTGTTCTGGGATTCAGTAATCAGCAGTGGCACAGTCAAATATATAGTTTGAGTTACATACTTGCAAAGGCTCTGGGCCATATTCTTATCTGATGGAAAATGTCTTGGCTCAGTGTTATTCAGCATTCACCATGTCAAGATTTGGCTCTGCCACTGTAGGGAAACATAGAGCTGTTTCATTCTCCTTCATCAGCAGTGCATGACAATTTGCAATAGTGTTAAAATCTGATTAAGTCACTGTATAATTTGGCTTTTTTTAGAATTATCTGAAGTTGGAGAGAAGTATGTAGATGAAGAGGTAAAGAAAGCTTTGATTGGTATTAAGCAGATGAAAATTATGATGGAAAGAAATGAAGATAAGCACATAGATCTGATGAAAACCTTGAAGAAGAGCAGTGAAGAAAAACAGGTAATATAAGTGCATCTGGGGCTTTTTTTTGTTGTGTTTTTGTTATCTTGCAGCTATTTTTAATCAAAGATGAGGCAGGTTGTACAAGGATTTAGCCTCCCTCCTGGAAGTAGTACAGCATGCCATTGTGCTCAGGCCAATAAGCAACAGACACGGGATCCCTTGTTCTCTCCCTTTTCTGGAGAGAATGTAAATCACATTGTATGTACACTTTAAGCAGCATACATCTCTTACGTGATCATAGGATTGATAGAAAACCTGCTTCTGCCCCTTTGTCTTACTATCAGAAGAAAATCGCACTCACTGCTCATTTCTAAAAATGCACCACTTCACTGAATTCACACCAAGGCAACTGCAGGCAACTGTGTGACAGTGTTTTGTGTGGAAGGTCAGCAGCTCCGCCTGTCTTGTCTCTGAATACCTGAGGTCACAAGATGTTTCCCAGCTTGCTTGGCAAACTTCAGACCTTGAGGAAAAAATCAAAGCCACAAATGATAACATGCTCTAGAGAAAGTACAGTGAATCAGGGAAATTTCCAATGTCGTAGTGCAATGCCTAGGCTCAGAGCCATGTGCTCAGATGATCTGAATAAACAGAGATTACTGTATAGAAAAAAAAATACAAAGATCCTAGCTTTTGGTTTCAATGAAGTTGAAGGAAAATTCCCTCTTGGCCTGACACCTGATAGTTAGTTTAAACTATTCATATTAGCAAGCCAAAAAGTACCTGACAGCTTTCTAGCATCTTTAGGAACACCACTGCACTCTCACAATCAACACTCTTGTTAGCTCTTATTTGATGATTTCATTTATACAGAGCTTACGTTGACAGTGAGAGTTCATAAAACACTGAATAAATGTATTAGAAAGACCAGAAAATAACTAAACATAGATTACGAAGATCGCAGTTGCTGTCTCCAACAAGAACATTCTGATAGAAGTTTTCTTTTCTATGAGCCTCTTCCCTACTGAAATGCTGCCAAAATGAATAAGCCCAACCAATTAAAAGGTTTCTCTCATACTTAGGAACAACTTGGAACACTGTTTGGAAACCTAAACTATTAAAATATGTTGCAATTGCAGAGAGAAATTAATGATGTGCAATCTACTTCAATAGGAAGAACTTTTCTGTCTTTCCATTGCCAAGTCTATTCCAAAAATGCTGTTTCTGATCTGCTCAGCTTTGTTCTCCACCTGATGAAGAAGGATCCAGTAAATAGAAGCAGCATTGTAAAATGCATCTTGTTTCCCTTCATTATGGAAGGAGTGCCTCACACAAGAGCAGGAAGAAAATCCCTTGCTACAGTGTTTTGATTAGTATACCCCCAAACAGCAGAAATGCTATACTTTCATATATTTCTGCATTAGAGAAAGACTTTATGTATGGCAAGGACCTAGCCTCACGGAATATTAATCCCTTAAAGAATAGAGAAAGGCACTATTAGTGGAACAGATGAATACCGTTCAGATGACATGAAAAAAATCATACAAGTTGAGCACACGACCATGTGGGAGGTTGAATTCTTCTTGCACAGAAAGTTGTGTGGCTTTTTTCATTACATTAAAGATCCTGGTAGACTGTAGAGATCCATTTGTTTCTGTAGGCTGTGCCCCCTGAGAGAACAACATCAGAAAAATCCTATAAGAAAAAGGTTTTCAATTTTCAGTTCCCTCCATAAGTGATTGCAGCTGAGAAAACAACTTACCCTAATGGTTAGGCATTAGCAAAGAAAAGGACCCCAAAATAGTCAAAATGAGTGATCAACACTGGGATAAGTACTTAGAACACTAATCTGAAAATTACCCTCAACTGAATCTTTCTCTTACTTAGCAAGCCTTGCGACTTATGGATGAAGTAAAGGCAAGATTGGAAGAAGAAGAAAGACAATGTCAAGTAGCCTTGAAAAATTTATGGGATGAATGTGAATCTTGTTTAGAAAGTACCTGCATGAGATACTATACAACTTGCAAGCGTGGTGTGTCAACCTTTAAAAGAAAGGTAGGAAGAAACTTTGTATCCAGAGAATACTTTTGAATTCACCTAAGAGTTTTAGATATAGCACATTTTATTTTCTCAATACCTAAATCTGTAGTTATATCAGGTTACTAAAATTAATTTGATTTGGAGGGTATGGAAATGTGAAGTTATATGACAGAGATTATATGTGATTGGACGTTGAGCCAAAATGAGTTCAGTTGCACCCTGGCGAGATTCCATGGACACTGATTATTCCCCTGACTCCAACCGACTCATCACAGATATACAATGTTTCCTCTCACAGTAGGACTTACATTAGGATAGTCAATAACTATTTGTAAAAACTACCAAGTAGATTCTTTATGGTCCATCTGAAAATCATCCAAGATAAAAGTGTAGATATAGTTAGCAAAATTCCATTGGAAAAAAAAATCGCCTACTTATACAATATCATTCTTTCCTATACTTATTTTAAATCAACTCTTGAAGTAACAAAAAAGCTTTAAAATGTTTAACTGTTTTTTTTTAATAAAGGAACCTGTCACTAAGGGAGATTCCCCTAATTCTACCAGAAATAAAATATGCTTTCCTGGCTGGTAAATTATTATTATTACAGATTTAATAAAATTGTAATCACTTTTTTCTTTTTGTTTGGGCACACACTTTAAGTGTAGCTTAACAAACAATACTGCAATTACTGCTACTGAAATGTTAGCCAGATTACCTGGCTTTCACACCCCATGTGTTGAAATATAATAACTTAAAAATTAAACATACTGTGTTTCAGACAAGCTTTGGAGCAGAAGTGTATACATTTGTGTATATTCTTAAACTAATTCAGGTTAAAATGCAGGAGATACTAAATTTAAGACTATTGGTGATACTTTTAGCTTTTTAGATACTACTCATGGATACCTCAAATGTATCTCTTGGACTTTCAAGAAGTCGTGGATGCTGAAATTATTGCAGCAAAAGTTATATACCACCCTGTCACTGTCTTTGACCCTCTTGGTAACTTCCTCAGTGAGCTATATGCCTTATTTGAAGCATTCAAAGTAAGAAAATGTGATATGACCTAAATAATTAAAACAAAAAAAGGACAAAGAGGATAGCTGTGGGTGAGGACACACAGGCAGAGGGGGCAACACTGGCTTAGGCTGTTCCTGCAGTGCCGTTTCACAGTTCACCTTCACTCTGAGCTGCACTAGCGGTCAGATCGAGATGATGATATGATTTTTTTTTTTAAATGTATATGTATATCTGTCTATATCTATGTGTATGCGTTTAGCAGGGTGCTTCTCAATGCTTAACTGTTTCCTAATGCCGTGGAACGTGACTCCAAAAAACACTCCATTGGCTCAGGGAAAAGTAGAGGGGGGAACCAGTGGCTGAGAGCAGAGCGGGGTGGCTTAAAGCAGAGCGGGGAACCAGTGGCTGAGACCAGTGGCTGAGGAACTGGGAACCCTGTATAGCAGAGTTGACACTCGGACTCTTCCATCACCAAATCATGGACTGAGAGTCACTGCTCTCTTGATTTTGCTGGGTTTCAGTTTGCAGAAGGGCGTGAGGACTTGCCCATTGGCGAGAGTGGGTAGGCTTTTTACAAATCATGGCAAGAACAATCACCTTCTGTTCCCTACACTGCACATAAGTACACAGAAATGCATCTCACATCTTTCCAAATTGTTTGTTGGAAGAAATGCGAATGCTGATACTTTGAGCCTGCACAGATTAAAGGGCAACTGGTAACCTTTTTACTCCAGATCTGATTTGGAGTAAAATTAATGCTAATGATTTAGATTGAATGTACTTCCACTCTTTAGGGTCTAGTGTCTTAAATTACTTCAGAGAATATGCTTTGTTTGTAGTTATTAAGAGGTAATTGTTTCTATGGGTGTTCGAAAAAGAAAAATTAGAGCTTGAGAGATGACAAACTGGTAACTTGTCAGGCAGCTGATCTGTCTCCTTCTCATACACAGGTTGAAGATTTTTTGAGGAAAATACCTCCACTCATTTTCACTTTTCATGAGGATCAAGGAAAAGACATCCAGTTTAATGAAAAGTCTGAGAAAGAAGATACCCAGCTAGTAAAAATGGAAGATTTATTTAGCCAACTATTATCAGATGTGGGCTCGATATTTGACAGAAGTTTCATTTTTTTCAAGCACATGCAAAAAGAATTTGACCAGTCTTTTCAGACATATTTCATGTCTGATCTGGACTTGAATGAGTCCCCCAGTATGCCAGCTTTACCTGAGGACACCACCAGAAATGACAGCTCACAGAAAGGCTGGGCTATGCCTGGCTTTTTACAGATAGTTTTTGATTTCAGTAGGACCGTGTTTGAAGGTGTCAGTGAGGTGATTACCGATGTATTTGATGAATACAGAGACTATAGAAGAGATTTGCCAGAACAAACCAAAGGCAAGTGTTAGAAAATGAAAACCAACTGCACTGTCAATGACATCAAACATTTTGAGATTGCTAAACTATGGTTAATGATTCAGTTTCCATTATGTTAGTGTGAGATACTGTAAGGAAGCCCTGGAGGTTTTCTTGGTTAAAGAGACATGGGGCAAAGATAATTTTTATCAGTTAAATGAACAAGTCACCCAGAAATCTCAGAGAAATATTGCAGGGAGACTTGTGGATCCTACACAGCCTGATTTTCACGGCACTTCTCAAACCATTTGCGGGAGTTCCTCAGGAGCCCCTGCATTCAGGACAGATGCAGGTTTTCATAAGGCTGACTGACACATTCAATCTCAGCATTTGTCAGGATATGATTTGTATCATCTCTTATTGACAGGTCAACAATTCTAAAAAATTAGATTAATACCATGAGATGACAAGACATATCCCTGCCCTTGCCAAATGATGTTAAGTTCAGCTTGACAGCTGCAAGTTCCAGTCTATTGCAGCAATGTAATGTGCCAATCAAATACCAGTCAAATAAAGACCAGCCATCAGGTTTTTCAGTGACCAGAAAATTCTGGGCATACCACTGGTGATAACTCTCAGTGAAGGGAAAGAAACATGGCCAAGTTTTAGAATACAAATAAGCTTTATATTTTACTTGTGAAAAAGTAAAACAAGCATCATTTAAATACATGCTGGTGCCTGTCTATAAGGAGATCGCAGTGAGCACATGCCATAACCCTGAGTGGCAGGTGACATAACCATTATATGATCATCAGGAAACATGAAGCTAAGTGATTATTCAACAGAGTTTCAAAAATTTTTTTCTGTATCAGGAGCCATGTCACCTCAGAAATAAGTTTTGGTACTGTGCTCTCATCTAGCTGTATGTGATTATGAAACATCTTGACTTCTAAGGGTCAAAAAGATCTTACCAGAACACAGATGTTGTAGAAACAAATAATGTGTAATAATATTAGCAATTTTTGCTTATTAGTGGGGAATACACTACAATGTCTTTATTAGGGAATATACTACAGTGGCACGAATTCCTTGAAAAAACTCAGACTAGGTAATGAATGTGTATTTTTCAAGACTCTAAGCTTAATGGCAGTCTAAAAATACTATGACTTCATTGCAGATCCTGACAAAAGTGGCATGTTCTCAAAAATTGTGCCAGGGCACCAGAGACCTCAGTGCAGGGAGCTTCGGGAGAACTCCTCTGGATGCCCACAGTTTCATGAGAGATGTCAGAAATGTCAAGACAATCTTTTGCACGGTAAAGAGCTATTTTTCTTGTTTTTCTTCTGTAATGCATTGATTACTGGTTTGTAGATTTTGAGGCTGTCATTTTCTACTGCACTGTCTTCATATTTTTGGAATTAATATTCAATCACTGAGTTTTTACTGTAACTACGGGTACAATCACCATTCCTCAGTCCAGATGATTTCAATTAGCTTTCCCCACTGTCTCCACAGAGTGTCACTATAACTCAGTTGTTAACATACCGCTGGTGGTCCAAAGACAAGTTCCACAGCCTATAACAAAACACCGATATTTTGTTAGAGCTGACCATCCTGCAAAGACACAAGATGTCAGGCAGCAATCGATCCTGCCTGGGTGGAGCACTGCTGAGCAGAAAGTGAGGAGAAGCTCAAACTCCTGACACTTGCTTCTCCTGCTGACAATCAGGTGTAACATCAGATAACACTCAGCTCCTCACAAGGAAAGCAAGAGCCTGTAGTTATTCTTTGTTGAACGATGTCAGCAAACAGGGCTGACAAAAAGGGGATTTCATGTTAGTATGTAAGGAGATGGCAGAGCCCTGGTATGTGCCCTTCATGGGCACCTGAAAAAAATTCAGACTGCATCATCTAGAACTCCCACTGCAGCATAACACATCTGTATTTCTATAATTATTTAGGTCTTAAAAGCCAGAGAACATGCTTAAACTCAAATGTCTTCAGAATATCTCCAGTGTGGCAAATATTAATGATACACTGACGCATTTTGAAAATAATATCAGACCATTAAAAATATCTTTTTTTATCTACACCCGTGTATTACAGATACCAGTTTGTATCTGTGATTACTGTATTATCAGCCTGAAGGTGTCCCTTGACAATATTATTGCACAGAAAACAAATGGAATTTTTCTGGAGTAATTTTTGTATAGGTTTAATAAAATGTTCTTGTTTAATATCCATATTCTAGTAAAAAAAACCCCAGGAATCTTCAGTTCTGAATTCATTGAAGATGATGTCTAGTTATTGTTAGATAAATATTAGGTCTTAACATTCAACAGTAATACTAACATACATTACAGGCTTTCTTGTAATAACCTGTGACATAAAATCATAGAATAGTTTGGCTGGGTAGGGACCTTTACAGGTCATCTAGTCTGAGCATCCTGCAATGAGCAGGAACATACTTATCTGGATCACGTTGCTCAGGGCCCCATCCAATCTGTCCTTGAATGTTTCCAGGGATGGGACATCTATCACCTCTCTTGGCAATTTGTTTCCATGTTTTACCACCCTCATTGTAAAAAACGCCTTCCTTATATCTAGTCTAAATACACCCTCTTTCAGTTCAAAGTCATTACCCCTTGTCCTCAGGCCCTGATAAGAAGTTTGTCCTTATTCAGGTACTGAAGGCCACAAATTTTCTTCAAAGGCCACAGTAAGTCTCCCTGGAATTTTCTCTTCTCTAAGCTGAATAACCTCAAGTCTCTCAGTCTCTCCTCTTAAGAGAGGTGCTCCAGCCCTATGATCATCTTTGTGTCCCTCCTCTGGACTTGCTCCAACAGGTCCATATCTTTCTGTGCTGAGGACTCCAGACTTGCATGCAGTACTCCAGGGGTCTCATGAGAGTGGAGTGATCTGCTGACCATGATTCTTTTGATGCAGCCCAGGATACAGTTGGGTTTCTGGGAAGAAGCGTGCATTGCTGGCTCATATCCAGCCTCTCATCCACCAGCACCCCCAAGTCCTTCTTGGCAGGGCTGCTCTCAATCCCCTCATCCCCCAGTCTGCGTTGATACTGGGGGTTGCATCAACCCAGTTGCGGCACCGTACACTTGGTCATGTTGAACCCCATGAGGTTCCCATGGGCCCACTTCTCCAGCTCCTCCAGGTCCTTCGGGATGGTGTCCCATCCTTCAGGCATGTCAACAGCACCATTCAGCTTGGTGTCATCCGTAAACTTGCTGTGGGTGCACTCAATCCCATTGTCGATGTCATTTATGAAGACACTAAACAGTACTGGTCCCAACACAGACCCCCAAGGGGCATAACTAGTCACTGATCTCTATCTGGACACTGTGCTGTTGACCACTCCCCTCTGGATCTGATTAACTAGACAATTCTTCATCCACCAAACAGTCCACCCATCAAATACATCTTTCTCCAATTTAGGGAGAAGAATATTGTGGGGGACCACATAAAAGGCTTTACAGAAGTCCAGATAAATGACATCTCTAACCCTTTCCTTGTCCACTGATGTAGTCACTCCATCATAGAAGGCCACCAGGTTGGTCATGCAGGACTTGCACTTGGTGAAGTTGTGCTGGCTGTCCCAAATCACCTCCCTGTTCTCCATGTGCCTTAGTAGAGCTTCTAGGAGAATCTCTCCTATGATCTTTCCAGGCACAGAGGTGAGGCTGACAGGGCGGCAGTCCCCAAGGTACTCCTTACTACCCTTTTTTAAAATAGTGCAATATTTCCCTTTTGCAAGTCACTAGAGACTTCACCTGTCTGCCATGACTTCTCATATATCATGGAGAGTGGTTTGGCTACTACATTGGTCCATTCCCTCAGGACTCATCAAGTCCCACAGACTTACATGCATATATTGAGGTACCTCCTATGGTCTCAAAATTGATCTTCTCTTCCAGAGGGAGGAACTTTGCTCCCCCAATCCCTGCTTTGCAGTTTATATACCTGGGATAGATTGATAATGGAATATGAGCAATTAAAAACCCCCATAATGTATAAGGAGATTATGATGTTGCTGTATGCAAAATCTACCAAATCTATTTAGCATAAGAGAAAATCTATAGCCATGAAATACAATATAAACCTTAAACTACTTGGTAAGTCATTGTAATATAATAAATAGGATAATAAATCCTTTTAGTCATTGTGAGCCTAAACTAAATCTACCAAAAGAGGTAAGGAAAAATTATTCTTTTTTTTTCAGCATTATTTAAAGACCAACCCAAACCATGCCCCCTTGTTGGACTTTTTTACAGTTTTCATTACTTCAGATAGAAGAGACAAAGTACAAAACATAATACTGTATTTTCTAACAGATTGCCCAAACGTTCCTGAGCTGCACATAAAGTTTGATGAAGCCTTTAAGCTGGTTAATCTCTCAGGGGAGCAGTATGAGCAGATTCTCCAGGTGGTTCGGCATCACACAGAAGACACTTCCTACTTGTTGACCAAAATGAAAGAAAGATTTGGGTGGGTGTCTGAGTTATCCAACATGACCATCGGACCAGAAAGCATTTTCAATATAGTTAAGGTAAGGGTTGTCTTCTGAAGGGAGTTATTGCTGCCTTTGACCTGCACTTTGCTCATATTTATGTTCTTGGGGGTTTTGGATGTTTGTACATGTGTAATGTCTAGTTGTACAACACAACATTCCTATTTATTTTGAATTTGTGTATGCTCGATAATCTTTTGATGAGCTGAAACTCCTGAGGTTAGAAACTATTTTCTTCTAAATCCTTTCAGCCTGATGCATGGCTGACAGGCTAAGCTGAATCACTGTCTGATAAGAGTAAATTGACACTAGTAGCTTTGACTGGCCTCAGATTACCTTCACAGATAAATTGCACTGCACCAGTCAGTAACACATCTTTATTGGATCAATGAATATCTAGCTATCTGTCTGTGTTTGTACCTATATATTCCAAAGTTCAAAGAAGGCAAATGTTAGACAGATTCTTGCAGTGGAAGCTGCATATGTTTGACAGCATCTGTCAATATTCCAATAAATACATCATGATTAATTGTATCTCACACAGCAGAATACATCCTAGGTAAATTCAATCAATTTTCCTGGGCAAGGGACAAATTCTCCTTTCCTACACAGAAATACAATGTACTACTATTACTGCAAAAACTATACAAAATGATGGTGCAAACTACAAAAAATAAAGCACAAAGTAGGTACAAGGGGACAGGCACACTTTCCCAACTCAGTCTGAACTATCTGTTTGAGGAAAATAAAGCTACAGAACTAAGCCTAGTTTAGAAAAACACAAAGGAATAAATAACTTCAACCACACAAAAGTTGTACTGAAATTAGTGGGACAACTTACAAGTTTTCATTAGGAGAAATTCTTTATAGATGGAGTTCATGGTATAAATATTAACATGCAGTGCTTTAACACAGTCTTGCATTGCCATGTCAGCTCTTTCCACCACCTACAATAAGCTTTGGCATTAATTCAGACACCCACTGTCTTTTCAGAAGAAAGCAATTTAAAGAAAGTAGAGAGGTCTAAATTATTCCTCTATTTAATTTTCCCTTATTAAAGACAGTGGGCACAGTAGGTATAAACAAAACTGAAAGTACTCAGTAGTTTGTAGAGTCTAAAGTACTGATTTCTTCTAGGTGGTACCTGGGGATCCCTCCAGTAAAAATGAAACTGTGGTAGATGTGAATATTCTGACTTCTCCTACTTTCACCATTAAAGTTCCTCCCAATTTAGACCCAGAGAGTGCTGAATTCATTGAATATGTAGCTGGGAAAGCACTGCAACTGTATAAGCAGAATTTTTAAGTGGTAAGTTCCTTCTTTCTCCTTTCATGGAAAACACAATTCTTCCTAACAGGTGTTTACATTGCAATAAACTTTACTTGGAACAGAATTCAGTCATGGTATATACAAGACTGCCTCCTCAGAAACGACATATTGATTAAGACAAACAGAAGCGTTATGGAAAACAGAAACAAACACTCAATGTTCTAGCCTGCAAACACAGACACAATGATATTAAATGATTTGACTTATTTAACTGTGAAACCCTAGATCTTTAAGTAACATCTGGGATGAGGTAACATGATGATAAATATTTCTTTAGAAAAGAATTGCCTCACAATCACAGTCCACTGTCTTGGCATCAAAACCCACGTCTTTGTGTTTATTCATCATGAACGAACTGGAATTGCCACTATTCATTATGTTTTTTATTTTCAGTGGTGTTTAAGAGCATGCTTGTATTATTTTTCATGATAAAGGACTGCAAAGTGAGAATTACCCCCAGGACTTGAAAGATCTGTCTTATCATAACATTTCTCCATTAGCATCACTGCTCAGATTAACAGAGTAAACAGAATCTGCAGTTCAACTTGCAGGAACATGCACAGAAAGATCCTTCTCACAGGCTTCTAACCATTTTTGTAGAAGTCTCCCTTCATGTTTAAGGGATTTCCAGATGAGGAAGGAAGAACCAGGCAGGCAGGCAGGCAGGGATTAAAAAATGGTACATAATCTCTAACCCGACAGGGAATCTCCAGGAAAGATGGGGTGGGTTTAGGTGGCATCATGCTGCTGTGCGGCTTGTAAGCCACCCTTCCCTGGGTTTTCCTTCCCAGGGGGCCCTGGGATGCACAGGTTTAGTGACCTCTTACAAGTGGCTTTACCAGGGGACAGAGCTGCAAGATGCATGAGACCTTTAGGCAAATCACTACGTTGTCCCCCCAGTCCTCTGAATAGGACTAGATTTGGACACAGCTCCCTTTTAGATCATTGGGTGTCTGATATCCTCAACTCAGCAATTGAAGCATGACCTGAACACACAGGGAAGTCTGAGGAGGCGTGTAAAAAGCATTCAACATTAACAAAGTAGATGAAGAAAATTTCAGTATTCAAAAGAATAACTGTGGTTATTCTTTTGAGGTTAGACATACAATTTTTAAACAGATGAAAGAAATCATTCCCACCAGAGAGGCTGAGGTGGGCTGCAGAATTTAGGCATAATATAATAAGCCTCAGCATGAACTTTGTTTAGGTAAATATTGGTGAAATGATGAGTATATTATATTTAAAATACAAACATGTCTAATATTTACAAACATATCAAATAAAATGTTCAAACAGTTTCTGTAAAAACTTTCTTCGAAATTCCCTGTAATTGATATGCACTTATTGACAATATACACTCTTTCGGATCATGGAATACTAATCTTCAAGGCCTAATAATGAGAATAAT
Organism: Neopelma chrysocephalum; assembly: GCF_003984885.1. NCBI lineage: Eukaryota > Metazoa > Chordata > Aves > Passeriformes > Pipridae > Neopelma > Neopelma chrysocephalum. The sequence continues at coordinate 25,273,308 of NW_020897689.1, forward strand.
TATTTCCTTAGTCTGATTATGATTTTTAGCCTGAATTTTAGTCTGATTTTTCTGAGCAACATATCTTGTGTAGCCATTTCATACCTGAGAAAAGTAAGTGGCATTGATTTCCAAATCACACTACCATTTTACGTTGAGTTTGCACAAGATTACACATTTACATGAAAATGTGATGATAAAAAAAAGAGGTAAAAGTCTATAAGAAAGTGGAAAGATCTATAAGAACGAAAAAAGAGGAAAAAATCCATTTCTCTTTCGTTTTTATGTTATTTATGTTTCTATAGTAGGGCACTGATACATTCCACATATACTAATTTTTCTAACATATTTTTCTCAGTCCAAAACCAAAATGTATAATTTCTTTTTTTTTTTTGTTGTTTTCCTCCTAGGAAAGAAGATGTGTGAAATCTTTCTTCCTTGACCACTATGGCTGAAATACCCCTACGCTCAACATACAGCTAATTGTTAAATTACTATGGTTAAAATAGTTGCATATAAATAAAATTTTGCTTAGTAAATACTGTGACATATGAGCTATCAACCAAAGACTGTAGAAATCTTTTAAATTAAAACCAAAACAAATCCATCTTAATATTCATTTATTTAAATAAAATGTTATTTATGTTGTAAATTAGGTAATCTTTGATAACGAGCTATGGCTCTGGTTATCCAAATATTTAAGAAAATAATCAGCCGTAAGCATACAAGTAATTTCTATTTGCATGCTTAAATTCAAGCGCATTCTTAATCATTTTCAGGATTGGTCCCTACAGATGTTGCACATTCAGCTAAGTTTGAATCAACCAGATTTCCATATGAATGTAGCATATTATTTTGTGATGAAAATGTTCCATTTCTTCTTTCAGTTGCTTTTGATGTTTATTGTGTACATTAAATGACTTTTCTGAATATGCAGTACTGAGTAAGTTTTCTGCCTTTGGCATTTCTTACTTGTAGTTTGCCTCTGGAGTTTATTTTTTAATTAACTAACAGCCTTTATCAGTAAAGAAGTTCATTTTTTCCAGAATTATACACATTAGCTTTCAATGGTATTTGTAAATTATAATAAAGGTTAAGAACTGATATATCACTCAGGTAGAAGCAGAGCTCTAGGTGATTTAGTTTCATTTGCTGTGCTCAGTATTTCTAAGCATTGTTTGCACACAGATATATGCACCTTTTTCAACTGTATCCCTGCCAAATAAATCGTATTAATTTCAAAGTGTACAAAACCATCTATATTAGATATGAATATAGAAAAATATCCACACCCTAGTTATACTTTATGTTTTCCTGTACTTCTGTACATACAAGTAAGTATACAAATTTATACAAGAAAAAGGCCATTTAATTGTTTTAAATTGTGGGAAAGATGATTTTCTGCCTGCTGCAAGGAAAAGTAGCATTTTCTAATCCACAGTCCTCTGTTCTCCCTAACTTCCATCTTATATACCTGTATTACAGGCTCCTAATCGTGAGAGATTAGCAGTCATAACTCCTGTAATCACACCAGTGGTCAGAAAGCCAGGCTTTATCTGAGAGATAAGCGACTCTTACAAAATGCTTGACTTCTAAGAGATACTAAAAAAGAAATATTCAGAGAAGAGTCAGTTTGTTCTGACTAGCAGAGATTATACCTAGGAAATTTTCAGGGGACACCACATTGGGAACAGCTGCAATCAGACACAAGTCAGGATGCAAAATGACACTGAGACACAGGAGAAGCTGAGATCAACAAGATGAGACTCAATAAAAGTGAGTGCTGAGTATTACCCTCAGTGAGAAAGCAAATGTGTCAGTACAATACGCAGCAGAATGACAAGGTATGGCATGAAAGGATCTTGGTTTCAAAGAATTGCAGAATCAATAAGGTGGGAAAAGACCTCTGAGATCATCGAGTCCAACCCATGACCAAACACCACCATGTCAACTAGACCATGGTCATGTACAGTCTTTCCTTAAATACCTCCAGAGATGGTGACCACCATCTCTCTGGAAAGTCCTTTCCAAAGTCTAATCAGCCTTTCTGTGAAGAAATTCTTCCTGATGTCCAACCTAACCTCCCGTGGCACAGCTTAAAACCATGCCCTCTTGCTCTACTTGCCTGGGAGAAGAGGCTGACCCCCACCTTGATACAACCTCCTTTCAGGTAGCTGTAGAATGATAAGGTCACTCCTGAGCCTCCTCCAGGCTAAACACCGCCTCTCTCAGCCAGTCCTTGTAGGACTTGTGCTTGAGACCCTTCACCAGCTTCATTACCCTTATCTGCACTCACTCCAGCACCTCCATGTCCTTTAGAAGCTCAGGTCAAGGTAACACTGCTGAAATGTGGAGGATGAGCTGTGCCTGGGGCATAGCACTGCAGGGGCACCACACCAAGGACACAGGAGGCTGGCACCAGGTTGCACCCAGGGCTTTGGTGGTTCGGGATATCCCCCCAGCTGGGGGGGATCCAGTGCCAGATGTGTGTGGCCTGCCAGGCCCAGCTGAAGGCTTTGGTCTTGTTTAGCTCTGAAACTCGATGCCTGAGGCTGCAGAGAGAGGGAGGCAGATGAAAAATGCCATCAGCACTTTCCAGCACGCAATGAGCCCAGAGAGCAGCTACTTTGCCACCGGGGCAGGTCAAAGTAAAGTCATAGAATCACAGAATCAATTAGGTTGGAAAAGACCTCTGAGATCATCGAGTGCAACCCATGACCAAACACCACCGTGTCAACTAGACCATGGCACTAAGTGCCGCGTCCAGTCTTCCCTTGCTGCACCACCTCCCTGGGCAGCCCATTCTGATTTCTCCTCACCCGTTCTGTGAAGAAATTCTACCTCATGTCCAATCTAAACAAGTTGGTATAGTTTGGAGCGCTGACCCGGGCAAGGTGCTCGGGACAGACCCTCCCTCAGGGGGAACGGAGACCGCGCCCGTGGGGTCTGCGGCGCTGAGGAACCCCGGGCGCGCGGAAGGAAGGAGAAATGGAGGAGAGAGAGCAGGATGCAGCGGGGCCGCTCCGCCCCTCGGCGCCGCTTGGCGGGAAAGCCAGGCTTTGGCGGGCTCGGAGGAGCAGCGGCGGGCGGGAGCAGGACCAGGACCGCTGTGCAACCGGAGCCCAGCCCGTCCCGCAGAGAGCCTCTCGCCTGACATGCCCGCCGAGGGGGAGCCGCTGAGCCCGCCGGGGCTCGGCGAGTCGCAGTACCTGCAACAGGTACGGCACATCCTACAGCACGGCCACCGGAGGGAGGATCGCACCGGCACTGGCACCCTCTCTGTGTTCGGCATGCAGGCGCGGTACAGCCTGAGAGGTGGGCACCGCCGGCACCCGCGGCCCCTGCCCCGGCTCCCTGCCCCGGCTCCCTGCCCCTGCTCCCTCTCCCTGCCCTTTGCTCCCCGTCTCCGGCCTCCTGCCCCTTCTCCCTGGCCCCGGCCCCCTGCCCCTGCTCCCTGGCCCCGGCCCCCTGCCCCTGCTTCCTGGCCCCTCTCCTTATCCCCTGCTCCCAGGCCCTGGCCCCCTGGCCCCGGCCCGCCGGGATGGGTGTTGGGAGGTGTCACACGCCATCTTGTACCCCGGGACTGACCCGCTCCCGCCCGCCGAGAGATCGGAGTACGAGAATTACACATCCTCTCCCAACTCCTTGCTGCATATCCAAACCTCTGAATATCAAATGGTGGCGTTGAGAAAAGCCTAAGTCTCTTCACCCTTCGCGAATGCCTGGTCTCCTCTGACACTTTAAAACTCTCTTCCAGATCAGTTTCCACTGCTGACAACGAAGAGGGTGTTCTGGAGGGGAGTGCTGGAGGAGCTGCTATGGTTCATCAAGGTTCGGTGTTTGGATGTCTCTATGCCTGCTGTGCCTGAGAGTAGGATAAATGGAACGAACTAGTGTGGATTAAGGGATTTGGGGTAACTACAGATGCTTCTCTTCCTATGAGAGAAGTGCAACCACCTAATATTTTGACCACACATGGAAGGCCATTATCTTCAAGACATTCAGCCTTTTAGTGCAGACTGTTGCTAACAGTGCACTCAGAAGAGTTTTTCTTCTATTTCTTTTTGAGGGATATAGTCTGAAATAGTGAGGGCTTTTGCTGATTTGACTATACTCCAGAGTTATAAAGCCTAATACAGTGTCTTTTCTTAGTGTTTGAATAAGAAATAATAATATGAAATAGACAGTAGGCAATTTAGTGATCTGCTTTTTAATATTGAAATAGCTTTTATTGATTTGAACAGAAACAAGCAGTGCAGAACCACAAGTGAAGTGAGATTGATGTAAACACTAGGCTTTTTAGTAGCAAAAAAATGAGATCTAATAGAGCTGATAGCTGTAGGTAGAATAATAAAATTGAACTATAGATAATACATTACAATGTAAGTGTTCCTTTATATGTTGTGACATTGTGCAGGTATGGGAAAGTCTATCTAACCATTTGCTACATAGCAGGACTCAAATACACATTCAGTTTTTAAAAGCTTTGGGTGTTTTTTTTCAAATGTAAAAGACTAGACACTCCCCAAACCGGCATAACTTCTGTGTTGAATTTTTGAATGTGCCAATTTGGACTTGTTGCAGGATTCAGCAACATTTCTCTGGGTCATTTTCCCATTTTTGTCATTTTAACAAAAGGATTTTTAATACCTTAAGCTCATTATAGGTGGTTTGGCAAAGACAGTGCCTTTGTTAGTCTGTTTTCATCCATCTGTAAAGTAACATCTTGTTCTCTGCAAATGTGCTTATGAAATGACATACCACAGTTGACCTTGAGGCTGTACTGTTTGTGCATTCACAAAGTTAGGAGAATCCTGTGTTAAACAACAGTAGTGTGGCTGTTCCTCAAACTTCATCCCAGTATGTTGCTCTCAAGTTTTATTCTGTCCATGTGCAAGAACCTCATCCAGTACATTAATTAGACTGTTCATCCTTTGTAAGTAGAGAAATACTGTAGACTAGAAAAGCTTAATGCAGCTGTTTCAGGTAATGTCCTCAGTGTTGAAATTAGGAGGCAGAATTCCTACTGTCTGTGTTTTGTAGGGTTCTACAAATGCCAAAGAGCTCTCTGCAAAAGGTGTGAAGATTTGGGATGCTAATGGGTCACGTGAGTTCCTGGATAAGCAGGGTTTCAGCACCAGAGAGGAGGGGGATTTGGGACCGGTATATGGTTTCCAGTGGAGGCACTTTGGAGCAGAATACAAAGATATGCACACAGGTAATCACATACAGATACAGTCTTGTTCGCTTAGTGAGACAACTGTGATACAGCACTTCAAAACTCTGAGTTTTGTTAAGGGACCAAGTGTGAACTGATAGCCAGAATAAATAGTGTTTGAGAGAGTTAATTTAACTTTTTTTTTTTCTTACCTAATCTAATTATCCTGAAAGATGTAGCTTTGTATATTGTAGTTTGACATTTGTAGAACTGATGGATCATAAGGAATACACTGTTATTCTTTTATCTAGACCAGATATGGTCACTGATAGCTGGAAGGATGTGTGCCTGTTGCAGTCCAGAAGCCCAAGCTAGCTCCATTTGATAGCAGTGGAACGCAGGCTGCCATCTCTGTGTATCAATGTGGGGTCCCAATTTCTCTGATACTGTTGTTCTGGAAAGAACTGGCAGTGCACTACATTCATTGGAGACAGGGGAAGAGAAAGATTTTTCTATTCTGCATCTGGAACAAAGTAGGATGTATCCATAGCTGATGATGCTGTGGACAGAACAGCTGTAACAAGTTATGATGTGATGCAGTACCTGTTGGTATTATTTTCTGTGGAACGGGTTCATTAAACTTACTCTGAAGTGTGTTGCTGGCTCTTTTCTAAGTCACTGAAGGAGAAGATGTAGAAAACATTTTGAGGACCTATCTGGTGTGATTTTAAACTCGGACTAACATGGTTAGTTATCTTGGTGGGTTTTTTGTCAATACGGCCTCAAAATTAGTTACAGATATTAGACTTGGTATTGGCATGTTGACTACTAGTTTTATGCTAACACAAATGGTGCAAATTGTGAACTGACACATCTGAAAACTTAGTGAAAAATTTCAGGATTCCTGAACTTAGTAGGAGTCAAAACATAGACTGGAAAAAATGAACAAGATAAATTCCCATGGGTTTCATTACTAATAGATTTCCTTAAGTTGCGTTACTAATGGATAGGTAATTAGCTTCAGGAACTAACATAACCATTTGACAAGGCTTCTGGCATGGTATTCCTGGCAGAAGAATTCCCTGAGCTACTAATTGTGTCATGGAAGGATCACAGAATATTCTGAGTTGGAAGGGACCCACAAGGATCATCAAGTCCAACTCTTATGTGAATGGCCCATATGGGGATCAGGTATTACTACCTTGCTTGCCAGCTTGGGTCTCCCTGTAGCCTAATTTGATGTTGCTGCAATAAGTTATTAGAAAAAAGTAGTTACCAGTCATGCTGATTCACTGGCATGAGTCAGAACAATGATTAACAACTAATGACTCTTTAATTCTGAAATCCATTCTGATGGTCAGTTAGTATCAGTAAATTTCTTATATAATTGGAATTGAGCCTAAAATTCAGCCTGCAAGTTATCATTGGGTGAAATGTATTATCCTGTGCTATACATGATTAAAGTTCCCTTGTGGCTTTAAATGCTGTGGAAATTTAGTTTTCATACATGATCTTATGAGTGCTAGATGGTTGTGTTTATTCATCTGTCAATAACTTTGTACTTTTGAGTATGTAAAGAGTGCTGGTTTTCCTCAATACTGGTCTGGGCATAATTTTTTTTAATAAGAAGGAGCACTGTAACATGCAAGTTTAACATCTAGAAAGGCATTTTAATCCAGAAGTGCAATAAACGATTTAGTTTAAATACTGTGAATGACAAGGTGGTAATATCTTGTCCATTCCAGTACAGCTCTTTTCCTGTTTAGGTAACAAGTCATCATGAAAGATAAAATATCATTCTTTGTTCAACTATTTTTTTGTATTGCAACTTTTGTTTCTTGGGATTTAGTGATTATGCAGACTTCTTAGTTGGTCTTAAAAAATGTCAAGTTGTTAAGAATGGAATAAAGTGTTCTAAATAAGAATGTTCCTATTTCAGTGGGTGCTAAAGGTAGTCAAAGCACACAAAAGAGATGGGGGGGACATGTCAAAATACCATCATGAAAATTTCACAAGCTTTAGAGCACCCTGAGAAACACCAAGAATAGCCTATACTTAGAGTGTGCCAACTAATTAATATCACTTTCAAAGTTGCAATAAAGTTTTCAGAGGTTGTAATTTCAATATTACTTCTCAATGGCATGTGGGGTGGGTGTTAAAAAAATATCATGACTCGAATCTGTCTGGTTTAGATCTTATTTGGTATCTTTCTCCAGATTACTCCAACCAAGGAATTGATCAGTTGCAAAAAGTGATTGAAACGATCAAAACCAATCCAGATGACAGAAGAATCATTATGTGTGCTTGGAATCCAAAAGGTATTGAATAGCAGAGTTTAAATGAATGCAGTTGCACATTACCTTGCTTTATGCTAAATTATGTTCTATTCCTGTGTCCACAGTCAATACTATTTGGTGTCCTTATTTACTCTTTATAAAAACTATCAAGAATACAGTAAAAATGACCAGAGGTTATAAGTTTGATTTTCTTTCTACCTAAGTCTTATGCTCAGACCTCAAAAATATTGAACCATTTCTTTAGAGTGTTTCTTTCCATGTTAAACTTAACAAACCCCTTAAAACTAGAGAACAAAAATATTATTTGTGTTGTAATCACCTCTTTGAACATAGGTTGTCTAGATATCCATTCGCTCTGTAGGGCTACTTCTAAACAAGAGCTAGTGCAAGAGAATGTTTAACTTCACCAGTGGTGATCTGTGCTCCAAAAAATCCACTGGTGTATGAAAGGGCTGCAACATGCTGTTACTGTTATTTATAAGGTTAAGCATTCTCAGATATCAGAAGATATCTGGTTAAAGTTTTTCCTGCCAAGCTGCAATTATGCTATCTGCACTTTTTAAGTGTGGACAAACACTCAAAAGATCTTTTGTTTTCTGATTTTTTTTTAATTGATCATTGCTTTTATATCTCAAGAAGCAGCAAAGGCACATTGCAATGGGAAAGGGGGTAAGATGAAGCAGTTGGAAGTCGCTTTAGGGTACATGCTTAATTTTACTCCTAATGTCTTCCTTTGGGGAAATCAGCTGTCTCACTGAGGTGAGTAGCAGTGAACTGCTGTGCAGCATTATGGCATAAATCTGTTATGTGGAATATCTGTTTATGACTTTCTGGTCATGCAGCCCAGGAGACAGCTTGTCATGACCCAGACTTAATTGCTTGGGCAGCAGGTGTTTATAAACAAGAGAAACAAGCAACAGAATGACAATGCTTTTGGCTCTCTACTGTATCCCGTTACATGCTTGTTTAGGTTTTGCATCTTCTACATTCATAACACACTAATGCTGCTACTGTTTTTTTCTGTACTGCAATTCCTAGATATTTCTCTGATGGCTTTGCCTCCATGCCATGCTCTTTGCCAGTTTTATGTTCTAAATGGTGAATTGTCTTGCCAACTCTATCAGAGGTCTGGAGATATGGGACTAGGAGTGCCTTTCAATATTGCCAGCTACTCACTGCTCACATACATGATTGCCCATGTCACAGGGCTAAAGGTAGGTTATTTTATCATTTTACTTAATCTTGTCTGAGAAATGAAGGACTGAAAGACAGGACATGAAAATGTCCAAGAAAAACTGGAATGAACGTACTTAGAAATCTTGCTGAAATATGTGTAAAAAAGAGCTCTGCGAATTTGATGTGAATTGCCTCTGGTTTGTGTGGGCAGTTAGGATCAGAAACGTAAGAATTCTTAAATTAAGGTTAAACAGACAGAAGATCCTCCAGGTCATGACCATGTCAAAACTGGCATGTTCACTAGTCTTCCTCTCAGAAATCTGAACAGAGCACTTGTCCTTATGGGATAGTAACATACAAGTGGTTAAATTTTGTAGGGTGTGTTTATTGGAAGCGAACAGTAGCTCGGAAGTTGCTGTTAAGGTTTTAATTTGGATATTCTGCCCACCTAACTTCCAGCTGTAATTTCAGCTAGGTATTTCTTTGATTTCCTACTGTAGATGATTATATAGAGTGGTAGTATGTGCTCAAATAGCTCCTGCCCTGACTTCAGAGATATATTTTTTAATTTGACAGAGAAATTAAAAATGCTCAGCAATCAGGTACATGTGAAAACCCCTTTTCTTTAGGGCATGTAAAAATTATACTAGTAAGGCCAGAAAACCACATGTATTCTTCATTCTTTTCAGCCTGGAGAGTTCATACACACTTTAGGAGATGCTCACGTATATCTGAATCATGTGGAATCTCTTAAAGTTCAAGTAAGTACTTACTCTGTAATCTTGTGTTGTTTTATCTTCCACAATTCTTGTTCAATGCAGAATTATCTTGGTATTATAAATTTCAAATATTAACTTGTGTGGCTTTTCTTCTCATTTCAACCCTAATAATTGTAATATCCTAATAAATGTAATATTCAACTAAGGTTGCAAACAGAAATACAATACAAACATGATGGAAATGCACATTAGTGTACTACTTTGGAACCAAATTAGAGATTCAGAATCTGTACTCCTACTTATGGCTAAATCATGCCAAAACCTTATAAAATCATTCTGCCTAATCCAGATAAACAGAAAATAAAATGTCTTTGTAGTATAGCAGAAAATGATAACTTACCGGTTCACAGAGTTAATCAATATAGCCTTTTTCAGCCAAATAGTAATATTTTCTTCAGTAAGTCATTTGTTGCAGTAGGAGAAAATCAGAATTCGATTTGATTTGACTTAGCTTGGATTGACTGTCCTCACTATTCATATGGTTCAAAACCATTCAGAGAACTAGTTATTGGTTTGGACCCAAATCGTCCTGTGTGAAACTGCAGCACATTTGATGGACATCTGGGTCAGAGTTTCCAATATAGTTTGCTCTGGAAGGAATATGATCTGTAACCACCAGAATTGCTTCGCCCACTGGAAGTGCTTGCAGTGCATTTGGATGATCAAGGAATTAACTTGAAAATTATGCTACTGTCCCTATGAAAATACTAAAGTAGATTCCACCTAACAATATTAAAATTTTCTTCCCTTTTTTTTCTTAGTATAAGTCTTCTTGGTGGGGAGGGAAAGTCTACATAGTATAATCTGAATTGACATTGAGAACACAAAATCTCTCAAGTATTAAGCTTTTTACAGTAAGCTTGCTTTTATTTCAGCTTCAGAGGGAGCCAAGACCTTTTCCTAAACTCAGAATTCTTCGTAAGGTTGAAGACATCAGTGACTTTAAGGCAGAAGACTTTCAGATTGAAGATTATAATCCTCATCCACCTATTAAAATGGAAATGGCTGTTTAATGCTATAAACCAGCATTAAATACTTATGTGGAAATGTACCTAAGCTACTTAGTTTCTCTAAAGTGATGGGGCTTTTATATACTTCAAAAGATATCTACTTTATTATTAAAAAGAAATAGATACTAGCAGACCAGAACTGCCTTCAGTACTAACCTGTAATTGTACAGAACAGATGATTATGTCTGATGTACTGTGCAGACATTAACCCAGTTGTTAGTGAGCTAGTTTTCTACATGTTTCATTGGCCACTTCTATTACCATTCAATTACTATGAGCCTTTGCTTATGTGCTTGATATAAAAGAGGATTCCTTCAGGGTTGGAGAATTTGTTAAATATATTCTAAAGAGTATATGTCTAATAAAGGTTTTTTTAAAAAAAATTCTGGAAGGTATGATGCATATTTAAGTTTGCTGTGATTGTTTATGTTTAGTAGTAAAAAAGAGTCGAAAAGCAAAGGATCTTGGAGAGTAAGATCTAGCAAGGAAAAACACTCAAACTTCCCATGGTCTTTATAGATGAACCATCAGGAAGACAAAAGATCTTAATGAAACCTTGCCTGAAATGCAGTCTCTGCATAACATCTCTGTAGCAGCAATTTTTTTTATTCCTCAACACTACATGAATGATTAAATGATTCAAACAGAGCTGTAGTTAAACAGAAGTAACCAGATATCATCAGTAATCAGCTGTCTGTCGTCATTTAAAACCAGATCCCACAAACATGTGGACTGATTTTGCAGCCTGGAGCAGTAAAAGCTAGAGATCATAGTATTTGTAGGAACGGAGTTTATTAATTTAATCTTAGCAGAATTCAGTTTTTATCTCTCCTTATCCTTGCAACTTTTGCATTAACTTCCGTTCTTATAAAATTCCTCTTCAGGATTTTAATTGTGAATAGATCTATGGTTATAATTCAGACATAGCATATTCAATATATATTTGAACACATGGAGAAATGCATAGTAATTTTTTGATTAAATTTTAAAGTCAGTAAACTTGTAAATATTGGAAAAGTGTATTATTTCTGATAATTCTAAGAATTCAATAATTGGTGTGCTTTAATTACATTCATTCAGTTATGTCACATGCTCCTCCTAATAAATTCCATCTCAGCTCTACTAGTCTTATATTTTAAAGTCACCTAGTTCAGATAGTCCAGGTGTCTTCTACATTAATGATACATCCTAGCTAGGGGTTGTCAGCCACTTCTTACCATGTGCATACTTTTGTCAGTTAAAGGTTCTTGAGTGTTTTTACAGTCCTCTAAAGTACAAAAAACCAGTTTAAGTTGCAAATTCACTTAACGGTTCTGCCTACACTTAGCAAGTTAAGTTTCTTTTGCTGGAAACCACTTTATGTAACACTGCAGATAAGGTGGAATCTGCAGGATGTTTTAGCAAGTGTAGCCAGAGAGGATGTGAAATAAAATGTTGGCCTCAGGGCTTGACTAGTGGGAATTAGCAGTCTCAGTGAGGTTATCCAGGACAGGAATACCTAGCCAAGAGAAGATTTGAGAATGGGAATCATTTATTTCCTTTCATAAATTACAGAGGAGTTAGGTGTATGGACACACATAGCATGCCCTAACAGACCAATATATATCGCTCTGGAAGAGCTACTACTTTTTTACTGCCAATAGCAGTTGTTGAAGTGAAGCTTGTACCTTGAAGACCAAGAAGGTTTACGGTGCTCAAAAGATGAGACAGATGAGACAGCACACTTTAATGTGAATAAAAGTGATAATACATTTTAAAATTCATGGGTATGAGACTTCTATGAGATTTCATGCAAAAAAAATGAATATTCAAAGAATTTGAATATATAGGCTTAAACAGGAGGTACTCAAGGAATTTTGATTTGCAGAATGTGAACACTCTTCACTGCTGCAAAGATGACTAGTATGACTGCAGGCCATATTCAGAGCAGTATTTTAGACAAAACATGGGACATTGCTGGATCCTTTTGGGAAGCTGTGAAAGGGACCATAGGCCTACTGAGAGAAGGGATTGTTCTTGGACTTATTTCCTGACGAATAAGCTGTCTCAGAAGCTCACAGTTCCTCACTCTCCCCTGCTGATGACTTAGAGCTCTACAGGTGGAATTAGAAGTCAGTTTCTTACCAGCTCTGCATATCTGTAGTATTTCTGAGTCTTTGCTATTTGCCCTGTTGACTGCTACACTAATTCTGCCTCACCATTTGGACTTGAAGAGTTTCCTCTCTTCTGTAATTCCTCCTCCAGATGCATCTTTGTATCATTTCTCAAATTTCCAAGGGCAATTCAATAACTTGGAGGTAGCAATGAAATTTCTTACCACTTTGGTCAAATACCAACTTCTACTTTCTACTTCCTTAGACAAGCTTTCTTTACCTATATTATTTCTGACATGTTTTGATATGTTGCAAAATTGGCTTACTGCGATACCACAAAGAATATTAGTTATCTGATTATGACAGATGAAAGGTCAGAAGAACAGCTTCTGAATTTTGAGACAAACATCTGTCTGATCAGCCATCAAAATCAATAGTCTGTTAACGAGACTGGTTTGGTGAGTTTGCCACCATAGTGACTGGTGTCTGAATATGGAATGCAGCCCAAGTTTCAAGTGCCTTTATCAAAACCACAAATGGTTCACTTTCACCTGCTTGAAGTCTAACCTGCACCTCTGCTTTCCCTTTGTAGACCACAGGAAGGTGGGCTTGTGGAGTAACAACACAAATTTAGGCTGTGACCATCATGTAGCAACATATTTTTTAAGAAAAAAAAGAACAATCTCTGTAACCAGTTGCTACTGCCTTTTTTTTGTATAACTAACCTGTTTTCAAGCCTTTTAGATACTTACATATGTCCATACTAGAGATGACAGTGCCACACCAAGACATCCAAAGCCCTTTGGTCAGCCCCACAGCATGACATGAAACAAAGAATATTACAGCAGTGCATGCAAGCTTATGCTCAGAAATCACAGGCATGACAGCTGAAGAAACTAATCAGACTGGCTTGAAGGGTGGGGAGAGGAAGATTTTCTCATTGCTGCTGCATTTTGAAGAGCCTTACTCTGGAACTGTTTGACCATCAGCAGCACAGACAAGTTTTCATTCATGCTTCCCAGACTGCAGCTGTCAGTTTGGAGATAACTCAAGGCCTTGGCTTCTAGAAGCTGTTTAAATATCACTCTGTTGTGGCAGTGTAAGGGAAAAAATGAAAAGTTAAGACCTGAAGTCTCTAAAAATAACATATTCCAAGAGGTGCTGGCAACTCATATAAAAACATTTGTACAGTGTCCCTCCTGTGTGTGTCTCTATAAATCCAAATTATTTTAATTACTCCATTTAAATGACAGATCACATAAGAATTTGGTTGAAGTGAACTTCAGGGATGTTGCCAATACTAAAAATCAGCTTATACTTGTAATGTTAGGAGCACTACACCTGACACAATGAGGTGAGGTACAGTGAAAAAAAAAATCAATGTGTGCCAAAGGGCATAGTCGTCCTGGAATGAGTTTGGAAATTACTACCCCTTAACTGGATGTTGAATCCCGTAAGTGAAAGTGAAGTGAAAGCGCTGAGTCAAAATGGCTGTTCCATTCTAGGCCAAGGACATGGGTTTAATGTGCACAAAGGCACGCTGAGTTTGTAGTGAAACGATTATGTAATGCTCACACAAGGTGACCTGGCAGCTCCACCAGATAATTGCCTCACAGATTGCCTCAAAATCTTTTTAATGTTTAGGCTCCTTTAGGAGCCAACTCACACCCCTTTGGTCACCTAACTGTGTCCACAGACAGGAACTTGGGGTACTCTGGGGATAGGATTCAGCATGCTCAGGACTGCACAGCTTTGGGATGTTCTTGCCTTGGTGAATGAGCAGCTATTCCCACTTTGAGACTGCTAAAGTGAATATATCAGTGATTCTGCTGTAGGAAATCATTCCTCCTGGAGACTACTCCAGCCAGATGAGAGATGGACTTGTAGAGGAGATACACTTGGATGAGAGTCAGGATTCAATTTCTAGCTGTGCTAGAGATTTCCTATCTGGAACTTGGCTAAGCTGTTCAGTCAGTTAAGGCCTCATATTAATTTCCCATGTTTCTAGTACAGATAATTGTATTCCATTTATTCATGGGGGAGTTCTGTATATAAATAGATTAAATGCTTATGTGGTTCTTGGATGTTATGGTGAAAAGAAGAGAAAGGTTATACAAACCATCAAGTAAAGCTAGCATTCAGGACCAGCCTTTAATTTGTAAAGCAAGGCTATACAAAAGGGTAATTCAAACCCATCCTAATAGACATTCATTATAAAACACTCCCCTCTGCAAATTAGGTGTCCTATCTACTGGTAGACAACAGCTGAGAGCAAGAAGTACAATTAAATATGTTGATAGCAGGGCTTGGCATGAGAAACCAGCAGCAGAGAAATTACACTAATGTCATCACTGTTGTTTCCAGTTACTGCAGAGAACCGAGAATTTGTTAATTCACATTGTTTGGCTCTGTAGATTTGGTGTCATTACTTGGAAAAAGGATGGATGCAAATAAAAAACAATTTACTTTAGGCTGGAGATTGGTATTCTAAAAGGTACCAGGCTGTCTACTGACACCTTGCTATTTATCATATATCCAGGGGTTGATTCTGGTCTTTGGACTCATTAAAAATATTTCATGCGAAATGCATTTAATTATAGCTGATGGCAGTGACTTAAGTACTAATACCAGCAATGAGTTTCCTTGGGGCAAAGAACAGGTTTCAACCTTTTAAAATAGCTGCGTATGTACCAGACAAATTCCTCCTTAGGACAGGCAGGGCACTGAGTGCACTGACAGACCTTGCCATGACCAGTCTCACTGGGGGCTCACTCTCCCTCTCCACAGGCCTTAGTTTCTGTCAGGGTTGAATAGCAGGTTGTATTGGGTCTGGCTGAGCTGGAGTTCATTTCCCCACAGTAGCCCTCACAGTGCTGTGCTTTGCATTGGTATCTAGAAGGGAGTTGATAACACACCGGTGTTTTGGCTACTGCTGAGCAGGGCAGGCACAGCATCAGCACTGTAACATTGCTTCCTCAATCGAGGGCAAGATCCTGAGAGGGGACACAAGTAGGCCAGCTGACCCAAACTGAGCAAAGGGATATTCCATACCATATGATGTCAGCTCAGATATAAAAGCTAAGGAAAGGAGCAGGAAGGTGGGCATTCATTGTCTCCAATGGCTGCCTGCTGAGGAACCATCACGCATACCGAAGCCCTCCTTCTCGGGAGTGGCCGACCATGGCTGCTCATGGGAAGTAGAGAATAAACCGTGTTATCTTTCGCTTTGCTTTTGTGCGCAAGCTTTTGCCTGGCTTCTGTTTCAATAAACTGCCTTATCTGTACCCATGAGTTTTTTTCCATCTTACTCTCTCACCTGTCTGGCTGGGAAGGGGAGTAATAGAGTGGCTGGGTGGGTACCTGGCATCCAGCCAAGGTCAACCCACCACACAGGTGTACCTGATTCCAGCTCTGCTACAGCTGTGGATGTGTCTGCCATGGACCAACACCCCAGCCTGGCTGGACACACACTGGGCCACATCTGACCATAGTTCCCCTCACTGCCTGGCCTCTACCCATACCCATCCTTATCCCCAAGGAGATGCCCAGTGCTTGGGGCTGGGGATACCCCACTGCCCCCCGTCGCCCCTGCTCCTGAATGGAGGGATGAGCCTGGCTGGGAGACCTCTGCCCTGCTGTCCCCATGGGGGTCCCTGGCACTTCCTGGTCCCTGGAAGCAGCTGACCTCTGTGGCATCCTGCCTGCCAGGTATCTCGGGCTGCCTCAAGCCCTAAGCCAGCACTGCAGAGCTAGGCCCATGGCTGCACAAGACTTTGCTCTACAAACATGGCCTGTCTCTGGGCTCTGACCCTCCACTGTGATTTAATCCCAGCCAGACAGGAAGCACCACCACAGACAATCACTCGCTCCCCCGCCAGCAGGACCGGGGAGAGAACTGGAAGAGTAAAAGCCAGAAGACTCATGGTTGAGGTAAAGACAGTTTAATAGGGAACGCAAAAGCTACATACTCAAGGAAAACAAAACAAGAAATTGATTCACTGCTTCCCATGGGCAAGCAGGTGTTCAGCCATCTCCAGAAGAGCAGGGCCCCATCACACTTAACAGTTACTTGGGAAGATAAACACCATCACTCCAAATGTCCCCCTCTTCCTCCTTCTTCTGCCCACTCTATATACTGAGCATGATGTCATATGGTGTGGAATATCCCTTTGGTCAGTTTGGATCACCTGTCCTGGCTATGTCTCCTCTCAACCTCCCATGCAACCCAAACCTTCTCACCACAGTGGCAGTACAAGAAGCAGAAAAGGTCTTGGCTCTGTGTAAGCCCTGCTCAGCAATAACAAAAACATCTCTATATTATCGACACTGTGTTCAGCACAAATCCAAAACACAGCTCCATACTAGCCACTGGGAAGAAAATTAACTCTACCTTAGCCAAAACCAGCACACCCTCCTACAGCACTGGCCACTGCCTAAACATCTCACGGGGGGACTTTGGGACTTCTCAGAGGCCATCTGAGAATCCCTCCTTTGACCCCCACCCATAAGCCTGTCAGGCCTCTGGGGGTACTCAGGGTCTGCCTCAGCCCCCCACCTGGCTCCAACAATCCCTGCCATGCCCCTTTCCTATTTCTGTCTCCCTGCCCTGGCTCTGTGTCCCCTGAAATGCCCCCTACATTCCACAGCAATTAAATCACTCTTCAGCAAGTCTCATCAGAGCTCAGTTGTCTGTCGGGTGGGAGAACACATCCCTCTGGGGAGTAGCTCCTGCCAGGGCACTGAGGGCAGGATTGGCCCTGCTGGCCCTGTCCGGCCTCACTGGCAGCCTTCCCCCATCACACCTTCCCTCAAACCCATCTCAGCTCAGGACATGGCCCCCAGTCCCTGCCTGAGCTACCCCCAGGTGTGAGCATCTTCTATCGTATCATACCTGTGCCAAGACATGGACCTCACTGATCTGGACCCTGAAGCACAGACTGACTGTCCAGCTTGCCCTGTGTCTGACTTCATCCCCATGGACAGACTGGCAGTCACTGGGCTGTGTCTGGCCCTGGTCCCTTTCCTCAGAATGGTCTCCTCACGATGGCCTCTTCTAGTAACCTTCTCAGTTGACTGTGGCTGTTGCTTTCAGACCTGCCCTGCCAGCTGTGCTGTTGGCTCGTGGCTCCCCAGCCCTCCCTGCACCCCTGACAGTGCCCCTGGTGCCATTGAGAGGTGACTTGCAGCTTGCTAAGAGCATTGTTCTCTGGGATTTTGATATTTACAGTTGAGTTGGGATAGCACAAATAGAGCTGATACAAGAAGAGGAGCCGGGAACCTCTCCACTCTAAAACGTAGTCCTTCACATAGCCACTACAAGGTCATGTCTACATATGCACTACTGTGCTAAGCAAAACTCTTGTTGGAGCACCAAGCCCACAGAGCAAAATGAAAATGGGAGCTGGATAATTATCCTTGGGCTACAGGGATAATTACTTCAGCAACCCTGCAGTTCTCCACAGACCACACTGTTCAGCCTACACCAGTCTGCACAGATGTTATCTAAGCTATCTCATGGAGCTTCAGTGTTCTTCACAGAGCAAGCAGCATGGACTTAGTCTCTGTACCTTGCTTTTCTGCCTTTCATATGGGCAATCACAATTACAGATGCATTCTTTTGAATTTCTCACTGATGTAAGAATATGAAATTTCAGCAATTACTTTCATAATAATAATTTAAAAGATCAAATATTTCCAGGTTGTTCACAGAAACTGCGTGTGAGAAGAATGAACCAGGTAGATAAGGTGGAGTGAGGTAATCTTGGTAGGGAATAACTGAAGTAGAGATAAAGTGATTTTCAGCTCATTTGAGGAATGTAAAGGAGTTCTGGCACCTGCTCCAAAGGTCATGCAGTAGATGCATTAAACAAATAGTAATTAGGAAAAAGCCCAAAGCACTTATACATACGCTTACATGTTTTGTCGTTGCTGCACCAGTTCCTAGAAGTGCTAAGGCCTGCAAGGAAATAAACATTCAAGACTTGCTTCTGTTTTGTTTTTTTTTAATTCCCAGTGGAGCTACTCAGTAGCACAAAAGATGGAATAACAGTTGATGCAGCATACTGTTTTCCACTTATTTTATAGAAAATTTAACATATGTGATAAAACTTTTTATTGATTTTTTTTTTTCTGCTTTCTCTGCTCTAAAAGCAATGTAAAGAATTATATAATGGTGTTTGGAGCAATAAAGAAATTCACATACTGTACATCTGGGGTTATAACAGCGTTGCTAAGTATAGTGTGTTTGGAGCACAAATTCTGAACCAAACTTCCAATTTCACTGGAAACCACACATTTAAAAAAAGTCAATTTCCATTTAATACTAAATGTCAGCTGCCTTCCTCATGTAGGCATTACAATACTTTTAAGTATTGTTTTAAGAAAGAAACTATTTTTTTAAACTTAAGGGAATACAGGTGCAGAATGTGTATCAAGATTATGTAGCGAATACATTTAATTCTATTCTGAATCACTAGTTCAATCTGAACTCTGAATATGTAAAGGAACAGTATCAACATTACACTACAGTACTGACTGGAGTCACTGCAGTATTATTGAAATAAAATATTAAATTTCCAAGCTTTGAAATGGTTGCATATCCCATCTGGAAATGCATATCCTCATCTGGAAAAGTTGGCTTCTTAGTCCATGAGGGTTTACACTCAGCTGGTTTAGTGACCCACTCTATTGCTTCCTTTACTTCCCATTTTTGCTTTGCATTCAACATCTGGGGATAAGGAAATTAAGAATCAAATATAGTGAAGGATTCTACTGACTTTTTTTCTGTCAAACTGCAAAATTTATATGAAGTGGTAGAAACTCAGGAAATAGAAAGCAAATGAAAAGTTGGAATTGCCATTCTGTCTGCATTGTGCTTTTGGCCACACTTGTGCAGAGTTGCAACGACTATATCAATATCCAGGCTTGGTTTGAACCAAGCAGATCAGGACCTGTAGGAAGTACAGTGTAACAGTCTAATAAAGCTATCATGATCCCAGATATGGGGGTAAAAACTGGAGTGATGTATTGAACACGTGAGTGCTATTTAAGGGTCTTGGGGGCTTACATGCTAATGAGGAGGCAGAGTTATTCCAAACAGGGGTTTCCACAATCTATTAGCATTTCCTGTAACAGGGGTGACATAAGGGGAAAAATGATTTTATATTTCTCAGATGCAGTATTTACATTTGGGGGGAAAAGGGTTGATATTTCCAGTAAGCAGGGTTACTGGGGAAGGGTGATCGGCTTTACCCAAAAGAAGGATTTACACAGGGAGGGAGAAAACAATGAGATATTTGATAGCATCATCCAAAGTCTCTCTACATTCTGCTGGGGTTGATCAGGACAATGGATCTTGTCTGTTCTTTTAGATGGTGTTTTTTTTCCCCAACCTCTGTGGCCCAAGGTTTCCTGTTTAATCCTAGCAGTTCCTTTTCTGTTGGTATCCAAATTTCGGACTGCAACAGTACAGCGTAGTATTCTGTGGGAATGAGTATATCTTGACAGCATATACTTTAGTAAAGCATCCTAAAACATGGTCATGGCTGCCTGAAATTTTCAGCAGAAAAGCTTCTTGACAAAAAAATGCAGTACTTTAAATAAGATGAGTTTCTGAAGCAGCACTTCTCTCCCACACAAGGGAGAAGTTTTCTTCCTGTAAAAAAATAAAACATATAAAAATTACACAATAGTTCCTCTGCAGGCTCTTATGGTCCTTACCATTCTGTATTCACAGAGTTCTTGGTTCTGCATTCCATGGCATTTCACACCCCATGAAAGCTTCGTGCTGCACTGCAGAGGGTCAGTGCAGCAGCTGTGGCAGGTCAGTGAACACATGGGGCAAAGAATTCAGCCATAGTAGTCAACAAAGTAACAGTTCCAAATAAAAACATGTGACTTCCATCTAATTATTCCTTTTCATCCAAATATTTTAGTTCGAATAATATTTTTCCAACTTATTTTTGACCAAATATTGCTGAAAAATACTAATAGGCTCTGGAAGCCTCCTTGGATATAAAAGGCAATTTAAATCTTCTACAAGACAATCGTGGTAGTAGGATTCCCCTGCACACTCAAGTTTTTGGCACAGAAATACATGATATAATTCTTACTAATACATCTACTTTGGTCATATCCAATACTGCTCTTTGTTGAATTATATCAACATTTGTTGCCATAATTATTCAGGTTTTGAAGAAGGAAGAAAAAATATTTGTCAATAAAAGCTTATGATGAGAGATATTTCATCTAATGGTTTTAAATAGAAAATAACATAGTATAGTAGCAAAAAGTGATATCCGCAGTTATTTCATTTGGGTCAGTCATTTCTCATATAAGTCTGCATCTGTAAATATCATCCTGTAGATATGCACCCACCTTTACTTTGAACCCATATGCATACTTGGAACAAGATGTGGATCACTTCTGAATGATTAATGTGGCAGTAAACTGGAATCCATAAACTAGAATTTGCAATTTTAGCATCACTGCCTTACAGAAAGAACTTCCTTATTACTTCTCCTCCCTTGTGAATAAGCTTCATCCTACTCTGAAAATAAAACAGCAGTGGTTTTTCATAAATCAATGGAAACACGTTTATCCTCATTTGTGACCAGCCCTCAGCTTTGCCACACTATTACTGTTTTCCTGCAATGCAGCATTATGCAGTAGGAGAAAGGAGGAGTGTCTGGTAGAGATACAGAAGCAAAGTCATCAGTGCCCATATCATAGACCTGAAAGAGTTAGACTAGGCCTAGTTCAACTGTTTAAAGCACAAAACACAGAAGAATAACAACACTAAATATATTGTGCAGCCTCAAGGCCTATGTGTGTAACTGCAAGCAAAGTTACATCCATTAATTATATACCTCCAAATAACTCTACTACACTGCATCTCAGATAATATTAATTTACAAGTAATTAGAATAAGCTTTTTATTTCTTCCTCAGAAGTAGCTAGGAAAAAAAAAAATCAGAAAATGAGATCAGATGTATCCATAACATCCAGCTGAACCAAACTGCTCAACCCAGCCAACTATAACATATGACAAATTTTTCTTATCCAGGTACGAGCATCCCCTGAACTGGCAACACTATTGGTAGGTAAACCAAGGTGTATATTTTCCAAAAGAAACATCCCAGCTATATTAACTTAATCTGACACCAATAAACTGTCACAGAAAGTCAAGCACAAACACTCTCTGGAAATAAGGATGCTGTTTACAAGGGAAGCCGAGGGTCCTCTACTGCTGGCAGTTTCAGAGTATCCCTCAAAGTGTAGGCAATCAGAAGTTCTAGAATAAACCAGCGTTTCTTAAATTTTGAGGTTCATGTTGACTCTGAAGGAGATATCCTCATTTCTCATCCATGAAGTTACTGCAGGTTAAGGGCACTGTGTTTCTCGACATAGCCATCTCACATTGGCCTTTTTAGCCATCAGTGTGCTTGTAGCAAGCGTGGATAGAATCCTTCTCAAATCTTTGTTTGTGAAGCCTAGCCATGATATCCAAGCACAAATTTTATGTGTTTCTTTAACTCTCTTAATGATCAGACTTTTGGTTAATTCATATCACTCTCCTGAGAATCCTTATGTGCATAAGCTCCTTGCTTAAGCCAACACAGCTGCACCCATGTAAACTCACTGTTACACACAATATACCAATAAAGAGACTTCCTTTTCACCTTACTTCCTTGGGTATATCCTCAATCATAAACCAGACTGTAACACTCTGCCTTACTGGGAAAACTACTGGAATGGTACTGAGCCCACTTTTTACCTCCCCAAATGGATCTGCTATGTTACATTTTCAGTCAGCCCTGCTAAACTTCTAAGTGTTTAGGACAAGCAGTGAGAATTCATCATCATCTGTTAGCATTCCCCACTCCACATATCATTTAAAATCTTACCATTACAGGATTGAACATTCAAACCTATTTTAACTGCTGGTCTGAATAGCCCAGGCGGGAACAGGACCTTGTGTAAGACAGATATCCATACTTCACTATTTGCT
Source organism: Neopelma chrysocephalum (assembly GCF_003984885.1). Classification (NCBI taxonomy): domain Eukaryota; kingdom Metazoa; phylum Chordata; class Aves; order Passeriformes; family Pipridae; genus Neopelma; species Neopelma chrysocephalum. The sequence continues at coordinate 25,295,809 of NW_020897689.1, forward strand.
GTTCTGAAGCAGATGAGTACGGTTACAAGTCAGGCTGTGTTTTAGTCAACAGAGTATTATTTTGTTAAATAGAGCACCAAAGAATGTTCTTTGGGAAAACGGAAGGATTGGAAGTGTTTTGACTTCTTTTTTTTCCGTCGAAAGCCATCAATTTAGTCAAATAGATCAACTTTGCCAAATAAGCCCTTCCCTCTTCTCGCTAGCTATTTAATTGCAAGAAAACTGCAAACCAGATAAATCCTTGGAAGAAGCAGAGAATAGCATGAACTCCTTTCTAACCCAGTGTTGAGAGTTACATGGCAAAAAATCACCAATGTGGGAAAACTGAATGTTTGACGTTGCACTCCTGGGACACATGAGAAGATGCTAGCAAATTGGCTTCATCTCACACAGTCTCCTTCCCTGGGAGATGCAAAGTAATGGTTTTCATCAGATACAGATGTATTTAAGCTCACACCTTTCTTTTTTCCCACGCAGGCCATTTTGAACTATTTCTGTAAGGAAACAAGAATAAATATCAAATCATACTGAACTGTATCAAATTACTTCTCCCCACACTCCATATTTCATCTCTACAGTTGTCCCTTCAGCCTGTCTTAGTCTCAAAGACTGGTGATGTATTCCTTAGTGAGTTACTCCCATCAAAACTGATGAGACAGCTCCAGGATTGGGAAAATGGAGGGTACCAAATTCCAGCTTTAAAGGAAAGATGACTTATAAACTTCCTCTTCTGTTAGCAAAACAGTAATATATCTGAAATCCATGCAGAATTGCAATTGCTTGGCATTCTGCTTCAAGGATGACAAACAAAATAAAAAACCCCATAGCATAATAAAACAGCATGATGAGAAAAAGTTTAAGTAATGCTAGTCAGTTGAGGAATGGCTGTCAATCTTTTCCCTGTTTCTCTGAAGCAAGCAGAGAGTTGAGACAGCAGATATTCTAAATCTTCACAGCCTCCTCCCTCATCAGCTTGTGTTGCACTGCCAAACATGTGTTTGCCTAATTTCATGGCCATGATTAGTTGATAATAAACACTTTTCAGCTTTCTTTTAAACTCTATCCAAGCAGGAGTAAAAGATTAAACAGGAAAGCCAAGTCACACTTTTCAGCTGTCAAGTTAGAACAGAGAAGCACCCCTGTTCTCATGCCTCCTGCTCTCAGGAAAGGAAAAGCTAAGTTATTTTAGAACAGGCTCTTTCAGATCTTAATCCTGAACAGAATTCCCCCCAAATGACTGATCACTTCAGCAAACAGATCAACACAAGAAGCCCAAGCATTTGCTAGCAGCCAATAGTAACACAGACAATTCAATTACTGAGTTTTTAGTAAGGAGTTATTTTTGTAAAAAAACCCCCAAACAATTAAAAAAACTAAAACAAATTTGCAGTTATCCAGACTTAAGGAAAAGCAGCTTCTTGGCCAAATCATAAACAAAGACCTACAGATTAAAGCACAGTCTTTAAGTACACAGCTTCCTATAGCTGTAGACATCAGTTCCCACTGCCAGCTATGGTGCTAGAGACAGACAAGACAAGCTGTACAGCTATGCCAGAAGAGGGACTAGTTTGTGTATCTGCATGAGGGCAGACACATGAAAAGGGTATGTTGGGAGGGAAGGACATCTCTGACCAGAAAGCAACACTCACCGCCAGGGAAACAGTTTCTGTCTGAAATGTCTGGACTTGGACTCCACCATATCAAGAGTTTTAAATCACAGAGCAAAAGGCCAGTTTCTGCCTGTCACCACTTAAAAGGTTACTTGGCTTCAGGTGTGGAGAGATAATAATCTTGGGTTTGTAGGATTCTGTAATACACAAGGACATAAAAGCTTTGTCCTCTAAATTTCTCTTCTTTATTTACAGACTACCACAAATACCACAAAAATTGCCACTAGGAAACATACCTATGATTAATAAAATGAATATGAATGAATATACATCAAGCTATTACAAATTACTATCAGCGATCAATGTATCAAGCAATAGTATGGTATCAATCAATAATAGCATCAGTCAGTACTGTAGTACAACCAATGACAGCAGCAGCCAAGTATCTACATACTATTTCAGATTGCTACAGCTTATCATGAATGAACCAAACTTATCAATGATATAGCAGCAGATACATTTGTGAGTACTTATATGAATATTAATGCTATTGATATTGAAGTGAATTAGGCAGATTTCAGAAGGAGCCAAAGGATCCCAAAAAGAGGGGAACAACTTGATGCCAGAGCGGAATGAACCTACCCCAAAAGAGGTGAGGACGGGCCAAGCCTATAAGACAGCTGACAGAGTCTCATTTCCAAAATGATCCACATCACAGAATCCTTTTATAGCCAGGTGTCCGTGGGGAGAGTTCAAGAGCTTATAGAAAGTTTGCGTGGGATTCAACCAAGAAGTTCTCAGGCAGAGGCTCATTTTTGGATAAACATTAAGTCCTTTTTATATCACAGACTCATAAGAGGGAGTAGGACATGGAGCAGCCAATAGATCCTGTTTACACTTAATTACATTTAATGAAACATTAATCTACATTTAATAAATTTACATTTTTCACCTGTACCAGCCAATTGGGGATGGTGTTTTCTGTTCCTTCAGAGCAATTTTATTTTTTCAGACTGTTTTCCACCTTTAGATGACAAACTGACATTACAGTCTCCTTGTTTGGTGCTTATCGGTGGTATCTGTGGACGTTTCTGGTTTCTAGGTACCTCAGCTGTACTTCAAAGAGGCCAGCTGCACTTCTCAAGGATGTTTTTCAATGGTTCACAGGGCTAGTCCCCAGGCTCACATTTCCAGGCTGGCAGCCCTTTCTCTGTCAGTTTGTTTGAGTAGACAATATCTTTTGTTCAGTAATTTTCCCTCCTAGCCAGGCTGTCTTTATGGCTCCTCACATCACTGCCTAAATAGGCTATTTTTAATGAACAGTAACATGCTAAGTATACAAGGTTTGGCTCCCAGATCAACAGCATATTCAGTAGGGAAGTGGCTAAAAGGCTAAAATCTGAGATTAAAATATCCACATAAGAAAGATGAAATCAAGAAAAGGGTTATGAAGAAACATCTGATAAGCAGGACTAGGCAAAAATATTTTCTTTCAGAAATGCCAGAGTTCCACAAAATTACTCTGAAATGTTCTGACCAATTCCACCACTAAGCACTGTGCGGTGGCTACAATTTTCCATCCTGCAGTAATTAAGCATGTGCAGAGTCTCCAAGAACTTGGTGATGCCTGTACTTTATTTGATATTTTAAAGCTAAACATAAGTATTAATTACTGCAAAATCAAGACCACATGTGCAAATGAAGGTAATCAGGAGCAGGGAATCTGAGCTAATGAACATTCTTGAGATCCCACTTAACCCACAGAGCGTTCAGGACAGCAGCTATAGTCAAGTGCACAGTGCTGTTTCATGACCCAGTCTGTTGAGCAAAAAAATGTAGATTCCCCCAGTGTCATCCTCAGTGTTTGATACTCAGCAATGTCTCAGTTTCTGCTAAATGATATTTTGTTTGCTACAGTTTAAAAAACAGCACCGTTGATAACACAGCAAGGGGAAAAGTCACTGATACTGGAAAAAAAAGGAGCAATTCATATTGGTTAAAAATTACAAAAGAAGAAGATGCTGAAATGTATGACTTGCATCAAATACCCACCCAGGGCTCTCAGAAAATGAACAACTTACATTGGTTACTATCCTTTTCACAACAGTGCCCCCAGTGTGTCTTACCCAGCAGAATTGCCTGGCGCAGGTAAGCTCTCCGTAGAAGCCTCCAAAGTTGTTGACAATTTCTCCCGTGTCTCTATTGACCACATGAATAAAAAGCCTTGACAGCACATATGACTGCCATATAGCCAAATTTACTGCCTCATTACATGTAAATGCCTATAACAGAAGGACTGCAGGCCCTTTCCTCAGCTGCTACTTCAAGAAGTAACCATTTCCAACAGCCTGTGAATTTGAATTTGCATGGAACCATTCATTTTGCACCCAGATCTGGGTGGCCACTGTCAGTTTAGTTGTGTGGCCGTGTTTCATCTTAATTTTACCTGTTTCCAGATGCTGATTCCTTCCTCAAAAAACTTAATAATTGCAAAGGGCTTTCAAGACGAAAGTTGCTTTGTATCACCTCCCACTCCACAGAGGAAGAAAACAGCCACCCTAGACTGACAGTCTAAAACACTGTTAAAGAAACAGAGGCCATCAAATCCCACTGTCCTCTGAGGAAAACAGCATTTCTCTAAATAAGAGAGCCTTTATATACCATCCCTTTCAAGCAACTGCTGCATCTCCCTGAGTTGTTTTGGTACTTGCAGTCACGTTCAAATTCTCACTTCCTCATAAGGCATTTTGTTTCTGGCAGTGAGATAAAGGCAGTTGTGCTCCAGCTGTTTCAAGTCTCCAAGACTCAGTGCTGAAGATGAATTCTGTTTTTTTCCAGTTCCACTCAATGTCAACATATATTCCCAGCAAAGGTTTTTGTTAGGATAAAACACATGCAAATCCTTTTTAGCAAATTCAAGAGTATCAGAAAAAGGACAGACACAGCATAAGACTTGTGTTAACCATCGTCTTCAGTAGCATGGAATAAAGAGAGTCTTGACAGTTATGAGATGGTGATTCCAATTCAGATTCCATGGTGATTCCATGCTCAGAGTATTTGTTTGAGATACGAGAAACCAGTGTCTGAAACTCAGAACTCTTTTGCATGACTCTAGCTAAGACATTTCACTTGTCTGTGTCTCAGTTCCTCTACTGTTCCCACCCGCACTGTAGGAGGAACATCCCATGTCACTTTCCTTAGGTGTGATGAATCATGTACTACAGTAGATGAGGTCATTTATGTATCTAGGCAGGTTGTACTAAGCATATTTCACTCATAACGACAGAAAGGGTGTTCAGCATCTTGTAACTAATTACCAGGTGATGCACAGGCTCCAATCTTAGGCTGACTAAAGATAATGATTTATTCTTAAAGAAGTTTAAAATAACTGAGTATGTGCTTGCTAGATTGCTAAGTGATTAAAAAAAGTAGATGTTTCTGTGAGAAACAATTGTGAAGGTAGATTGAAGGAGGAAAAGGCATGATATCATCAAGTCACAGGTTTTGTGGGTGTTCTAAGCTGAGTGCTTAGAGGGTTTTGACATATTCACAATGTCAGTGAAACACCAGACTTGAATAGCGAAGAAGGAATTGCTCCTTCTATGGTCTAGGGCACTGACTGAAACGGCATCAGCAGCCCTTCTAAAGCACTGCTGCAAAACAACGGCATGTGGAAGTTACGCCTGGTACAAGAAGGGAGCAACAAGAACAGAGGGGGACCCCTTGCATGTGCTTACTTGGCGGTACTTGTAGAACAGCATCCCAGGACACAGCGCTTACCTTGGCGGGTCTGTGGCAGTGTAATGTAGTAGGCTTTACCCATAGAGGCTTTACCCTCTTAGCCTGCTTGATTGCAGTGCATGTCTCACAATCGTGGATAACCTGGGAGATAATGTCCATGGTTATATCCATCCCTCCCTCATCTGTAGATGGCATCTCTGCTCTGATGACTGAGGCATCGTGGGCTCACTGAGGTAGGAACAACTCTCCCTCATGCTGCCAGTCTAGATCTACCTGTGACAGCTTGACTTGGGCAGCTCAGTCTGCCTGTTCATTGTTACGATATTCCTTGTTAGCTCAACTCTTAGGCACGTGTGCGTCTACGTGGCGGACTCTCACGATCAGCTTCTTTACCCAGGTGGCGATGTCTTACCACATTTTGGAAGCCCAGATGGGTTTTCCTTTGTGTTTCCACTTGGCCTTCTTCCACTTGTTTAGCCATCCCCACAGAGCATTGGCTACCATCCACAAGCCAGTGTAAAGATAGAACCTTGGCCTCCTGCCCCCCCATGGTGTCTGAGACAGGGCAGCTCAGTGACCTGGTAAGGCAGATCCTGCTGACAGTCACTGCCATCCTCAGAGGCCAAGGTCAAGCACTTACCCACATGTGGGCTATCTGAAAGGTGGCTACCTGCATCCCAGGGACACTTGGGCAAGCCTCAGGCTAGAGCTCCATTCTCCATGCTGTCTGCACATAATGATTGGTACCCAGGCTTTGTGGCAGCCAAACTGCTGTGCAGGGCCCACAGGTTTTACCCAAGTTTTTATCTTTCTTTTTTTTTAATAGCTCAGATGTCCATTGTGGGGAATAATGGGAAATTACTGCAGCTTTTCTTAGGAAAACAATTCTCCAGGCTCAAGACCAGGAGTTGAGGTTGGTAGATGATGCTAAAAGCTGTCCATCTGAAAGGAAATTTTCAGCAGACCAAATGCTAAATTCTGTCTGCTGCTTGTTCACAGTCTTCAACTTGACTTGGGATTAGTCAAAACACCTCTTCTCTCCTTGCCTTAATTTGCCATCCAGAGATAATGAAACTGATCTCATTTGTGAAGTGTTTGAGAGTGTGTGAGAAATGCTATATATTAGGCAATAAGGATTTTTGGGTAAGATGGCAAATGCTTTGGAAACCCCCAGGAGAAATGTCGCCTATCCGTAGATTTCGTCCTATTGCCTGATGTAACATTGTCTGTTTTGCAACAAACAACAAATGAAGGCTGTGCTATTGTGTCAATAGATCAAGAGCATTTCCACAAGGTAGGCTGGCCTGTCATAGTGGATGTGTATCCCATTATCTTCCTGAATGCCCTTTGTTATCCCCAAGTTGCAGAGAGGGTCATTCCTTCTAACCTTAACAATCAGTTGAATTCAGGGGGGCATATCTACTGTTAAGTATAGGCACACTTGTTCTTCAAAACACTTACCAGCAGTCTGAAAAGACTGGGGCCATTCTAATGACATTGGTGCTGTTAGATTATATTTAGCCTATTAGTAATCTGTTTATTGTAACCTTAAAGTCACTGAAGCAAGTGACTGAACATCAGTTTCATATGGAAAAAAATCTCCCCTTGCACATGGCAGTTTTTGATAAAGATGTCAAGAAAATGAAAGGGATAGATTTTGATGCGGCCACTTTAACAAGTAACACTAAACTAAAATGTAAATACGGAAATTATTTCTCTTGTACTTCCAGTCTTTTAGCACAAAGGGCTTAATATACATTTACAGCAGCCATAAGCAACTTTGAAAGACAGAGCCATTCCAGAAGTGAAGAGGGTAATGTAGAATGAAATCAAAACTCCAGTAAAAGTCATACAGATTTGATCTTGCTCTAATAAAGCTGCTTAATTTACCAGGCACTGTCAATTAAAAAAACCAACAAACCTAAAGATGGTACATAGGGCCACTAAATGCTTCTAATCTTGAATTCTGTGAATTCTCATATATGTTCATGCTGTTACTGCACAGCCACATGATGGAGAAATAAGCTGATCAGTTGTGGTGAAGAGCGAGTACCTAGGCTAGAACTGAGAGGAGACAGAGGTGGGTAGCAGGATGTAAGGAACATGAGTCATCTAGTCGCCAGCTTCCACTCCTAGAAATGTAAGCCAATACTTTTGCCTTTTCTTGAGAACTCTCCGGAAGGACAGAATCACTGACTTGGCCTCCTTAGCAGGACTGAACAGGGGCTGCAATCTAGCATGGTCATTCCCTGTTCCACAGCACACCTTGAGCATCTCCCTGAGTGACATATTCTACACTTGCTGGAGAAGCAGGGAGCCATCCTAACTGTTTTCATGATGAAGCAGTCAAATGCTTAAGTGTTCTCTTCGTGTGTGACACTTTTATCATAGGAGTCATGCTGAAATGAGATTTATCATATTTTGTTTTTGAAAGAGCAAAAGTGCTTTCTTACCCTTTGTTACTGTAGCAAATACAACCCTGGTGCTTCCAAACACTGAAGCTGAGCGAAGGATCAACAGCCATTTAGCCCCTGAAAGGCTGCCCCCAATGTGCATAAATATGTGTGGGGGTATTGAATGAATGGTGAATGCAGCAGCTGGCACCCGTGGAGATCCAGGAAAAAAAGTCAATCATTTTAACACGATGGATTTTCAGGGCCAAAGGTAAGATGCAGATCTATCCATTTCCCAGTATGTACTTATCAGTAGCCTCAGCTAGAGACTCAATAACCTAGCAGCAGGGCAAAGGAGAGGGTGAAGTGCTCCTACTGGGAGTAGCTTTTTGATTAAAGAAAGGAATGCTTTCACAGCAGTCAGCTTTCCAGTTGGTATATCACTAATTCATCAAGACTGCTTGTATTCAGGTTTGTCTTTTAAATTTCCAGTCTGTTTCTCAGATCCTGCTGAGTTTAACTAGGTATCTGTCCTCCCTTCTTTAAGACCAAAACAAAAACTACAGGATAGCCAACACCTGTTTCTACTCACCTACAGTAAATTAAATACTACAAGAAGATGGACAATGTTCTGTAAAAGTACACAGTGCTATAAACACTTTCATCTCCCAATAACAGTGGTTATTACAATTTGACAAAAACTATGCCTTTAAAGAGAATGTTAAAAAATTTAATCAATGTACTATCTACAAAAAGCACGTTTGCATGCAGAACCAACAAGGAAAATAAGCTGAAAGAATAGGGCCAGTAAAGAACATGGGGCCCATGGGTAATGTCTGAACTTGTTAAGTTCCTAGGCACATCATACCCACATGGAGAGGAGGGAAATCTAACACAAAATCCTACATCCACACACATTTACTAGGAAAGGAATGCTAAGCTACTTCCCAGTGTCTGAAATGCTGTCAGTTTGGGATCCAGCAACCAGTATTTCTCAGGTCAGGCTCTCAGTACCCTTTCTTTAAATTATTATTATTTCCTAAGAGCTGATCAAGATTCACTCTTAGAAATGAGAGCATAACAATGCTTGGGACTCCTCAGTTAATATGAAGGGGCTCTGTTAGAAACCAGTCAGGGTGAGCTGCCTAGAACCACCAAAGAGCAGAAGCAGCACTTGGCATCAGCCTTGCTCCATTTCCACTGTGCACAAGGGAACAGATGCTCCTCAGTTCCGCTGCATTTCTACCTTCTTTTGAAAATATGACAGAGAGAACATATGCTACTGCTACACCACACCCCTCAGCCTGCTTCCCTCTGCCCAGTGATGAAGTGCAGCACCTCAGCTGCTTGCCTCCATCCTTCTGTCTCACTCTCCCCCTTTTTCTCCCCTATGCTAAGGGAAAGGCAGGGAAGCTGTTGATGTTTCTCCAGCTAACACTCTCTCTTTGTCAGTAGGAAAAACTGCAGAGAGAAAATAATCTGGTCCTTGAGCAAATGCTAAAGCCTAAAGCCGTGGGTGAAGTTCTGCAGCAGGTTCTGCTCCCAGCTCTCAACAGTCTCCTAACAGTCTCTCACAGCTGACAACTAGTTAGCCAGGATTCTTGATCAGAACCCAGGTTTTACACTCAAGGCTGTTATATCAAAAATAGATACAACCATCCTATTCCCATACACAGACTCCCATATATATTCCTACCCTGTCTTGGAAGGGAGTCTGCCAGAAATGTGCATTGGGGTGGGGTGGGCTCCCAGCCCCACAATGACTGCCAGCCTCCTGCAGTGCCTGGAAGGTCAATGGCTGGTTTGTTTCTGCACTGTGATCAAAGTGAAGTAGGAGCAAGATGTGTGGCTATGAAGGCACCTGCACTTCTAGGCATTTGAACATTTGAACGCAGTCCACATATCTACTGCCCAAGACAATAGCTATTGGATGTATCACAATTTGGACTTCAGCAGTTATCCACCCAGACCTGCTTATGGTGCCCAAATCCATTATTCAAATCTAGTTCTAAATTCCTTAGCCAGGTGTGAGAATTTGAGCCTCCTATTTGTAATGTACTGCTTAGTTTATGTGAGTACTGATGCGGTTTCAACTGAACGTGACTGTGCAGCTCTAAGCGAAGTCTCGCATGTTGGGAGTAAATTGGCACAAATACAAACATCTACAGCATCTTCAGGGAAAACTTAAAAACTGAGAAGTTTTTTGGATTGAATAGATGAAAATAAATAACAAAAGTGGGGGTTCATTAAGTTCAGTTGTTTATATTCATTCAAACTCATTCCAGCTGTGGATAAAGTGTTTTAGAATAAACAGTATTGTAGATGATTATGTGGGTAAGATAGCATTCTGCCTTGTGTCTGCCCATCAGCAAACTCTAGGAGACTTTCTTTAAGCAAAAAAAACCCAACCAACCAAAAAACCCAAAACAAGCACCAGCCAAAAAAACCCCAAACAACAAAACCCCCACACCAAGAAAAAAATCCTCCAAACCTTTCCACGGCTACTTTACCTTCCATAAGGTTCTTTTCACAATGCTTTATGCTCGAGTAGGAATGTACTTTATCCAAACAGTAGGATCGTACACGTGTTTATGTTTGGCAGTTTACTCAAAAATAGTATGAAAATATTCTTAAAATACTACAGCTTGAAACTGCATGACAGAAACAGTCTGCGGGCCTAGCATGCAGAACGGGAATCACAAGGTTCTGATGGACAACAGGGAAGAGTACAGATTACCAGATACTACATGATTGTTCTCATTAAAAATAGTAAAACATTAATTACATTACAGGAAATACTAAAAATACAGTAAACTTTGCAGTTTGTAGGTTCTGTAAGAAGAATGGTTTTAGTGCTGTATTAGTTATTATTGAAACTCACACAGTACTAGCTCCTTAAACTACAGTGGCACTGTATATACATGACAGGATCTGCAGTTTGAATAGTACTGGTGGTTGAGACTGGTAACATTCAATGAGATTGAGATAAAACGTGAGCTATCACAAGAATAAATGTATAACATTCCCTGAAAAATTGCACAGAAGTGAACAGTGGTTGCTAATACCAGATAAAGCAAGAGAGAGGATGTGTGCTTGTCTTACAGCATGGCAGTGACCACCAGCTGAGAGTCTACATTGAACTTGCTCTCACAAGAATCCCAAGTCTGTCTGTCCATCACAGGGGTTAGTTTTAAGCCCAGACAGAATTGTTCTACCCAATTCCTGCCAAGGACCTCTGAAACAGGCTAGAAAATGTCTCCCTTTTAACATCAAAAATGCACTATGAACTCAGAATCTTGTATGAAAGTACATTAAAACAATTTACAGAGGATAAAAAAGACCTCATGAAGGTTTTATTCCCCTCCTTTTCCCCTCAATATGAAAGCTACTCTGCTTTTGTCCCCCTCCCACCTTCTCCCCTCCCCACCTTAAATAAGCAGATGCAATCAAGGAGAAGTTTATTTTGAACCAATTCTGCAAAACAGTTCAACAATGCCATACTTTATAAAAATACTTAGTTACATAATTAAACTTATTACTATTTATATAAAAAGTGTGAATGTGAATTTTAAACTCTGTTAGGGTAAGAACCACATCAAGGTCTTCAGGTGAAACAAATAAATCTTCATAAACATACAAACTCTTTTGGAGAAGTTTTATAATACACAACCATTTACAATGAACACGTTCATTAAGTTAGTGTTTTATTCCTTTACTATACAAGTGTTATTACAATGAACTGTTCCATTCAGTAATCAAAAATCCATACAATGCCAGTGTCATTTTTGGCATTTCTTGTTATGACTGTAGTAATACATAAACTCATATGATTGTGTTATTAATTTTAAAATATTTAGAAAAATTAAAATTCCATCATATTTTTGGGGTTTTTAAATTTTTTTGTGTGTGTGTTTTTTTTTATTTTTGTTTTTCTTACATAAAGCCCTTTTAAAATTTGATAACCACAGATGTACAGTTGATGAGCGATGATGAGGGAAAATGAAAAATGATGGCACTGTTCTTAAACAGATCTGTTTGGTAGTTGGATTCAATGTAGTGTAAACCCATGAAGAATGCTTAGTACCAGAACTGTATTACCAGCTTTTCTGAAATTCATTTGTTGGATAGCTTTACAATGATAATATGAATTCCAACCTGGTAGCTAAGTAAGAGTTTAGCGTTTTAAAATTAAAGTACATAAGCTTGATCAGAAATTCAAGAACCTCATGCAACTTGCTGAGTAAAAGACATGACGTTATTGCTTGATATGTCAGTAGCCAAGGAAAGTAAATCTAGATGTAGTGTCAGCTGGGCTGAATGCCAGCAAATTTCATTATTTGGACAGTATTAAATATATTTTATACCTTTAGTTTTTAAACTTTCACATTTTCTTTTGTTTATTTTTAGTTAAATAATTCTGTAGGAAGGGCAGAAGTAGGAAGAGCAACTGCGTGTGTGTCTTAATAGTCAAGAAAAGCAAAAGTGCAATCAAATCCCTGTACTAGTGACAGATAACATTTGTGGCACCCACCCTTGTTAACACAAAAAAGCCACATACAACAGTACCAAACCTGACTCTCAAAAAGGACTAAAGAGTGGTCATTTACCAGCTTCAGTCTTGCTTTCCTGGTGAGCTTTGTTCAGGTAGTCTTCCCATACAAAAGCTCGCTGTTGGACTGGAGCTTAGAAGATTAAAGGCTTTCCCCCCCTGATTGTATTACATAGCTTCAAGTTCAAATATCATCATACTTTATCAACACAATTTTATAAAATATTACCTCATTTTCTAGTTACCTTCATTATTCTTAATTAGCTATGCAGAAATTAAAAAGAAAAATCTCTCATGCTACTTTCCAGTTATATTAATACAGGTATTAACACAGTGCATTATGCTCTCTAATTTAACTATTGAGGCCTACCATTTAGATCACGTTTCTCATTCACTGTTCCAATTTCTCTTTTAACCTGCCTACCCTAATTAGGTCCATGCAAGAGGAAGCTTAAATATCAAGACTATATATCAAATACAGTTGTACCATCTCTTTTTTGAGGTGGGGGTGGGGGGCACACACATATATTTTTAAACACAGGGAGTTTTACAGAACTGGAATAGAATTGCTTGGTCCCACAAAGTTCTTCTGCTTTAAAAATGCCTTACCCCAAGGTCACTAATTCCAGACAATTCCCTCTTTAGTAGAATGATTAGCAAATGTTGGGAAAATAAAGGATTTGAAACATTGGTTTTTCTGCTATTGTTCACACCAACACTCATTTTTCTGCCCCTTATTTTCATTAAGCTTCCTTTGGACCCTGAAAATAAGTTGGGAAAGAGGAAAAAATAAAAACATGTCATTGGTAAATTAGAGTATAACACTTCAAAAGTGGTTTTGTGCAACTGCATTATGAAATTCCAGTTTGCCATTAAGAGCATGCAAAGTAGCGAAGATTTTCTTTCCTGTGATTCCTTAGAGACTTCAGGAATCCTTTGCAAGTCTTTTACATTTGGCAGATTTGTGCATGTTATATAGACTGTTGGTTTATAAATTGTCTCCAGGCTGGTACTGTGGTTCTGTAGCAGTAAAGTAGTCCTCCAAGAAAGACTGTATATATTCAAATGTTGGTCTCTCATCAGGGTCTTTCTTCCAACACAGTTTCATTAACTCATGGAGAGACTCTGGGCAGCCTTGTGGACAAGGCATCCTATATCCACGTTCCACTTGTTCCAGAACTTCTCGATTCACCATCCCTAAAAGGAAAGCATTTTAACTCTGAATGACACTATACAAAGAACAGTTTCCCAAAGTTTTTCAAGTGTCTCTCCAGCTGCCATACGTGTGGATCTACCAGAACAGAACTTTTAATGAATACACTTTATAATGAATGATTTTTTTACATTGTGCATTAAATACATTTTCTGAAAATTATTTCAGTACACTGTTAATTCCTCAATACCTGGTCCTTCTTCCATATGTATGCTTTCTCACTTTCCTACTGCCTTGAACCTGTCCTTTCAAAAAGGAGACTCAAGCACAAATACCTTCTGTCTGTCTTAAGTTCCATTCAAAGACCACTTAATTTGAAATCAGGCCATATACCTAACAGAACTGCCTTACAAATTGCAGTCACAGCAAAATATCTATTGAAATATGTTTAGTTTCAAAAACTGGTTTAGCGGGTTCAGTCTACCGATGCCCATCGTAGCCTGGGAAAATGTCAAAAGTAGAAATATCATGAACAGACAGATAGGAAAACATAAGGATATGCCCAATAATTTGAAACAAACTATCAGTCACATACACAAATGCTATTATCTTAAAGCACTTTAAAAGATATGTGATAGTTAATCTGCATGTAAAACAAAGTAGTTTTGTGAACAAAGGAACCAGTGAGGTGTGACTAAGTTTTTGTGTCTGCTTCTGAACTGTGGACTCTGAATGAAGGCAAAAAGTACAAAAGGTAACTTCAGAAGCATACAATACAACAAAGGAAAGAAAAATCTATTAAACTTTTCCTTTTACCTGGATATGGCACTCTCCCCTTTGTTACCAGCTCTGTCAGTAAAATTCCAAATGACCACACATCCGACTTGATTGTAAACCGACCATATAATGCTGCTTCTGGAGCAGTCCATTTAATTGGAAATTTAGCTCCTACAAACATTGGAAAGACAGATACTCAATTTTTCCCTTGCTAATGGGTAATTTGCTTACACTGCAAAATATTTAAAAAAGAACACTGAACTCAAAACATTTTTACATTTGCTTTATTGAGAAAATCTGAGGTGGTTTAGTATTTTAGTATTTCTCAAACTAGGGCAGCAACTACTGGCTACAACTTTGGAAACACTGAAGACATCTGAGATTCTCAATTAAATAGGTTTCAAAAAGTGAACCTAATGAGCATTCTCTCTGGAATCTCATCTCTCTTCAAACTGTAGCATGTTTTACCCCCCAAAAATAATTAAAAACACTTTCTGAGAACAAAAACAAACTGCCAGATAATTTTGAATAATAAAAAGTTTACTACGATTGCACTTAGGTGAGGGGGTCACCTAAACATAGCTGTGAAAATCCACTTAAATGCAGAATCTTTATTCATGAAGACAGAATATACAGACATGTTCTGCTAAATGTAATAGTTCTCTGCCATTTGAAGGTAACAGGTCTTATTCATTCAGTAAATAAATCGGTCTTACCTTGTCTTGCAGTGTACTCATTGTCCTCTATTAACCTTGCTAAACCAAAGTCTGCTATTTTACACACAAGATTGTCTCCTACAAGAATGTTAGCTGCCCGGAGATCCCTGTGGATGTAGTTCATCCTTTCAATGTAAGCCATGCCATCAGCAATCTTAAAAGGAAAGTGTTATTAAAGGTTATTTTTCATGTCATTATGCATTTCTCCCAAGCATTAAGCTGTACCCCCTTATTTTAGCTTCATTCCCACTGTAAAAGCATAGGGAATATATAGCTTAGCAAGATATTGTGCCAGCACTGATTAGAGTGTGTCCAGCTATACAGTATCTGCTAATTGTGAACTTGACTGTTTCTTTTTTGACACATTACAAACCTACAACAGAAGGTGTAAGATAGAGCAGCATAAAATAGCCAGAGCATTCGATATTGATGTTTAGTTGATATCTCTTCTCTAAGCACAACACAGAGTTTTCTTAGTACCTGAGCAGCCATGTCGACCAGCTGTGGGAGTTTTAAGTATTTCCCTTCCCCTTCTTTAAGGAAGTCTAGCAAGCTGCCTGTAACAGATGACATATGGGGGGGGGGGGAAACAAAAAAAATTAACTTGACCTGAAAACACGAATGAGATTTATTTCCTAGACATTATGATTGACACATTCATCTCATGAAATCTGTATTTGAAAATCTATCATTTACCAGAATACATAACTCAACGACCACGCCTGAAGTTACCTCTGCGCTGATAACTAGTTAGAGCAGTTTTATCCAAGTATTTTGGAATCCACTTCAATAATTCAGCTATCAATGCTCTTCCTAGCTGGACTTCCTTCCACAGTGAGATTTATAATTACTGAACAAAAAACCTCTACCCCTTAAATTTTTCTGCCAGTCCCAATTATATACTAGAGAAATTATCCTGAAATTGTTACTTTTATTTTGTTGCTTTTTCTTCCTTACAGAGGAAAAAAACCCTATCTTTAATTTTTTACGGTATATTATTTTCTCCCATTTATATAATGCAATTGTACCCAGAACATGACAACATGAGGAGTATCTGAAATCAGTTCCAAGGACCTGTGCTTCTTTTAAGACAGCAATCTTTACATGTGCAGTATAGCTCTGTCTCTGACAGAACAGCTTTCTCTACAGGCGGTATTATGCCATAAGATATAGAAACACAACCTTTTTCTAAGAAACTGGTGAAGACTGATAACCAATCAGTCTTGTCACAGTCAAAATTACAACAACAAAATTACAAGTGTGGCGATGGTGGGGAAAGAAACCACTCAATTGTGTATCCTGCAGTGGATTCATAGCAGTAACCATGAATTAGATTCTTCCAACATGACTTTAGTGACTTGCTGTATTTTTGTATTGAAAGTAAAAATGTGGCAGGCCAGACCCACACTGCTGCTGCTGTTTGCTGTGTGTATTTTTACACTTTTTCTGATCTTGGTTAATGAGCTCAAAGGACCAAAGAGGGGCAAAGCTTTCACACATCTTTAGTAACCTGTCCACACTGAAAAAAAAAAATAGAGTACTATGCAGTTCTTATCCACCTCTTTTCCTTGTAAAAGGATAAGTACAAATATAAATAAATTGTTCTACTAGCTTTTAAGTATGAACCACCAAAGAAGCTTTATGGTTTTTTTGTAAAATGTGAGAAGTTTGTCAAATGAAAACAGTGAACAGAAACTTCCAATGGCATTTTGAGTCCATAACTTAGACAAATGTACAACTATTTTTCCAATTCATTAATACTGCTTTTGCAAGGTAACCAGTTCTGGTATTAAACCTTGCTTTTCCTTAGACAGACAATTATAAATATTTGTTTTCCTGATTGCCTTTTTGAAACCTGATTTTTGAACAATGAAAGCAGATTTTGCATGGCAGTTTTAGATCTGACAGAGATACTCTGTCTAGTGTTATTTGGGAATAACAACAATACAGAAGGAACTTTTTAGATTTTCTATTCCCATCTACCTTTTCAAACGTAGAGCCCTTTAAAAACCCCATCAAAACGGGAAAAAACCAAAAACATATATGTATGGCACAGTACTGAACACAACTAGCCACCAAATTGCTTCTGTATCTTACGAGGATAGCAAAATTTCTCTGTGAGTTGAACAGAAGTCTGCATTTTATCAAAAATGGAAAAATTGACTTGAAAATCTGCTGCTTCTTAACACTAATATCCTTATGATGTTTATTTCTACATTCAGCCTAAATCTCTAAATCTGTGTTTCAGCTGCAGGGGGAGGGGGAAATGATATAGAGCAAGGGAAGAAGGATGAAAGACTGAACACAAGGAGATAAAGGAGGGAGTCTGGAAAAAAAACCCCTCAACCTTTTTAAAATTTACTATTACACTGCTGGAAAAGAAACACTAAAAAAAACCTGAAAGCCCAGTGTACTCTGTTGTGAGCATAACCTGTCTACAGGCATAATGATATGATGATATAAAGATATTCACAGCTATACCATCCAATTTAAATGTGACAGGCAGCACACACTAAAAATGAGGAGAAAAAACCCCCCAATCTTGTACTTGGAAGATTACCAAGGGTGACACAGATGTGCAGAAAAAATCATGCATCCACCCACGATCTAAATCAGAACTGCTTCAAGTAGGTCAAGCGTTACTCATTTTAATTTAATCAAAATTAACACTTATACTCCAGTCAGCTTAAACCTAACATTAATTAAACATTTAATTTACTGCCGAGGTCTTAAATAATCTTTTAAACATGGTATTTCTAACTATTCTGTCACATACCTTTTGTCATGAATTCAGTGACGATGTAGATTGGTTCCTCAGAAACAACTGCATATAGTGGAACAAGTTTGTCGTGTCGTAACTTCTTCATGATCTGAGCCTCCTGCAGGAAAGCTTCTGGCATCATTGTACCAGGTTTTAGTGTCTTGATTGCTACTTTTGTGGTTCCATTCCATGTTCCTAAAGTAAGAAATCAGGTTTTATTCTCCACTATAATACTGAACAGATTTTCTGCTTCTGTTTTCTTAGCTAACAGAATAATTATAAATGAAACTATATTGAATATTAATTTTAGTGTTACATGCCTAATCATAACTGCTACTTTTTCCCCTTCATTTCATTATGATATTACCTTTTCATTATGATCATCATTATGATTTACCTAAAATACTATTAAAACATTCACAGGAAAAACTGAAAGGTGTCACATTAAGCTCTTACCCATCCATACTTCACCAAAACATCCTTGGCCCAACTTAACTTCCAGCCTCAAGGATTCTCTAGGAATCTCCCAGGCATCTTTTGCTAGTCCCTGTGTTTGTGGTTTCACAGTGGGACACACAGTTGTTAGCTTATGACACAGCCCATCGGCATGTTCTGGAAAACAGAAAAAATAAGCCTCATAGTTAAGCAGGGGTAAGACTGTAATGGAAGAAACATCTTAATGTTGATAAAAAGAACCGGTCCATTTACTGTTTGTTGAGATCAAAAAGAAAATTTTATAGTTTTGGTTTTAAATATAAGCTACATATGCACTCCTTCTTCCTCACAATAGGCACAAGGCAGCATCGGAATATTGGAACTTGGCCTTACCTCTGTAGTGTTTCACCAACTTCTGTAGAGATTCAAATTGTGCTCTGGTTGTGATATAGTATCCACCATTGTCAAGTTTTCTGATTTTGTAGTGTTTCACATTATCACCTCTGACCTCATCCCAGTCACGTATGGAAAGGGAATAAGCACCTAGGAAACAAGTTACACCTCATTCTTCACCAAAATTGAAAAACATATTTAACTTATCTCCACAACTGTCATTATACACACACATGTGCACATACATACATGACACGTGATAGGCATAAAAATGTTCATTACGCCCACCTTGGTGGGGGGGAGGAGGGAATGGGAGAGAGAAATGATACACAGACATATACATACCTTTAGTGGTTTCACTCTCTCTTACTAAGAAAATACCACGCTGGTTCCCAGGATTTAAAAGTAGCCTTTCTGCATCCTTCCTGCCCATCTTACCAAAATACCACCTAGAAAATTTTAAAGGAAACTTGTCAGTAAAAGCTTCCTATTCTTTGGTACTCATATAACAAAAGGTTTGGAAATCTCAAGCATTGACTGGACCACTAATACCCCAAAGCAGATACAGATCAACAGAAGCAATGACATCCATATAATCACAAGATTAAGATGACCTATTTCTATATGACTCTCATTTCTGTTGTTTGCAAAATACATGTAAAGAAGACTGTATCTGCAAATACTATGGTTTTCTGGTGGTTTGACAATGGACATCAACTGCACTTAACACTGAAAGTAACACCCTCTTCTGGCTAAGTTTATACGTCAGGCTGAATCAGATGACCCTCTCTGGTAGAACTCTCAAAACACTGCAACAGCTGAAACCACCTTCTCTAAGAACATAAAGCCTCTTCTCTCTAAGAGGCTTAATTTTAGAAAACAGTATTTAATGCAAAGTGGGTGTGCATAAATATCATTGGATCACAGGTTCATTCTGGTTAGAAGAGGCACTTGGGAGGTCTCCAGTCCAGCCTCCTGCTGCAAGCAGGGTCAGCAGTGAAATCAGACCTGGTTGCTCAGGATGTTGTCCACTTCAGGCTTGAAAACCTCGAAGGATGAACTGCCATCCTGGACAACCTGTACCCCTTCCTGGTTGTTCTCAGGATTGAAAGGTTTCTTATATCCAGTTGGAAACCCTTCTGTTTCAATTTCTGTTGCCTCCTGTCCTTCATTACCTCAGTATATGATTCTACTGATCACTTAGAAACACACCTATTATAGGTATCATTTACTTCTCTATGAGTAACACTCCATTTTGCTGAATCATCCTGATAGCAAAAAGTATGCCTATATCTTAAAAGACCTGCATTTTTTCTTGCCTAAAGTTCTTTCACAAAAGGAATTTCTTATATGCTCCCACAGTGTGCTCATCATGATGAATACATCGTGATGCACTGTCCTCAGCCAGTGATAATTTTAAGGTCCATCTTCATATGAACACCCAGACTTTGAAAAAACACTTATTTCTAACTACATTTTATTTTGATTATGTGCCTCAGAAGTCACAAAGTGATGCAAAGTGTAAATTTCAAACATTTCTATTTGTCACCATCTTAGCATCAAGCAAATCTTGCTTCATGAGTGATGGGAAATAGTATTGGAGACTGCGGTAAAACAATGGCTTTGTGGGTGAAATATTTTCTGGCCTAAAAATATAGATAAGGAGGGATCACTTTGCTGGCCTGTGAACAGGATGGCCTGTGCAATCTCTTGGGAATTTGAAACTTATTCCTACATTTTGTTGTATTTGCAGTTTGACTGTTTAAGCAGATGTGCAAAGCTAGAAATGGATATGAGGGTGTGCATGCTTGAGACAATTTGGATGTAACCTATAATCTTACTGAGCCCTAGTTAATGACTTCACGTGAAAATGCCTCTTCCCCAGGCTACTACAACAATTTATAAACTATATTGTAAAGTGCTTTTTATTTTTAATGATCTATGAAATAATGGCAGGGTTTAATTGTTGTTTTTATTGCCATTAAACATTTATATTACGGTGTCATTCAAAAGACACATGAATAAGACGGATCCTGTCACAAGCAGTTTCTGATATAAATGGAATATATATCCTTCGGGCTTAGAAAAGGCTGCTTAAAGAAAATCCTAGCATCTTGGGGCTCTGTATTACTTTGCACTTTTAACTCCAACTGCAGTCACAACATAAAACCTGTAAACACGATCAAAGCACAGGGCTAACCAACTCTAAAGCAAATGAACCATATTCCAAATGCGGTGGTGATCTTTATTAAAATTCGCACTGGTTCTTTAAAACAGTCAGTTTTAAAAAGCTTCCTTCCTTATTAATCACCCTTCACTCTCACCTCTAGTCATCACAAACCTATGACAAATCTCACCACTCTGTTCTGCCAATCTTTAGGAGTCACGGTTTCTTTGCAAAAGGCTATAATTTCCATTTTACCACCACCACAGTTGTGATGACAGTATGCTTTTATTGCATAATTAAAAAAACCCAACCTCAACATCTAAAAAAAGAAATTAAGAAAAAGATAGTAATTTTAAAACTAGTTGAAACTCAAGGGTGTAGAATAACAGTGCAGCTTTGATGCAATCACTTTTTAATAGCAAAGAGCCAAGTGACAGCAGCAGCAACATGCTAAAGTCACAGCTTGAGATTCAGGAAACATCGTGAAAATCAGGCACTTTTCCCAGAAGTGCAGTAGCAAGCAGAGAATTGCACAGATCATGTATCAGGGAACTGCTTATTGGCAGTACCATGCCTGTATATTGAAGCAAGAGCTGCGGAACTTTATATTTCTAGTACAACAAATACAGTCCCTTGGAACAAGTATAACCTGAAATGCTAGTCCAACTCACAGTTCCCACAGTCACTTTATGTGATTCTGTAAGCTCTCTGGGATCTTTGTTTGCAAATAAATGTAGAAAGTACTGGCACACAAAGCAATATAATCTCCCAAATTCATCTTAGGGTACCAAACAATTTTGTCACCAAAAAGTTATTACAGATTAATAGATTAGCAATAACTGTGAAACAAATGTTATTTTAGAATGTAAGATTAGGTGATACCAAGGATATAGGTGATGTTAAATCAGGGTTTGGCAAGCAAAAATAAGGATAAAAATGTAGAGTTGGTGTGTGAACTGTTCAACTAAATCCCATTCATTTTTGCTTTATGTGGTATGCAATGCATGTACTCCAATTCTTACCACTACTGCATTCTCCTCTCATTTTTCCTTTAGCCCCAAGTATAGCAAACAGGCATAAAACATCTGCATGAATGTCCACCTCACACTTGCTAATAATTATACCTTTGACATAATCCAAGTAGCATTGCTATTCTTTAATTAGTAGTATTCTCCTACTTTATCCTAAAATGTTACATATACTGAATTAAAATAATAGTATCACAGTGTACAAAGTACAGAATGGATAATAAGAATGGATTGACAGGATACAAGTCTTACTCTTCTGCTTGAATGGAGTCTGCAGGAGCTACATAATTGCTTGGGATGTAGCCTGTTTTTCCTGTAGCAATGGATCTTGCTTCCCACCAGTCTCCTTCCCTGTAATAAAACATCAGTTACCTCTTCCACATATAAACAATACATAATTCTGTGGCACCGGTACTCACATACGAAAGGCAAGCAAATTTAGGTAACATGTTATTTAAATTATGAAGGCATCTAAACCATTTTGTACTGCACTTACATGCATCTTCTTATGTTCTAAGCAACATGAGTGCCTCTTAGCAGAATTTCATATTTTAAAGATTTGGGGCTTTGTTTTGGTTAGGTTTTTTTTTTTTTAAATGTAAAACCAAAATGTTTTATGGCAGAGATGTGTAAATAAACTTCCCAATTCTCTAGTCTTTATCTGCCTCTCCAGGTCATTCTGCCTGTATGCTGACAGCAGTAAAGGACAGGAAGCCAGTTAATAAAATTAAGAGAACTGGACAAATGAAAACTGCTACATGCATGAATTAGAATTATTACCACACCAAAAAGTTGTGTGTAAGGAAACCTCCAAAGCAGACAAATTACTTTCTCTTCACTAGACTGTAATGCAGTAATCCTGTTGCAACTGAACATCAAACTACTCATAAACTATCTGCATGTGAATTTACTGTGGAAGTCAGCTAGATGCAATTTCATGTCGAGATGTCCCTGGTACAGGACACTTGCCTCTGGAATTTGCAGTGCAGTGGTGCCAACTTTGCCCACCTCCCATGAAATCTGGAATCCTGTCAGAGGGTATCTGCACGGTGCAGAGTCTGGGATAGAACAGTGCACATCTCCACCTTTTCTGTCCTGAAGGGAGTGGGAAGGAGTCACCCAATCACGTGAGGACAGGCTTGGGGCTGTGCCAGTCACTACAGTTCTACATCTGCATCTAAACCTTGATCTCAGCGTAATTATTATCTTAGCCGTATAAATATTTTAACCCCATGCATGTTGAATATTGCATGCTTTCAAGAAAAGAAGAACAAAATCAATCTACTCTTCACTGAAATAGGATACATAGATTTCAAGAAGAGTTGAGGATCTAATTACTCCCAACAACCATGTGAAGTCTGTGAATGAGAATACTTACGTGTTATTTATTATTTGGAACCGTTCACCTTTCTTAAATGAAAGGTCATCTGTAGTTCTAGCTTCATAATCATATAAGGCCACAAATACAGTAACACCACCTTAGAAAAAAGAAAAAAAACCCCATATGATATAGCAGTAATGTTGCAACACTTGATTTAAGGACTTTTAAGAAACAACTCATCAATTTAGATTTGAAAGCAACTAAACACTCTGGGTTGTATCTCATTTTGGAAGATGGATTAATAATCTGCTAATTTCTTAAAACAGAGCAATGCCTATAAACAGACATCCTAAAAATATGCTTCCACACCAAAAAAGGCCACTAGATACATCGCTGCAACTACACTAATAACTACAGCACTTATATACAGAAACCTGCATGACATATCAGCAGTAAAAAAATCCCCTAGTTTCTTTATTAAGCCTGTTTCTTGTTAAGAAATGCAATTTCCACAACATCACAGTGGTGAACCATCAGCCAATAATTTTTACAGAAGTAGTTTCCTGATGAACTTAGCTATAAAGAACTGATGTGTTCCCAACTTTCTGAGGTTACACATTAAAATCTACTCAAGGAACTGAACCAGAAAAAAAATTATTCTTGTCGGGTACAAAGACATTTCTCTGCTTTAGGACTAATGATTTTTTTAATTCCCCAGCAGTGAAGCAGACTCTTGCTGAGGATCAGCATACATCAGTGCATTACTCTAGAGAACAAGGACTGAGACAGGTCACAGGAGGAACAGCTGCACTCCACCAACCCTATAGGATTTGCTTCCCCATCCCACTTCTGGTATAGGGCATGTTGTTGAACGTGTCCCACAAACCGGACAGATGTGAGAGAGGATGGTAGGAAGAATCCTACATTTACTGGTAGGAAACTTTTTTCTACACTTCAAAGAACTAAT
Organism: Neopelma chrysocephalum; assembly: GCF_003984885.1. Taxonomy (NCBI): domain Eukaryota; kingdom Metazoa; phylum Chordata; class Aves; order Passeriformes; family Pipridae; genus Neopelma; species Neopelma chrysocephalum. Next base: position 25,319,820 of record NW_020897689.1, read on the forward strand.
CTACAAAACTGAGCTAAAAGAAGAAGAGGGAAAGGAGAACAGGCTATTTGAGATGTAACTAGGAGAAAGTTAAAATAGAAAACTGCAAATGGACAATTCAAAAAGACTTTTTAAGCTCCTGAAATGCTGTTTAACAGTCTAATGGACATTTAAGAAGCCTGATGATAGTCCAAGCAATAACTTATTTTTAAATGTATAATACTATATCTTTAACATGCACTAGGACATACGTGGAAGTCCAACAACAGAAACACGTTGCACCTAATTTTAGATCTTACAATTAACATCATCTGAAAGGAAGAATACGTAATGCAACAGGGATAGTCTATATCTAATATTCTTTTGCAATGCAGACTTTCTGATGCAAGAGCTCCTAATCACTTAAATATTTTCATTTGATTTGGAGTCTTCCTGTGATTACAGTCTCTCAGCAGGCCTCAGCTGGAAATGAATTTACAGTTCCTCTAGGAGAAACAGAACAAAATCCCCACAGGAGGTTAGAGTAATTGAGGGTTTTTTTTTAAAGTGTGATTTATGAACTGAGAATGAATGAAAATATTCCCTAGAAGTTAACAGCTCCTAACTTAGGTTAAAAATCAACACAGCTCTACCAATTTTTGCCTGTATTACTACATTATTACATTATTTTGATGACACAAACTTCTACCTGGAGCAAGAAAATTGTGGGGACACATACCATATTCAAACAAACAGAAAGCAAACATTGTGGAAATAAACCACCCCCAGGGACATCTTCAGTAGATGAAAAAAAAAATCAATACCCTCAAGCCACAATATCACAAAAGTTTTTAACTGCATATAAAGAAATTGGGAGACTCCATGAACCTCAAAACATTTCAGCTACCTTAAAACCTCTTTTTGTTCCTACTCGCAAGTGTTATTTATTTCATAACAAAGAGTAATAAAATACTTAAGGAGAGCAGCAGCAACACAGAATGTTTTAAACAAAGATACTGTCAAATGGTTTTAAGTCTCTTGCAGCTGTTTTCTTTGTGAATCACTGTGAGGTGATCTAGTTTAGCTGTTTAAGTTATCTGTGACCACAAGACTTCCCTTAAAGGTTTTCCTTTCTTTAGATCAGTATTCCCATCCTCTAATCTATGACTGGTTTTGGAGAGAAGACTTTACCTTTTTGTTTAGCATGAGGATTACAGAGCACTAGTACTCACATAGCTTCATGGAAGGCAAGAACAGCAGTTCATTTTTCTGTTTTAATTTTCAGTAATATTGTATAAATTCAAAGTATCTGATGACTGAGAATGTGTAATACAGGAGCAGTGTGACTAACTCAGATTTCTTCTCCCTTTCTGCTCTAGAGGAATAAAGGATGGCTCAACTCTTTTCAGCCTCACTACAGTCCACGATGACAACCATATCATCCTCTTGTCACACATCACCGATCAACTGGATAAGTACTACTGACGGTTACATCCTGTTTGACAAGCCCATCTATTCTCCTCTCTTGCAAAGCGAAGGGCAACAGAATGTTGCCAGTGTTTTATTCGTCACAAATACAAAAAGCTTACAGCCAGATGAAGGTTGTCATCTCATTCAACTCAAAAAAACACCCAATTTTGCTGTTTCGTACATTCAGTATTGAAAATCAGTACTGAATGTACCAAATAATTGTTACTACAATTTTATTTATTTAAAAAGTGTGGTTTTTTGTGGATAGGCTGGTTTTACAGAACAAGGAGGAATAATTTCATATGCACTATCATTTTACCTAATTGCAAAACAATGGGAAAGTTCACACAAATCAGCCTGCCTGCTGATAACTGATTTCCAACTGATGAGATGTTAGACTCTCTTTTCATGAGAAATTTCTCCTCTTGAGTCTGCTTAAAGATATAACAAGCTTAACTACCAGTAGGAACAGGAACAGGCAAAGGAAAACCCCTTCTGGTCTGTGCAGCAAAGGCTTTGTGGTACCTGGTGGGGGGCTTATATCCCTGATGTCTGGTAAAGCCCAAAAGTGCCTACACGCACTGCTCGAGATTCCCACATGAACTAAGAACCAGATTTAGTAAAAAAGAATACACTGAGGTTCTTGGAGGAGATGAGTACAATAAACTTCCCTCAGTAGAGCTAATAAATATAAAGAAATGCTGCCCTTATTTAATTTCTTTATATGTTCATCCAAAATGGAGATTTGGAGTTGAGTCATAAATTTTGAGACAGGCTAGATGCTCATTTTAATTATTTGGTTTTTAATGAATTCCGAAGAAAAGGAATATGAGGTCATCATTACCTGACAATTCATATTTGGTTTCTGAATTGTTTAATGTCAAGGTCAGAGTGGGTTTTCATGGATCTCAAATTTCTGGTCTTTAAAAGACTTTAAATGTCACTGTTACAAAGGAAATATTTAAGCACTGTAATTGTGCCAACATTAGAGGTTTGTGGGAAAACTAGAAATAGTCTAATAAGGAATTATTTACTCTATTTTGTGAAGTCTGTTTAAAGCTTCTAGAATAAATTAGTGTTTCTTTCTTTCTGGTCTCTCTCTCTCTCAAAAATATCCATCAAAACTATGAAATTAGCCATGTGCACAAAATCAATATGTTTTGTAATAAAGTTTTAAGATTTTGATGTAAAGGTGGGTTTATAACGTCAAGATGTGCATGCTGCTTTAAAATGCTGTATCTTCTATATCTCAGCCAAGAAGGTCTCTGTGCCTTGCAAATTCTATTTTTACGTTTTCAATTTTGGCTTTCATACGACCACCAACAATGAGATTTCTGCTCTTTTGTTTCACACATGTTGTTTATATAGTAGAATATACTGCATATACTGCTTAGCTTTATAAATAAACAGATTCAATGTTGTATTAATATAACTTACAGCTAATCAAGCCTGAAACCCAGTTTAAAATATCAATTTCCTGAATCTGAAGAGTTTTTCATTTTGTACCTCTCTCCAAGTTTAAACCCATTATCCCATATGTATCCCATCAACAGCTTAGAACTTCTAACACAATTTCATCAATTCCCATTATTGTCTTTAATAAGTCTCAAATTTCTCTGTGCTGCCATCCTAATTGCCTCCACAAAAAATAAAAAGCCTAAATACGAAACCCTCAAGCCCCAGGCACCCAGACTGAATTATTATCTAGCAGTAGAGATGTTGAAAATCAGAAATCTGTAAAAGGGAATTTATTGCAATTTATTTCCACATGTCATAGTATTTTTTGACTATGACTGTCAAGCTGCTATAATAACAAATAATAATGATAGCATCATTTTATGTAACACTCACCTGTTAAAGTACTAGGATATGGACTTGGCACAGCTGAAAATGAAGATGATGCTCCTCCAAAGGGTGTCATTCCTGAAGGCCCTCCAAAAGGAGTCATGGAATGACTATTAAAATTAACTGCTGATCCCTTTATTGACGGTGACTGTGTTGCTTGGCTGGAGTCTGATCCATAATGACTGACATGGGAAATGACAGGTTCTGGAGCATTTTCAGTTCTGTATTTCATGGCTGGACCTTTACCTTCCTTGCTTTTAATGCACCCCATGGTTGCTTCTGTGAGAAGACGCCGAAAAAAAAAAAGAGTTCATCTTCATGTTGTGTCTTTTGATAGCTAACACAGGAGATTACCAAAAAGTTACCCTGAATGCTAATTTATTCCTGTTAAACTACATGCAGAGTGTAAACTCTGATGAAAAGTGTTCTGGAATAAAATCTAAGCAATTACCAGACTAGAGAAGCCCTAATTATTTTCCTTTACAACATCACATATTAACAGCACATTTGAATCATTCTTCATTCTAGTTTCTTGGTGGACTGCAAATGGTAACAAATTAAAAAAAGAGGGAAAAACAAAAATGAGGGAATCAGGCAACAGATGAGGAATAGACACTGAAGGCTTCTGTAGCACACTGGAGGGTGAAACAGATATGACAAATCCAGAGTCACTTATACAAAGCAAATCCAAAGCAATTATACAAAGAAAACAAGTGAGGCATTCCTGCTTTCTTTTTTAAGTACCTGTGCAGTGAAGTCCTGACTGACTGGTGGCATTACAAATAACATCTTTAAAGACAGAGAGAACTTTTCATCCATTGCCAGCCCCCCCCAAATACATCTCACAAACAAACCTGGAATATCCACTGCCACAGGATAGGGTTAAGCTTTAGAGTGTAACTGGAAGTATAAAACAAATTAGAAGAGTAATTACAACATCCACAAGGGTTTAGAAATAGAACTGTGCCCATACAGGTGACAATTTATTGCCCTGTTTGCCCAGGATTGCCACCAGCTCCCACTACAGGCAGACTGTGCCAGAGCTGTTTACTATGGGGACACCTATAACCTGCTGATGGAGAGAATCAGAGAGGAGACCTGTCACCAGCAATTAACATGACTAAGCCTTAAGAAGTCACCACCTGCCATTTATCAGGTGGTGAAAACTGGTAGCAGGCATTTTCTGGCTTACCCCAGCTGGGAAACAAATCAGCAAGAAAACAGGAGTGTCTATTAGATGCAGCACTAGTGCGGCATTAAAATTCCTGTATTCTTCACAGGGGGGGAGTTAAAAATCTCCTTTAACTTCAAAAGTAGAAACCTCCACAAAGAGGAAATCAACTGCTCCACATTCTCTAATGAATCAATTAAAAAAAATAAACAGTAGGAGGCCAAAAGCATGAAAACCACATCTTTTGATAACTACAATAACAATTTCATGGACTCTAACTAACAATTAGGGAAACACAATGTTTTTCGTTGTGTGTCTAATTATTCTTTTCCTTTTCAATTTCTCTTACCTTGTTAACTATTAGACACAGAAATACAGAACAAAATAAATCTTACTTAAACAAATACTGCCTTAATATAGTTACACTCCCCTTAATATAGTTACACTCCCCTTAATATAGTCACAATACCCTCCGTATAACTAACCGTTACAATATTAAAGATACTGTAATTTCTGCAAGAACCATGAATCAGAGTTCCTGGAAAGAACAAGGTCCATAGCCAGTGAAACACCATATGAAATTTACTGCTTAAAAAGATTAAGTATATTCACCCTGTCATTTCAGCCCCTAATACTGCAACGTAATATAATTACTGATGCAGAAACAAGCAGCAATTTTACAAATCGTATTTGAGAGTTTTCCACAGAATACTGAATCATCAAAGCACACCTTTCAATTTTTTCTTACTTATACTATTATTGGCAACTTATTAACTGTGAGCAAACATCAACAGAGCATGGCTCAAATACATGTATAAGAAATATAATGTGTCTAAATACCTTACAAAAAATGCCTTACCATCTACAGTAGAAAAGCTAGTTATTAATTCACAATAGAAGTCAAACATCTGGAACCACATCAGTTTAACATCCCTACCACTGCAAAAAGACACTGTAATCCAAACCACTTTCTTTTGGCCATGTGGCTGCCTATTGTGAATTTTTGCCTTCCTCTGAGGCCTATTTCTTTGATTCTTTTTAAAAAACTGCCGTCAATGTTTTCTGCTAGCATTGAATAAAAACCCACTCACCTTTGCAAAAATGTCTTTGCTAATAGCTTGCTTTTGGGTGGAAGTTAAGCACATAATTTAAAAGTGCAGCACACTACTTATGTTAATCAAGTAGATTAAGAGGGAAATATACATATATTTGTACGACAAACTGAACTGTCCACCACAAATATTTTTCCTCCCTTAATTCTGGCATTTGGTCAACTTGCAACAGGCTGATAAGACCTCAAGATTTAAAAAAAAAAAGGAAAGAAAAAGAGATAGTAATTTACCAAGTCCGGTAAAACTGCTGGATGTTGCCCAAGGAATTGCTGATTTGAGCAAATGGCTGGTGACAAGACTAGGCTGTACTGCAGTTGTAACTACTATCACCCACATGTGCTCGCTCACCCATTTAAGCCGTGGTTAGCAGCAAGAAGTTACTATTGGAATACTTGAGTGTCACAGAGGAAAGCCCTTAAGTTGAAGACCTGAATTCATTCTAGAAAAACAGTCAGCCTCTCCTTTGCCTCTCCCCTCCCCAGCCACTTCACTGTTAAGGTAATCTTCTTTAAGGGGTTAAAGAGATTAACCACAGAGATTCAATCAGCACTTCAAAGAGAAAGACTTTCAGAAATAAGCAGACAAAAATGTAAATGTTCTACTTTTATAACTGCATACCTACAAAACAAAATTAGCAAGCAAACTCCTCAGCTTCTGAAAGTGATAAACATAGACATGAACTGCTGTAAAATACTGTGCAGGCGTTTGTGAGGAGGAATTTAGAGGCACGAGGGGAGGGAAGATGACATAAACCAAGAGCGAGTAGTAAAGAAAAAATGATTGCCCACCCTATGGGGAAAAAAAACCCGACGACTTAGTACTGTTTAGTCTTGTAATAAATTACTGGATAAAGCACAAAAAATCCCTAAGCAGCTGGTGTGCAACGTTGGATTTGATTATTCTGGTACTTCATTTGTTATCAACAATGTATATAACTGAAATAACTTCACTACTATATTTATCAATCTTTGCCTGACCAGTAACGAAATATTAAGGAATACAATTATATTATAAAATTCATGGCTCTCTTTCTGAAGCATTGAACTCTGTTTAGAAATAGATTCAGATGAGAATGTTTGCTCTGCAGAGGTACATCTATTCAAAGAAACGCTGGCCCAAGGTATGTTATTCACAAGCCACCAATTTCCCATTAGTTAAATCATTATTTTAGAGGAGACTGGCATCTGAAGCAATCTACTTGAGTAACTTCAGTAGCTTGTTTTTTCTTTGGAAATAATATTCACCTATTGGTCCTGATCACTGTACCCACATGTTTTGGGTGAGGGGAAGGGTGGAGGTCTATCAGCAAACTATGTTCAAAAAGGCATGAACTACAAGCCCAGCTGTCTTGATCTGCTCTCTAGATGAAAACAAACCTATGCTAGAATGTTTTCAAGAAATAACAGAAGCTAAAACGATTATTGTAGGGACAGTGAAAGTTAGCAGGATGCCCACAAAAATCAACAGAAGAATAAGAGTACTCCAGGAAGCAATCATCAAATGAGATTTTAGTAACATTTTCGGACTTGCACTTTTTGGAGAAGTCATATAAAAGGCATAAGTTCATTGTCATTCAGTACTCTACGAACACTTCAGACAATGACACAGGACCCTTAATAAACCCCCTACCAAACAAGAAAGCTGCAAAAAAGTCAATGCTGCCCTCTTATCTTCCAAACTCCTTTTTATAGCAGTGTGGCAGATCATGAAGAAAGCTTTGTTCAACAACTGAAAGTGTGGCCAGTAAAGTCTTTGTGTTGTGGGGGTTTTTTTCTGCTTTCATTTAAGGATGAGCTACCAGCCTAAGAAAAACAAGTTTTTTTTCAAGAGCCATCATATTCTAGGATACTGACAAATTCCTTGAGGGTGTCTGCAGCCTTGTCCATCCAGCCCAGAGAGATGAGTGTCACAAGGAAACCACTTGTTCATCCAATGTGCCTCTGCTCTTTCCAGTTGGTACTTACAGAAGTTACTCCTTGGTTCCTTGGGACACAAGATTGTCAGGAGTGCTTCAAGAAAGGTGTTCTACTGTGGTGAAGGGAGATGACAGACTTTTCTTTGAAAGAGGTGCCTTTAACTCGGGTGGATAAACTGAGTCTGTTACAGCCAGGTGCCTCAGAGCAATGCAGTCTGCAAATGCCTCTAAACACCATATTCACTTTCCCCCCATACTCTACCCATCAGCACAAAGATTTTGAGGGCTAGGTGTTAGCCTCTGAAACCCTAAAGACCAAGGGCTGGGAGAGCCTCAGGTTTGTTTCACTTGCTGTAGTGGATTTGATAACAAAACCCATTCACTAGAAAAAAAGCCCAAGAAAAATGGGGAGTTTCTTCTTGGGGCCAACTGGAAGTACTCTTCTGATCTTGCACTTCTGTTACATGGGACATGCAGCATGTCCCCAGATGCCTTCTGGAGACTTCATCACAAGTTAAGGCCAGCAATGTCAGTCACATGTAGCTGTTTCAACATACCACAAAGGGAAAGATGCTCTAGGGAGTTGCTCCCTCTTCAACCTCTGGTGTAAACTGAGTACTAAAACTGTACAAGAACTAAATGCAAGAGGTAGGGCAAAGAAAAGTCACTAAGGGAAGGGCAGGTTAGGTTGCAATATATCGTTTTCATTCCTTTTGATTACTAAAATTGGTCATACAGCTAAAAAAGAGCACTTGAGTAATTTTTCACTATGAAGAAAAAGTCAGAAGAACAAGCAAGTCAAATCTCCCTCCAGAAGGATAAAGCAAGACTGCAAATATACTCCCACTTAAAAACCACCAAAATAATTCTCCAACTAAAAAATAACTCCTCATGCTATATAACACAGAAAAATAATTTCATTTGAGGTTCACAAATTGCTAATAAAAAGATGAAACAAACATTGAAGATTTTTACTGCTACTCTACCTTCAATGCTCAATGTTAGCACAAAAAAATAAATTGTTTCTGTCAAGAAAAGATGTGCTCTCACTTCTGTGAAACAAATGTCTTACAAAAAGGTCTTCTTAACTTTCCACTAAAATAATGATTTAAAGTTATTAAAATTTCATGCAGTGATAAAGACAGGATATTCTGTGGGAAGTTTGCTAATGGATCCATTAGCTGGCAGCTGTCTATTTGGTCAAACAAGTGTAGAGCTGATTCCATATGTCACCAGAGACACAGAACCTATACTGGCTTTTTGTACACTGGGCAAACAATGTAGAGCATCTGCCAAACAGCTGGTTTCAGCTGGTGGTATTGAAAAATCATTTATTTGATGTGACACAGACTGAAAAAAATGAAGACCACCAAAAAAGAGCCTAAAAACCTCTTTGGCTAGTAACATCCAGCTAATTCAGTTCATCTTTAACAGATCACTGCTTTGGTATGAAAACAGGAGTGGACTTTCTTGTCTACCAAACAACCTGCTATGTTTGTAAAGGAAAGTAAACTAAAGGGAATTGCTCTGTGTTCTTCACAGAATATAGACAATTTTTTAAAATTATGCAGTTTTTATCATGACATATAATTTATATTTTATGAGCTGTCATAAATTGCAGGGTTTGCTTATTTTACCATGAACAATCCATGGCATTTCAAAGAATGATATTCTACTGGATTCAGTTTTATAATTAGCAGTAACATTAGTGTAATGAGACCTTAGAGTCTGTATCATTATGCCTTTAAAGTGCAACTGACACGACCTTGTAATTAATGATCTAATAAGGAGCACAAAGGAAGATAAAGGAAGAAACATTAAAAACCCCCAATGAAGCAAGGGTTTATGTTACTTGAATTTCAAAGTTTATCACACATCTTTGTGCAATTTTACCCCAAAAAATAACTATAAACCAGCACTATTAGCCCTCAGTTTGCCCAAACACTAAAATGTATATTTAAAACCATCCTCTTCATCACTGACTAATGCAAGCTGAACTTCTGAATCCTAATGGTTCTACAGACTAAGTCTTCTTCAATCATGACTATACAAACATATTAAAGGAAAAATTCTGGGGCTGCTGTGGTTACTCTCTTGATTTCACAGCAGCAGAATAAACTCCAAACTGTGTGCTAATAAAGCTACAGCTAGCAAACTCAGCATAGCAAATGGAGGATTCTGTACAAAGAGAGAAAAAACAATGAGTATAAAAATGCTTTTTTAGGTGGACGTTTTGTATTTCAGATTTAAAAGCTGCTGAAAATATATAATATTTCTGTTCTAGTTCATGCTTTTTACAGGACTTAGAATATTAAATTTGCTTTAAATTAATGATTAAGACTCATCCTTCTACTAGAGGAGCTAGTTACTTAGCTTACACGATCACAGCAACTGTGCTCTGAAGGAATACCAGATCTCAAAACACTACCTGAAAAATTAGGATTAGCAGGAAATCCATAAAAAAGAATAAAGTCCTTCAATCCTTCATGTCCTTCCATTTCTTGACTTTTTTTGAAATTGAAGACAAGAAGTTTGACAGAAGTATACTTCCTATGAGCTTTGAATGGCTTAGACATGAGACATTTTCTCAGATGTATCAGACTTTAAACATTGTACCTATGAAGGAGTCTGAGGTCTTCCAGTCTTCCAGTTTGCATTGTCCCAGACAAAGGCTTCTCTCCTGAAGAAACACCTACTGTCCTTGTTGGAACTAATAGGTAGGCAGTGTACCTGACCCAGCAGGCAGTACAAGCCTTGTACCAATGCACAGCAAGCCCTACTATCCAACTGCAAGGTCCCACTGGATGTCAGGTTACAGAGTTGAAGGAAAAATTAACCATGACAACAAAAAGTTCTAACGACAAAAGTGGATTTAAGGATTATCAGTGACATAAAGTAAGGAGAGATGTGAACACTCAGTTTTCCCTCTAAGTTACATTCTTCCTTTTATCTGGGCCAAACATAGCATTTCCTCCCACTCACTCTGTACTTGGACAGGTGAATCTGCAGAGGTGGTCTTTCATTTTTAAGATAGGCAAAGGCTGCAGGAGCATACTGGAGACCATGATCATGTCATGGATGATATGTGGCTGGCTCTGCAAAACGCACACTCATAAATTTGTGGTTATTTATAATCAGTTTCACCTACACTATTTGAGATTGTGTAGGTGTCCTTTGACCAGATGTTGTATGCAAGCATAGCAAGAAAAGGTGTCTTTTTCAATCAAACTAGTAAATGGCCAGACTAGAGGTAGAAGCAAGCAAGCCTACTGTAATTTTAAAGGCTTTTCTAATCAAAGACCACTTAGTTCAGTATCCTGTTTTCAACAGCAGCCTTTGCCTCTAAGCAGGAGTTCTACCTTCACCATGGGCCTGGACTCTGAAAATGAATGAGGTTGTCTCTTTGAGTCACCAGCAGGAGATGCCTTGGAAGATGAGAGAAGCAGGATGAGTGCAGACTGCTCCAACCTCCACCAATCTGTAGGTCAGAAAGTCCATAGATAAAGGTTAAGGACTCAGCTATATGAAAAACACTTCAACAGTATGACCCGGCTTATGAATTTAAACTAATGTACTTATGTTGATGCAACATCTGCACAGGATTTGCATTCTCATATGTCTTTACTGGAATTGTTTTATGCTTACTGATTCAAGTCAGAATAATCTTATCCAAGAAAATAAAAGCAGTTATTACTATAATGATATAGATTTAAATATCATAAACATTCTGTTCTAGACAAGGCTTAGGAAAACCCACAGGGGTGAGTGTCACAGCCAAGACCCAGACTAAGATCTTGCAAGTGCAACTGTAGCAGTCTGACACACCTAAGCAACACTTCCTCATCCAAACTGTTCAAGCATCTGAAAAAGTACACTCCCATCATCAACCTCATCTTCCATTTGCTCACATAAGCAATTTTCACTTCAGCTGGAAGTTGCCTACCTTGTGTGCAAGACAATGGAAAGCATAAAAGAAAGATGTTTGGTGGGAAAAAAACCAACCAAACGTAAAAATAGCTAACACCCCAAACCCAGCTGCTGTAGGCACAGAGCCTAGCTGGGGGTACCTGATTGAGAGCCTGAGGGAGCTGCTTCTAACTTCCAAAGCAGAGCAGAGAAAATATGTCAAATTAAAATAATTAAACTTAATTTTTAAAACCTCTAAGAATTGCTAAATAGAGCTTCTATATTAAGAAAGTTTGTTTTCAGGATGTATTCTGAATTTTGAGTGAAGTCAACATACTGTTCACATCCAGAAAGAGTGAAAAATAATTTGTGCTTCTGTACAAACAACAAAAAATCTGCTGACAAACCTAAGTGTTGAGCAAAATACACAACACCGATGGATCCAGAACACTGATGGATTTTCTTTTCCAGCAGTCAAGATCACAAGGGAGAAACTAAAATATCAGAATTGCAAAAGCAATTTTATGTGATGAAATATATAATACATATACATGAGACCATTTTTAAAATTTAAAGTTACAATGTCTAGCCATACAATTTCAAGCCCTTACCACACAAAAACATTTTCTCTAACACCAAATGATACCACAGACAAAACAACCAACATATTGTCTAGACAGTATTACTGCTGCTCCATTGTCTTGAACATTTAAGTACACAATCAATACATATATGCAGAGAAGGACAATTCTGCCTTTTTTTTTTTTAGTGTAACAGCTACTTTTATTAATTTGTAAATAATTACAATTATCCTAAAAACTTAAAGTCTGATATGTTTAAGAAGTCTGGCCAAAAGATTGTTTCAGATTCTAAGGCATGTCATATACCTTGTCAAAGCTATCTAGTATATTTCAGATTTAGGAACCAATTTATAAATAGAAATATTTTGTTTTCATTGAATCCTATTTGAAAAAAAAACCCAAAAGTATGCCTGGTATCATAGACCATTTTCACCCATTCAGTTTTCAACCATTTTATTCAAGTATATTATTTTAAAAAAAGTATCTTAAAGTTATTTAAAAAGTGACTTTTAAGTTTCGTTTACTACAATAAACTAACATTCTGTTTTCCTGGTCTCAAAGCAAAACACCTTCCCAAGGGACATCTGCCTTGCAGAAAAAACAAACTAAAACTTCCGTGGTAGAAGAACAAATTGCAGCATTTTTGTTCCGAAAAAAAATAATTTAAGAAGCAATTTATTTCAGTGCTCAACTATGAACTACATATGAAAAATGGACTACAACATTTGCAAGCTCTCAGAAACTCGGCGATACTGAAATTCATATGAATAATTTTCATTTTCTCAGCTGGAATGGCAATTATATTTTAAGGTAACAGAGGAATTCACTATCAGTTGAATTCACTTGCAACTTCATTAGTCAACTTAGAAATGTAAAGGAAAGGAATGGTTGCAGGAACTTAAAGAGATGAATCAACAAAAGATCCTATAATAAATGAGTGTTATACCCTCCCAAATTACAGCACAGGATCACTGCTAGGGAATCTCATGGAATTGAAGACGTTATTTATTTGGTGTGTTTGACACACTGTTACTTGACATTTGAACATTCCTGCTTTGCAGACATGAATTTTGCCAAATGTCACCCTAAGTTGAAAGTAAATTCTCTTTTATTCTCAATGCTATTTTATCCTAACATAATTGACATGATTACCATGTTAAGAAAAATCAGTAATTAAAGTAAATAAATCCAATTACTGACAAAACGTTGCAGTTCATTTATTCACAGGCCATATACCCAAACCTCCTTCAACAATTAGCTCTTTGCTGAACAACAGGAATTTCAAGAAGCCAGCTGGAAAATACCAACCTTTTGACTAAAACAAAAAGTTAAAGTATATATAAACAATTACAAACACACAAGTACATTCTTCATGAATCAATAGCTTGTGTTTTTCCTTTGCACATAAAAAAAAGTGAAAAGTGCAATTAAATTGTAAATAAATTCAAAATTAAACAAAAGAAAGATGACACCTGCTAAATAACACCTTTACTAAAAAGGAAGAGCTGGATGATGGTTTAACTAAACAAGAATTATTACCCTAATAGCTATCATTACTGCTGTTCTACTGTTTGTATACTGACAGATATAATAGCGTTCATAGGCAAGAAGACCAGGAGAAATTATCTTAATTAGCTTGTCAGGCATCTTGCACAGTAGAGACCATAGGGCTGCCCTGAATTAATTTTTCCTTTTATGGTCTTGAATGTACACACACACACACACACTCAAATTCATTCAAAGTGACTGTTATGGAAAGCTCACCCACACTCTGGACAAGTCCTAAATTTTGAACACAGTAACTGCTATGTACATGCCTCATATCCCATCTGAATTTAATGCCAACATCCAGAAAACACCTTTGCCTTGGAGATATACCACTATCTTGTTTCTGTTTCCTGTGTAAGTAAAAAGATCATGCCTCTCTTAAACCTTCCCCTTGACAAGAATGATGCAGTCCCACTAGAATCCAGTCTACCAAGTGACTTTCCAGTCACTCAACCATCTCATTTTCTCCAAGATCGCTCAGTTTTTTCAGCGCCTCCCACTAACAATGATCACTAGGAACATGGGATTCAAGGTAAGAGATATTCCTTAATCCTTCTTTCATATAATCACAGAATGTTTTGGATTGGAAAGGACCTTTAAAGATTATCTAGAGTTCCAGCCCTCATAACCATAAGCAGGGATATATTTCACTGATCAGGTTGGTCAGGGCCTCATGCAACCAGGCCCTGAACACTTTCAGGGATGGGGCATCCACAATATCTCTGGGCAACCTCTTCAAGGGTCTCATTACCCTCACTGTAAAATATTTCTTACTTACACCTAGTGTAAAGCTACCATCTTTCAGCTTAAAACTGCTACCCCCTGACCCGTCACTACAGGCCCTGGTAAAAAGTCCCTTTCCATGTTTCTTATAAGCTCCATTTATATACTGAAAGGCCACACTAACTCTTCCTGAAGCCATTTCTTCTCCAGGCTGAACAACCCCAATTCTCTCAGCCTGCCCTCACAGGAGAAGTATCCTAGCCCCCTGATCATCTTTGTGGCCTCCTCTGGACCCATTCCAGCAGTTCCACATTGTTCTTACGTTTGGGGCATCAGAGCTGGATGCAGAACGCCAGGTGGGGTCTCACCAGAGTGGAACAGAGGGGCAGAATCACCCCCCTCGGCCTCCTGGTCACACTTCTTCTGATGCTCCCCAGGATATGATTTCTGGGCTGCAAGCAGACATGGTCGGCTTATGTCCGATTCTTCATCCACCAATATCTTAATGTTCTTCCTTGAAGGGCTGCTCTCAATTCATTCCTCCTGGGGATTTTCCTCACCCAGGTGCCAGACCTCGCACTTGACCTTTTGAAATTCATGATGTTCCCTGGGCCCATCTGAGATCTCTAGTATTTATTTTGACAGCAGCCACTGTCCCTTATGATTCTCACATCTTTTTCAGTACTGCTCTGGAACAGAAATTTCCGCATCCTGAAAGCATGGCCCATATCCTTCTTGCTAAAAGTATAATAATAATTTTTCTGTATTAAACAGGCATGACTCAGTTAATCCAGACTAACTGTGGAGCTGTGAGACAAATCTGGGAAAAAAATTAAAGTCTATCACTCATCTGAAAATGGAAACAACAGGACACAAGAGTCTCACCATTATCCTACCCAAGGTTTCTTATGATTATCTCCAATATTTCATCACCCTGTTCATCATTCTGTGATCTGCCCTGAAAGCACTCGGCACTATGTTTTGCAATGTGCACGGATCTCAGCCATGCAGTAGCTCTACCTTCCAAGTTCATCTACTTCTGCAGGACAAAGACATTTCTGCTGCCCCTCAGCAAGTACACACTGCAGAAGGAAAGCACTCACATCCTTGTCTTGGGAAGCACAACTACTTTATTTGTAGGTTACAGCCACTTGTTCTAGACCAGGGTTGGCTCCTGCAAAGTAGGTATATCCTCTGTCTTCAACAGAAAAGTTTTGTTCCAAATGTGGGCATTTCAGTAGTAATTTCATGAACTTGCTACTGAAAAATCTTAATTCTTTGCTTTCAAAAACAAGGATACTACTTTACCTCACATTCATGTTGTTTCATTTGCTTTCCAGCTCCACACCAGCAATTAGAGTGACTTGTACCGGGTGTACCAAGCCTGCAATGATGCCATGTAATGTAAAACCACAAAGTGTTTGCTTCCCATTCCTTGTTTGCTTTCGTTTAGACTCATCTGCTGATTTTTTTCTACCACTTCAAATCATTGAAAGAGCTTTAAACACAAATGCTTTAAAGAATTTGTAAAAACGATGTCAAAGACAAATTTTTCCTGAGGGTGTTCTTATTTGATGGAGTGAAACAAAGGAAAACCATCTTAGTATTTCATGTGATGGGAAGCTTTATCAAAATACAGCTCAAAAAAATTGTTGAAGTCTTCAGACATCTTCTAAGGACATGTTAAAGATGACATCAGTTTTCTGTTTCTCTTTTTAAAAGGCTTTCCATAGTAGTCAATAGGCCTTCCCTCTAATTCAGCATTTTCCAACTGTGAACTAGCCAGCAAAGTGTAAAACACATCATTGGTCACTACCCCCTGAAGATGTGCAAAGTGAACACAACTGATAACTTTCGTAAGTTTTAGCCACGGTACAGAATACCAAATAAAACAGAAATAGATGACAGGAGGGTGTGAAAAGGTACCTTGTTTACAAGAGTACACAGTGTATGTTTAAAGATTCTCTTCAGGTTAAATAACTACTGTTTAGTAACAAATTTGCTGGTTCCTAACTAGTAAGCGGAGCTTTCAGCGATATTCTTTTGACTCCAAAAGTATTGCCAGAAGGAAGAACATTTCCATTTCAATTAAATGTTACATTGAAGGGTGGAGGGGAAGTATTAGGGATTCAGCAGAAGCATGCACATCAAAGAACTTACTCCTCAGTAACCTCCACAAGTTATTTAAATTTTGGTCATAGGTCAGAAGGATTTCAGTCATGAGTAATAATGAAGGAAACAACAAACTAACAATATTCAAAAAAGAACTAATGTTGCGTGATAGAAACCTTTCAATGACAGAATTGCTCATCTTAAAAAATAAGCAGCATGGTTAAAAGAGCTTAATACACCTTGCTGCAGAGTTGACAAACTGACTGAAACTTCCAATAAAACCAAGTATTTATTGAAAACAAATTAAAAAATACAAACATTTAAAATAATTCTATTTTATCATGTCTCCATAAAATCACAGAAAGGAAAGAGAGTCTCATTCCATATCTCCCCTGGAACGTGGGGAAGAGGTATTTTAAGTCCTTTTATGTGGTTTTCTTACTCATTTCAGTGTTCTGGTTCTTCTTAACTGATGGTTTACAGATATGTAAGAACTTGTATTTCTCACTTGCCATAGGTTCAAATAGGAAGCTGTATCTGAGAGAAAGTTACATGTCATCCCTCACCAGCAGAAATGGGATTTCTTTGCTAAGCTCAGATCTTCTAAACTACCAAAATTCCTTAAGTCTCATCAGTTTTATAAACTTAAAACTTCTAAATGTCATCTTTCAAGCAGGAAGCAATGCAATACTATCATCCCACAGGTTAGCCTAAAGAATCAATTTTGCATATTTTTTAACAGTCTTCCAGACTAAACACAAAATTAATCTGCTGAAAAACAGGTTCTGCTGTTCGGAGCAATTTGTGAGCTGCTTGCTGCTAGAATCCACTGCTATTCACAAAGAGTAATACTAGGAGTGATAACTTTGAGACTGAGCAAAATTAGATGTAAATACCTGTACCTGCAGCCACCAGAAGAGTGGCATAGTTCACTGGTAACTGGTTGAAAGACAGGTAAGATCTGCACAATACAGCACTAAACTCCAAATAGACAGTAAAAGGAAAGGACAAATATACAGAAGGGAGTGTAACAACTTTGGAACAGTCTACAGGGAAGCAGGAGGTGGCACTTCCTATTTCTACTAAATGGTTGTAACACAACACAAAGAAGGGATATTGTCCCCAAG
The DNA here is from genome assembly GCF_003984885.1 of Neopelma chrysocephalum. Taxonomy (NCBI): domain Eukaryota; kingdom Metazoa; phylum Chordata; class Aves; order Passeriformes; family Pipridae; genus Neopelma; species Neopelma chrysocephalum. Next base: position 25,337,288 of record NW_020897689.1, read on the forward strand.
CAAAGTCCTACTCGATATCAAGTGGAGAGCTCAGCAATTGCTCCTTATCATGCAAACTGAAAGGTTTGCATTTTATGCTCCTACAACACCCAGCATTAAACTGCCAGACTAGGAATGGGGAGAATTATCCAGCCACTCCCAACTGAGAGAGACTAATGGATTTTTTTACGTCCCCTCTCGCAGGGAAGGTGTTTTTTTCTAAGAGAGCCTAGCAATTTCTATTTGACAAATTTTTTGCTAGTGCTAAGGGGCTGGCGACGTGTTTTATCAGTCCTCACATCTTTCCTCAGCATGTCATAGCTATTAATTCTAACTTCTGCTATTTTTGTTAGAGAGCTGAGAACTGCTTTACATCCTTGTCGGTACGAGTAAGGAGCCCACACAATATCTGTACAACATCCAGTTCTCCCAGTTAGGAACCCCAATAATTCTTTGGTTCCAAGTTTCCAACCAGTGATTTACCCTAAGGTCCTAGTGAGCTTGTATCTGGTGAAGTAAAATGTTAAAAGGATACAGTTTTCTATAACATACATAACCTGAAATGTTGTGAGTTACTTTGTAATCCAAAACTACTTTTCTAGCATGTTCAGGTTGATGTAGGAACTAAAAAAATTACTCATTTCAATGTAAAAAAACCCCAACAAACTTGACAGAACTTCACCAGCCTTGATATATAACTGAACATAAGTATAATAAATAGTGTAGAAAAATAGAACTGGTACAATAGCAATGGCATTCTAATAGTTTCTTACTTTTGACTGACGTATAAGGATAGAGTCTGATGGCAGGACTTGATCAGTGTGATCAAGAGGAAAAGTTTTCCACAAGTCATGACATAAAAAAGCAGAGTTTCAAGAAGGAAAGACAGAAAAAAAGAAGATTTCCACTGACAAGAATCAAGATCTATAAACAGGAAAAAAGAAGGGGCGAGGGCTTGTATGTGTGAGCATGGTACAGCATAAAAAATATTTTAAAAGGATACCAGCCATTCCAAGTGTCTGCTCCAGACAAACAGAAACAAAAATTAAAGAACATATCTGCACTTCCTACCTTTTGGACCTCAAAATTTGAAGGCTGGATCACCTCACACAGACTTGCTGCAAACCCAGTGGAGAGACACAGGCTCCAGTAGAGAAACAATGATTTTAAGGACACCTAATTTTATTTTTTTTTAATTCCTAAAATTTAACAGATAGTTTAGAGCAGAAAGACAATTGTGTTATATGACCTGCTCTTCTCATTATGCTAGTCCCTGTTGTCATCCCCTCACCCCAAAAATCAAACCAGTTGGCAAGACGACTAGTCAGATAGTCTTGCAGAGCTAAGTACTTAGAAATTAGGCAATGTGAATATATCCTACTTGTTAAGTTTCAAACCTGCTGTACAAGCAGAGCAGTTTCAAACAACACAAAATATGAAACAGGCTACTGCTGATTTTAAATCTCTGAAACCCAGATCATGGAAGAAAACAAAAGACTTCTACTCAATTGGTGTGCCACTCAAGCTAGTGTCCTTTTAAAATAATTCCCTAGTTTAAACTAATGACAGTTATATTCGGTAATGGACTTCAGGTGGAATTCATCTTCCAAATTTAGACATCCATCTGGGGGTGAGATGAATCATGCAGTGAAAGTGCTTATTTCTCTCCACTGACTATAAAGGGAGCCTACAGAACTAGCTCACTACAGAACTAGTTGCCTCACATATAGGCAACCAAAGCTGGCGTTCACCAACCTGTCTCCTGACAGCTAATGCACAGATTTAAGTGGGATGGCATGTCTAATGGTCATCTTCTACCACCAAATCAAAAAAATCAGGCTAGAAAAGTTGTCTTTCAACAGGGTGAGAAGCAGCACTGACGCAAATTAGCAACTGGAATTAAGACCTATGTAAACATTAGCACTCACTATTTTCCCCTTGCACAACAGATAGAGGTCTGTTCACAGAAAAATAAGCACACCTTTCAAATAAAACTCCACATGCTTCTGACATCTTTGTACAAATCTTAGCACCCACTGAATATCAAAGAACTATTTTAAAATAATGCAACCACATAAAGAAAGCTATTGAGAAGCCCATATCTTCACAAAATGATGTGTAACGGGACGAAAATACATTACAAAGCCTACTAATTCTTAAACTCAGCCTGAACTTAAAGAATGTTTCTACAGAAAGCAGTGACTTAGGATTCAAGAATCAGTGGCACAATAAAGTATACTACTAAATCAAAATAATCTATTAAGATTGAACCAAACAGTTAAACCTTGTGATTTGCAAAGCTGCCACCTTCACAAAAGGATCAGGGCAGCTATATTAAATAGCAGCCTCTTGTTTCAAATAATGTAAATCTTCTGAAACGGAATATTTCTGTCCAGCACAATATTACTTCTTGATTTACAAGTAGAGAGGTCCCTTGATTATTCCAATAGTCATTAGAGACACAAAGTAGTATCTTTTTATCAATAAGCATGTCTGGGGGAGGGAAGTGCAATACAAAATCACCGCAAAGGAGTCTGAAGGGAGAGCAGAAATAATCTGCCTACAGTCAGCCCAGGCTGTGCATTTGTTCGACCTATACAAAATCAAAAACACCTCTTCCTTAGAACAGCCATTACATGACCAAAATGTACTATGCATCCATAAGAGGATAAAGTCTTACGAAATTAAGCCATTGACTGACATGTACTTGCAGTCCTATCCCTGCTCTGAACACAATCAGATTTTACATTTTGAAGATTTTATATTTTGGTGGCACGCACAACATCTCACAAAAAAAAAGAATATGTAACCAGTGGCCCTAAAACACCCCTTAAATATCTTAGCACCCCAGTGTGGGCCAAAGTTTTAATGCCGCAACTAGAAAGGAGTCTGGAAAATGAGTAACAGAAATAAAAATTATAAAGGGGCAGGCTTTACAACAAAGTAATGGCTGTAATAAGCAAGATCCAAAGGTCCATATCCATTCAAATGTCCTCTCACTAACAGCAGCCAATAACAGATACTGAGTGAAGCACGTAAGAATACAATAAGTATATAGCAATGCTTCCCCAGAAAGTTCCCTGATCCCCCAACAGTTTGCAGAAGCAGGATTTCCTGAACAAGAATAGGTAGGTATTTGATGATTCTTCCACGGCAGTTTTCCTCTACACTGATGTAATGTTTAGACTCCTTAAATTCCTGAGGCAAGAAATTCTATAGCTTAATTACACGTTCTGTCGAGAACCACCTCCTTTTGTCTGTTTTCAATTCATCAGCTGCTATTTTCATTAGATACCTCTTAGTGTGTGCGCACTAAAAAAAGACAGTGAATAAACACTCCCTATTTTGGTCCCGTTGGCTGCTGAACACTTTACAGGATTCTGTCACACCACTTTTTGGTCACCTTCTCTACTGTAACAAATTCATGCTGTTCCTCTAACAGATATTGTTCCATGTTTCCGATTTTGTCTTCCTTAAAACTTCAACTACATTCTTTTTGAGGTGATGACAGGGATAGGGGTAAGCAGGGCAGAACTGCGTAAGATGATGAAGTTTTTTCAAATTCCTTTTTTTAAAGCGGTATAATTGTTATTTTCCCTTTTTTCCCTAACCATTTGCCATAGAGGCAATAGTCAGCTTTGAGCTCATCTTTTCAGATGAGGAGACAAGCTTGTTCCTCCCCACCTCCAAATACAACACATGAAGCAATTTATGGGAAATTTCATCTGCCATTTTAACGTCTGGTTGCTGAGCAATGTCAAGTCTTTGTGCAATTCTAGGGTCTGCCCTTGTATCTAAAATCCATCAGTACAGTCTGTGAGCTCACTCTTCTTCTATATACTTTATGAACTTGAACATGCTCCATTAACATAACTCTGGAGAATTGTTACATGGGACCCTGCTCTGTTTGCTCCAACTCTTCCTTTTTTATATTGTAGTCATTAACCACATCAAGTCCTTTTCCCCTATCCTATGGCTGCTTAGTTTCTTCAAAATTCTTAGATAGGGGCCATTGTCAAATGCTTTTGGACATCCAAGTAAGCCACTTTTGTCAAATCTTACTTATTCACGTGCTTGCCTTTAAAAAAACTCAAGTGAGTTTGCAAAACATGACATCCCTTCACAGCAGACTCTTAACTCTTCTTCAATACGTCATGTTTATCTATGCTATTTTTGTTGTTATCATTATTTCAACTGATTTACTTGGAACAGATGTCAGGCTTAGTGATCTGTAGTTCCCGAGATCTCTCCTGAAGCTTTTTCTTTTAAATATAATAAAATCAGTGTAACAGACTCAAACATTATAGATCACACATAAATGAATTTATATCTTAGCCAGATGTTGTATTTGCTGCTTACTGTCCACGGTACAATGATCCTTGCTTGCTTACTGTTTGGAAAGCTGTACTTCTAAGTGCAAAAGCAAGTCTCTCTAAAGAGATGAAAGTGGTTTTCACTTTTTTCTGTAGAAGGTTTAAGCACTATCTTTGGGAAGATCAGTACATGCTAAAGATTTACTGTAACAGTAACACTACAAACATTTAATTGTATGAAAAGAACTCTCTTATCTTTCCAGTCTGTAAATAATAGTCCCATAAATATATGCTCCTGTGCAGCAGTAGCCATTCAACTATGTAATAGCTGTCCTAATTACCACAAAACACAAATGAGCTTGTGAAGACACAGTTATTCATTTGCAAATGAGACAGCATTCAAAGAGAAGTAAAACTTATCTTTCCGGAATTGAGAACCTCTGTGGAAATTACAACCAACAAGCAGGCAACTTGAGACATGAACTAAACCAATAAACACAAGTATTTTTAGCCTCGTCAATTGTGTGAAGTTGCAGTTTTACATCCCAAGGTTTCTAAGGACCATCTAAATTTCAGGTCTAAGTTTACCCAATTTTTCGTCAGCATGGTGTCAACTTTTGCCTCTTCTTAATTTTTTTTTTTTTACTCACAAATGCAAAGAGTTGAAAATGAGTCAAATCTTACAAACTTACCAAATGCCTTTCTGTGGCACAAGCTCAAATGCTAGGTTTCATTGTGACCATGTTTCTACTGGCAGGATGTTAAGGTTAGACATAACAGTGTGTTTAAATCCATACGCAACTGTTTCAGCTCCTTTTTCACCTCTACATGTGGTTCTAGTATGTTTAAGTCAAATGTAGGGAGAAAAACAAACCAAAAACATTAACAAGACTAGTAAGAAGTCACTGGAGCAAGAATAGTGTTCACATTCTAAGTTTTTAACAGCATTAAGGAGAAAAAATTACCCTATTACAGATGTTGAAAAAACACCTTTCCAAATATGAGATGAAAACACTTCCTTGACTTAGAAGCCTCTTGTGCTGCTCAGTCTTCCGGGCATCAGAGAAGTTAACAGTATCCTCACTGCTGCTGCTGCTGCAGGAGTGAGGAGAGGACACAGCAGACAACAAAGTCATACACAGTCTTGATATTAATAGCAGAAAGCTAAGAAACCCAAGAGAACAATGAAGTTGCAAAGAGTTCTTTCCGCTCTTCCCAAGCTGTCATAAGAAAGCTGGTAGAAACAAACAAACAAAAAAATTGGCTGCCAAAACAAAAACAAAAAAATATTCTGCCTTTCAACACCTGTATTTTGTTTCATTTCAACTACCACACTTAATGTTTGGGGCCTCTTAAATCCTTTAATGAAAATCACAGAACAGCTGAGACTGGAAGGGACATCTGGAGGATGCCTGCTCCAACCCCCCTGCTCAAAGCATGTCAATGACAGTAAGTTGCTCAGGGCTGTGTACAGCTGGATTTTGAGTTATTGCCAAGGACGGAGACTCCACAACATTTTTGGACCACCTGTTCCAGTGATCCATCACCCTTACCATAAAGAAACCCCATTTTTTTCTGATGTTTAAATGGAACTTCCTGTATTACAATTTGTGCCCAATCGCCTTGTCCTGTCAGTGGATATTACCAAGTGGAGCCTGGCTCTGTCCTCTTTATTCCACCCCATCAGATTACTTACACACATAAGGTGCCCCTGAGCATTCTCTTCTCCAAGCTGAGTAATTCCAGCTCTCTCAGCTTGCCCTCACAGAAGAAATTCTCCAGACCCTCAGTCATCTCAGTGGCCCTTTGCTGGACTCTCTCCAGGATGTCCATGTCTTTCCTGTACTGGGGAGCCCAGAAGCAGATACAACAATCCAGGTCTGGCCTTACCAGCACTGGGAAAGGATCCCTTCCTTGATCTGCTGGGAACTCTTTTCCTAATGGATCCAGAACACTTCTGGCCTTCTTCGTTGAAAGTGCACATTGATGGCTCACATACATCTTTCCCACCAGGACCCCCAGCTCTCTTTCTGCACAGCTGCTTTTCAGTTGGTTAGACGCTACCACAGGAGCTTGATTTGGCATTTCCCTTTACTGAACTTCATGAAGTTCCCATCAGACAACTCCTCCAGTCTGTCAAGGTCCCTCTGGATGTCAGCACAACCCTCTTTGGTCTTATCAAGCATTCCTCCTGCAAACTTGCTTAGGGTGCACCTCTGTATGACCACCTAGGTCAGTAACAAAGGCGTTAAACAGGTCTGGCACTGGTACTGAGCCCTGGGGTACACTGCTAATGACTGGCCACCAGCTTTTGGGCCGCTTCTGACTTTGTGCCACTGATGCCAACCCTTTGAGCCTGTCAGGTCAGACAGTTTCCAGTTGCTTTCACTGTTCACTCACTTGGTGTGTACTTCATCAGTTTGTTTAGGAGACAAGCTGAAAGCCTTACTGAAGTCAAGATAAACAATGTTTCCTGCCCTGCTCTCATCTACCCAGCCAGTCATCTCACCACACAACGTGGTTAAGCATGATTTCCTCTCCATGCTATGCTGACAGCTCCAAATCAATTTCTTGTCTTTCGTATTTGTAAGTTATTCTAGCTCCTCTTCTTCATCTTCTCCAATCTAAGCTTTTTGTTTGTGTTTTTTTCTTTGTCTACAGTACACTTATTAATAGTTGCACATCTACTAATTGAAATGTCCCTAAAACAACTCACAATCTCACAGCACTGCTTAACAAACTACTTATTCCAGCCAGGCACTGAATAACAATGCTTCTTTTTTCTCCACAAATGTATGTAAGCTAGTAGCAACGCTGTTGCAGCTGTAATGGCCTAATGATCTCAGAGAAGCAAGGAAAACACCCTACTCCCCGCCCCCAAATATACTCATCACTTACCACTATGTCTCTAAGAAATTTTCTTTCCTTTAAACTGAGTATTTTGTTAAGAGCATCCTTTCTACACATCTAGGGTAATACCCATATTTTGTCAGGCTCTTGACAGAAATATCTCCTTTTCTCAGATTTCCTGGCTTCCCTGAAACAGAAGCATCAGGAATTTCAGGGAGTATCTTCTCCACGTTTTTTCTTTCTTTCACCTTCTCTCTTCCCTTCAGAAGTGCAGTGAAGAAACATCAGACTCTAAGCTATGCTAAGAAAAGGCCCATGCTTACACTATCACAGGGATGAAAGAATGGACAGCACTAAATCCTCTGCACTCAAGCACTGGTGCACCTAGAAGGTAAGCATCCTTTCGACCTCCACTAGAACTAAAACTGCATTAAAAAAAAATTAGCTAGCAAAGAAGTGATGCAATTTTCATAAATTCTGTCCATTTTTAAACATTTCCAGGTAGTGGATAATTCCATAGCTGGTTTGGCTAAATGGTAGCTCAGCTCTGTAAGTCTTACAGTAATGGCAGGCTACAGTTGTGGTTTTACACTGTATTATATATCTGACCAAGTGCTTCATACACACGCTGCGGCATTAAATGAAACTGGAAGAGCAGATTACAACATGAATCCTGTATTCTTTCACCAGTTTAATGATGTACTGCCAAAAAGGAGTCCATTTTAAAAGCCATGTTGTACATTTGGCCAGGACACGTCCACTATAGTTCCAACACACCATGGACAATTGTCTGACAACCATTTCTGGGGTACTAATGCTCTCTGCAGCCCAGTGATTGACTAAAATATTTTAAACAAATTCTGACATACTCCCAATCAGATTATAACAATTTTCAAGCAGCAGATGCCCTGGGTCAATGCTAGTTGACAGCAGCCATTTAAGAACTCTTTCACACGCGTGCAAAGTTAAATCAACTTGGCACTCTCTCTGGTAGGCAATTGTCTCCTTAAAGTATGAACACTATTCATCCAAGTGAATTGCTGCATTAAGGGGACAGTTGGCTGGCATGGGGAGGACCAGACTGATTGACAATGCGCCTTAGTCACAAAGAAGTTGCAGCAAGAGTTTCTAAAAACCAAAAAGCAGTTAAGACTGTGAATAGATGAAGCTGGATGAAGAAACAAAAGTACAGGATGTTTCCAGGAAGATGTCTGTGGTTCAATAAGCTTCCTAACTATGACTAATCTTAAAACAGTTCTTGTGTCTTGTTTTGTAAATTTAGCACCTCAAGTATTTCAGAGAATTTCAGTTTGCTACTTAACCCCTTAACACTAGCTAAATATTGCAGCAACAGTTACTTGTGGAGGGATTTTTTGCAAAGCTATGTATGCTAAACAGCTAAGAGCTCTGTGGAGCTTCCCAGGGAGAGAATTTTATTTCACATGTGAAATGTTAATAAAGAAATGCAAGCAGCATTTAAGGACTCATTCTCAAATTATTCTAAGGAGATTACAATGTTCCCATCCCCCTTCCCTTTGTGAAACTTCAAAGAGAAAGTACAAGAAAGCCTTACAGTGTTTAGGTCAAAATACTCACACAGACAGTCAAAAAATGAGAAAAATTCAATATGCAGGAGTGCAAGTGATACATTTTACAAGAAGTGTAGCTGAGTATTACATTAATAATCACTGTATTTGAGTTAATTTTTCAAGTATTATTTCTTCATCATTTGTGTACACAATACAGATACCATTGTGTAAAGCATTAATAAAAGACGCCAAAGGCTCTCCTGTGGAAGTCAATGGGATTACTCCAGATACCACCAGCAAACACACGGAATAACATGCAGTCAAACTTTTGGTGTAAAAGCAAGACTACAGAGAGCCACTCAGGATGTCCGCCTGAGGCTGAAAATACAAATAAGGGTCCCCAAGCCCCACACAATCTGTCATATAAAGCCTATTAGATTTAAACAGCAATTTAAAGAGAGTCCTTGCAGCTACTTAAGGATAAACTGCTCAAAAGTTTGCTAACAGTTTACAAAGTGTTTGAGTTTTCTCATGATAATTCTTATACCACATATATACCTCATAAACAGATTCTAGCTTCTGTAAAACATTTGTAGTCAGGCATAAGCGATATCTCATCCACTGCTCAATGTAGTGAACTAATATAACCGTACTATCTAATAGAAAAAAGGAAAAATCTTTGATTCAACTACGAAGTTAACCTAGCTGTTTGAGCTAACAGATCCAATTTCATTGCCTGTAAAGGCAGGCAACACTTTGTTTTAATTTCATACTCTAATGAAGTCTACTTCAATAGAGTCACTTCCACTTATCCCAGCAGACAATTTAGTCCTTTTGTGTAAAGCTAATCTAGCTCTCCCTAAGTCAAGGGGAATTTTGCACTTGACTTCAGTATGAAAAAGGATCACGTCCTAGAATAGGAACGCTAAAATATCTGCGAGTAAAAATAGGTTCAGATTTTCCAGTTCCTAATTAGCCAAAACCCCCCCAAACCAATGAACAACCAAACCTCCTCTCCAAAAAAACCTTTAAAAATGGAAAAAAGTCTAATTTCCATTTCAGTTTAAAGCACATGAAAAGTTATTTTACATGGCAATGTTTTTAAAGACAATAATCCCATTCAGATATTCTGACTGTAAAACTCCACTATCTGCATCTGCTTTGGCTTTTCAGTTTCAGAGGAACTCAGGGGAAAAGTAACAATCCCTCAAATCTAGGAAATACTCTGAGATGCAACAGTTTAATGGCATAGTTTCCAAGCTGTAGAAATCCTGCAGCAGTACCACTTTTCAGTTCTCCATCAGAGCTGTTAGGGTTTAATGAAGAACATCTAAGACTGTAATCAGTCCACTGGCTTGGAAGTTTTTGCATGTTACTCTGTTGGCCTAAATGTGATTTGATTTTGTCACATAAATTACCCAGTTACCTGGCTATACTGTAGCACATGTAATGCAATAAACAATATTTACTTCTAACTATTTGTATAACAATGAAAATGAAATACAACAGACCTATGCCGCCAAATTAGGTCATATGCTGACTGACCCAGTGGCAAATTACCCTTCTGATGGCATTTTTTTAATATTTAAAGTGAGAAAGAAATTTTTTTTTTAGCTGCAATTTATATTAAGACACAGATTTACTGTTAGGATAACCTATTTTGAATTTAAAAAATATTCAAACTACGTTGTTAGTCACCAAAATTTTAAACAAACTCAAATCACCAAACTGGCAGAGCTCATTCGTAACCACCTGAAATCGGAATCTGAACATCTAAATATCTAAAGTAACATAAGCTGTTACAAGTGTAAAGGAAATTCTCCACTTAATGTTATTTAGATACTGGTTCACTAGAATCTCAGAAACACTTAGGGAAGATAAGGGACAGAGAGGAGATTTGTTTGTATTTTCAAAAAACCCACAAACTTGCAAGTATGAGATCTATTCATTCTAACGCCTTAGACGTTTTGGTGACCAAAAATTATTCGCAAACTGAAGCTAACATTCCCTTTTGTAAATAAATCTATCAGATTTAAAACAAAATGCGGTTTGCATTTAGAATTACTGCCTTCTATATTCTTATCTAAAAAGCAGCATATTATTAATTTGTACTAAAAATGTAACTGATTATTTATATTAATTTCAATCAGAATTTCCATTCAAATGCCACTGAACACAAATTAGGAAGAGAAAAAAATGTCTTGCATAGAAATTGCACTTTCATTGCTTAAATAATTATATATAGCTTAAGAGAATTATTAAGACACTTTATTATTACATTAAATACACATGCAGAAAATCCATGCCCTTGGCAAAAAGCTAACAAGATTAATGCAAACCTAATATATAGTTAGAGTCAATATATTTTACTGACTAATAAGACAACCTCTTTCTTTGGGAACAGAACGATGAAGCACAAGTGTAAATCTAAGTTAAGATAATAATTTCAAATAACCATATAAAATCAAGGTGTCATGCTTGTTAATGTTAAGTCACATTGTATTAACTTGGCTATGATTTCACCATGTATGCACCAAATTTAAATAGTATTCTGAAGGTATATCAGACCTAAGCTAAAGGGAAGGGGAGGCAATCAAAGAGCCCTAGATGTAATAATCAATGCAAATTAATTCTAGAATATTTAAATACATCTACTATGCATGAACAAGTTAAATGGTTTCCAGGGAAATAATTTTTCATCTATAAACCAACACTTGTCTCACTTTACGTACATCATGATAGCCTGAATCAATCAGTTCTACAGGTTTCTACAGCATACAAGCTAAGAAATATTTCCCAAAATGAAAACCAAGATTGATATCTTGCAATTATTCAGCAAGATATTTTGAAAGCTTATCGCTTTAAATAGCCTCAATCACTATGATTTATGAATTGTGTTTTTATAACTTAAAATACAGTACAGAACTATACTCGAAAGTAAAAAAAAAGTACCCATATTACTATTGCATCTTAGCCTTTAAAACCATATGCAGCCAGCACTTAATTTTTCTGTCTTCTGAAGCTGAGACTTTTGTATTTGCATTTTGCTCACTCATTTAAAACCACAGAACAACAACAACGAAACTCTAAAAAAACACCAAACAAAAACACATGACCCTTTTTTCCACCAACTACAGAATACTACAAAACTTCCTTTTCAGGTTTGAGAAAACAAATGTTACTCGGGAAAATTTCCCCAAGTGATTGGTAGTAACAGCTCAGGAATTATCCTTGTTTTCCCTTCTCTTTCCTTCATGGATAATTGTTTTCAAAAGGAATAGTATTTCGCTTTATGCTGGAAGCGTTCTTCAGTAGAATATTTAATTTCACTATGAAAACAGAATCAAATATGATTGTCCACAGTGAAACTAGTATACTCCTCTCTCCAGTGCATGTTTTTCAGTTACGTAGAGATGAGCTGATCTGGCCAATACTATTATAAGCTTTAATAATCCTTTAAACAAATATTTAACATTGGTATCAGTTAAACAAACCTATCCCTCTCTCTGCTTTCAGGACTTCGTCATTCTATTCATGCACCTTCTATCCTAGAATATATGGGAGGGGGAATCCCAAAAAACCAAAACCAAAGAACATCCTTTGGCAAAAATCCCATATATCACATGTCTCAGAAAACTAAGAGAACACTATATTTTAAGATATTACTGCTGGAAGAAAACCTGAATACTTTTTATTTAGAAAAGGCAGAATCAGAAGTGCCATCTGTTGCTCAAAGAACTTAATTCTGAAAATTTCCCTCTAACCAAACTTCCAAAAACTTTTACTTGAGACATTAGGACTATCTCCTGGATGGAGTAGATTAAAAAAAAAAAAAAAGAGAAAACCAAACCAACCAAACAAAAAACCCTCATAAGAATGACACACAACATCTGGGCTAGTCATCACACAAACTAGAGAATTGTCTTTGCCCTACAGAACTTATTTAAGCATTGCATGAATTTGCATTAGTAAAACGGAAAAAACCCACCATATTTTCCGGTTCACTTGTCACTGAAGTATTGCAAGATTTTCTATCAAGAGAAATTACCTATAAGTTCATAAGATGCATTATTACATATGTTTGCAGCTTCATCAGAGCATCACTATAAGTTCACAGTTCTAAGGAAATGTGTAGTATTTCAATTGAACCACTGCAATCAGAGCTAGTCTCAAATATTAAATACTATGGATCAACAAAACACCAGAAGTCATAAAATGTTCTGCTGGCACGTTCTGTTTTCAGTTTAAGAAGTTACGGGAAAAGGGACACAAAACACTTGTTTTTATCACCATAAGCTTTCCTCTCATTTAATCTCATCTTTGCTTAGTCCTCACATGAATATAAATGCCACATCTTTACAGATCATTAAAATGTGAATTTTGCAGTTAGGTTTGGTGCAGATTTTTAATTTTTAAGATGTTCAGAGACCACTGTTTTATACAAACTTCAGACCTAAATGTCACACTTAATTCTCTGTTTCTCACAGACTAACTTCGTTAAACTTCTAACCAAAACACTACACATTTTTTCTGTTAATATGCCTCTTAAGACCTCGGTTTGGAAATCAGTAAGGTAAGGTTTTAATTTCCAACTGCAGACCTCCAGAAAAACAGAGTCAAAATCAAGGCAAAGAAAGGAGATACAAGAGAACTAACAAGATGTACGACTAACCTTATTGATTTGTTCTAAACACTTTACAATGAAATACAGAACTTTTGTATTTTTTTTCAAATTTCCTTCCTCAATCTCAGCTTTGCTAATGTTTTCTTTCCTACAGTTTGGCAAAGGAATGTTAGTTTCAGATAAATGTGTACTTTGAAAACGAGTATTTTCTAGATGTTAATTCTATATTCATTTTTCAGTGGAGCATACTTTAACAAAACCTTAAAAGTGTTGTTGATCTTTGAGGCACCTGTTAAGTTAAGTCTACGGAAGGACCAGCTGTTATGAATCAGACCAGAAGTCCACGAAGCCAAACACCTCTGAGTTAGACCAGAGGTTCACCACTGGTTCCCACCATCTGAGATACTGGGCAATACTGGATGCTCAGGAAGGGAGCCAAGGAATCAGGAAAGCCTGTGGCTGTGCTATCCTTGGTTCAGTCTTTTAGCTTCTGGACTCTGGGTTATAACATTACTGAGAAAACAGTATGTCTGTTGAACACACGAAGCTGGTAAAGATCAAACTGAAATAGTTAGAGTATGTAAAGGAAGAGAAGGACTTTGGATAGTTTTTCTTTTATTCTTCTGTGGTTACAAGTGTCAGTCATGATTTGAGTTTCCAGTAAAATGTTCTTGAAAAGCAGGAAGATATACTTAACAACTGAGGCCTGTTTTTCCTTTGTCACATTTTAAGCATAAATATTAATTTTGTTATCTAACCATACTTAAAATAACTTATTAAAACTGGATTGTTCACTATTAATTTGCTTCAAGTCTTCCTTTCCTAGCTGACTGCCAAAACAGTTATAATGCTATACAAATGCAATACACAAGAGACCCATAGCACCCTCTAATTACTCTTTAAATACCTCACACAAGCACTGCCTTTCCTTAAAACTGTGAGGGCATTAAGCAGGACCGAAAATTCCAAACCCTTTAGTCCAGATATTGTATTTTATTGCTGAAGTTTACATGCACCATGAAAACGCTTGCCTGAACTACGGGCAAACATTTGGAACAGAAACAGAGTCCTCCACTCCGATCTTTCTTTTGCTACAGGGTTGTCAGTCCTGGTAAGCATAAATGAGACCTGACTGCATTTATTCCATTATTATTCCATCATTCACATTAGGAATAAAATACTATTATTGTCTCTGTTTTGCAAGATTACAAAGTGCTTGGGACATGTGGAAACAAAGGAAATTTACCCCACTAAATGACAGTCTTCCAATATGAAGACTGATTTTAAATGTCTGATTAATGCCACGAAATTCTCCTGAAAGTTTGTCCAAAACGAAGTTAAAGGCCCTGATCTACAAAGATTTACTTACATGGGAGTATTTACTCAACTTCGCTGTCAGTGGAAGTAAATAAAGTTATTCAGTTCTGTAAGCCTGGTCTAGCTGATCCTACAACCTGAACTGAGAAGGTGGTTCAATAGTTCTGAAGAATCATTTTCCCAGACTTCTCTAGACCTCTGGTGTGAAGAAAGCCACAGAAACATTAACAGAAACATCTTCAGACATAGAAGTTTTTCATACCCCTGAAGCAACAACTTGAAAGACAAATTATTTGATGTTCAGTAGCACCATCAGAATTCAAAATTTATGTAAACGTTTAAAACGTAGGTGCAGTCAATACTGAAATTTATTAGTCTCATATGACACTATTATAAAAGCACTTGCCTTCCAAAAATACAAAGATAAAATACAGTCAGGTTAGCAAAAAAAGTTATCTATTTTCCTATGCAACAACTAAGAGTACTCAAGAAGCTGAAATAGAAATGATTCCAGTCTGAGGTTTTACTTCCTCAGTACTCTCCAACCATACCCTGTAACATTACCTAACACTACAGTCAAGAAAAATCGAAGCAAAACCCCAGTCTTGGCCACAACAGTCAACACAGCCTTAGATGCACTCAGTGATGATCCCTACAGCAGTATCCCACTGGGCTGTGGGGCTCAGATACAAGCCAGGGCTAGCAGTCCTTGCAGGAGATCCTCAGCTTGAGGGCTTCATTTCAGCTGAGCATGACTTTGATCCACTGACTTACAGGACACGTCATGAAACCTGATGCTCTATACGGCGCCCATCCTAAGTGGCAGCAGAGTATTTCCCATCCTATTTCCAGTTATCCTTTGCCTTTTCAAATTTTCAAAAAATATGTGTTTAAATCTAAAGGGAACAAAACTCATGAATAAGTTATAGTGTTTACTTACTCAATTTTTAGCATTAACATTACTATCATCTCTGATCCCGCAATCAGTTGTACATGTTAACTTTACCTACGGATGCAGTCCTACCCATTTCAATAACTTACTTTGGTGCCAGTTTCTGTTTTGATGCACTGGCACCATCAAGGATAAATCCCCATAAGTGCAAAAGGCAGTAAGAATGACCTCTTAAAACCTAAAATTAGTCGACAGTATCTTTTCAATATGATTTTTTCCCTACTAAATTCAGCCTACACTCAGGAAGTTTTCCAGGTTTGCCTTCAAAACCTGGCAATTGATAATACAATCTGGAACCCTACAGCTCTAAGTCATTGGTGTGAATGCAGCCAGGGACTGTAGTGATTGTAAGAAGTTCCCATATGGCAACCCTAAGGCAGTTTGTATTAAAAAAAAAAAAAGTGGTTGCCACATCATAAAATCCATCACTATAAAACAGTCTCCTACTGGCACTCTCAAGGAGAACAAAAATTAAGCATGTCCTGAGAATTTTTAATCTACTTGTATATGGAGTGGTTCCTCCAGGATAAAAACTAACCTATTCTGCTACAGTAGTTACAGAAAGCTACAGTTCTCCCTCACTGATCAATCTGTTCCATCAGCAAGCATGGGACTTCCAGTAATAGAAGCCTGAAACCTTTCACAAGGACTTCACAGAAACCACAGGCTGTGTATGTACACATGGAAGGTGTCCTATCTGAAATGGCTGCTTGATGTGACACAGCAGAATAAGGACACGTTCCTAAAGTAGTCTTTGTGTTCATACTGACATCAATTTTTACATTAACATCAAGGCATCTTACTCAAACTGTGATCAAAGTATGCAGGAAAAGAGTTGGATGCAAGGAGGGAATATGGATGAAAGAACATTGTTTCTTTTAACTAACTTTTTGAACACAAGGAATTATCTATTGAAAATACACAGCTTTTGTCCAAAGACAGCACATATAAGAAAAGTAAAAACATGCAGTTAGTTTCTTCATAAAGTAAACTTTGACCACATAAACTGACATGTGCCACACTGCAGACTTTTGCATCATGGTCACATGACAGCCATCATTTATCAGACCAAACAGAGCAAGGATTTCATTCTTCAGAAGCTCCAGAAGTATAAAAAGCTCAAAACACAGAACATTCCTTTAGTGCAGAAGCATAGTTCTCTGATATGTTGCATGAATATTGATAAAAAAACCTAAACGGTGAAGTTTTTCAATAATTGTTACACAGTGTGCAGCACACCAAAGATTTATTATTTTTCTAGCTATTTCAAATAATTAGTAATTTAAATCTATTTTCAATTTTGTTCATTTATTTTGTAGCCAAAGAACTGTTGTCAGGTAACAAATATTTCCCTGAAAATCTACCTTTATAATATGAAATACAGATTAAAGCTACCTTCGGCTCACTACTGTCATTCCAATGTTATGGTACTGGGGTCCAGATATTAAATTATTATTGAAAACTGTACCAGTAGCTCTGGAACCAGCAAAACCAGGGAGGCCCCATTTCCTGCATCAGTGTCCAGCCTCAGGTAAGCACTGACGTGAACTCTCTGGTGTGCAGGTTAAGAGCATTCTTCTACTTGGCTTCCCTACTTTCACAAATTCTGTAGAAATTGCTCACCTGGGAGACCTCTGCTGCCAAATTTGTTTGAAATCAGCTAAAGGCCAGAAAAGTTATTAGAGGGACTGAAGGCACACAGATCTTGCAGTTACATTTGAGCTGCACCTGCTAAGAAAATAAAGCTAACGACGCATGTGAAATAATTAATTACTGGCAGTCGCTGCTACCAATTACTGTCACCCTCTCACATGCCTGGTATCACTGGATCTTTTTCTTTGAAATTCAGCACAGTGTCAGTGCTGTTGTCTTTCTGTTTCCATCACAGATGCTACCTTGTCCCAAAATTACCCACAACACCCTAGCTGTGCAAAACACACAGTCTCCACCCTATGCCTATGCTCAATAGGAACCTCCTATAACTAAACTTACAGATATGCATCAGAAACACAAGTAGGAAGAGTAAGGTTTTGTTGTTTGGAGAGGAATAGTTCTTATATCTGTAAAGCAGAAAAATAGGTATGGCAAAACTGTACTACCTACCAATAGAGATACTGCAAGTGTAACTGATAAAGCTATTTTATTAGATATCCCTCTTCAAGGTCTTACTTTCCAAAGAGGAAAGCAAAAGACTCTGAAGTAAATTTTTGTATCTTGCTTCCCTGACTAAAGGTCAATTTTGCTTATAAAATTTGCCTGGAATTTCATTCACCTGTCTATGAGTTATTAAGAGTAAAACAATACATCTTCCTTGTCAGCAGTCCCAACTTTTAAACTGGTTTTGGAACATTCTGCCAGTTTAAGTAAACCCACACATCTAATTTTTAATTAATGACCAGTCTCTGCTTAGGGGTAAATCCAGCAGGTACACCTGAATACACCTTCTCAAAAACATGAGGTTCGGAAATACTTCTGTCCTAGTTTTCCCAGTGCACAGTGGACCATACCCACATGCACACCAGACACCTGGAACAATAAACCCCATAATACTTGTAATATAGTATAATGGAGAAGAAGACACGCTAGCCCTGGGCCTGAGAGTTGAGCATACAACTTTACGCACGTCAAGCCTGCGGGTCCACAAAGTGCAGAAAGTTACATGCAGCCTCCGCAGGAATCGGGGCCTGTGTGTGTCCAACACATTTTTTTTTAAACTGTAAGGAAGACGAGGAGGTTTGATGAAATGTGATGACTGAACACTTAAATTAATAACTCAGAAATGTAAAGCAGTCGTGTCCCAGGCTCGATGTAGGGATACAACCAGAACAGTGAGGGATAAAGGGAAAAATTAATAGAAAAGACATCCACGCAGGCCAAGCTGTAGGCGACTCGCAAACCAGTTTCCTGAATTTCGCTCTTTTACATCCTCCGGCCGAGCGCCGGGAGCTGAGCCGGGACCGGCTCACGCCGAGCACCAGCCCGGGTGGTGAACGCCGCCGCCGCCGGGGGACGAGCGGCCGCCCCGCAGCGACCGTGACCGCGGCAGCCCCGCGGGAAGGACCGCAGGGGAACCGGGCGGAGGAGGGGGACTCGGGGGCCTCCCCCCACAAACTTACCGCCCGCAGCCCGCCCCCCGCAGCCCGCCCAGCCCAGCTCGGCGCCCGCCCGCCCGACCCCTCGGCCCGGCGGGCGGGGGCTCGGGCCCGGGAGAAAGTTGCCGAGAAAGTTTCTGCGGAGGAGAAGGGTCCAAGGGTGCCGGACGCCCCCCGCCCCCGGGGCACGGCGGCGGGGCGAGGCCGGGGGCGGGCGGCCGGGGCCTAGTGCCTCCATCGCCGCCGCCATCGCGGCCGCCGCTCCCGCGGGGCGGCGGAGCGGGGACGCGGCCGGGGCCTCACCTGCCTCTCCTCGGCGTGGCGGGTGGGAGAAGGAGGGGGGGAGGGAGGGAAGGAAGCGGGGCCCCCCCCGCTCCTCCCGGAGCCGCGGCGACCCGGGGAGGGAAGCGGGGAGGAGGGGAAGGGAGGAGGGACGAGGAGCGGGAGGAGGGAGCGCAGCGCTCCGGTGCGTGCGGGAAGCCGGAGCCTCGCTGCGGGAGGAGGAGGAGGCGGTGGTGGAGGAGGAGGAGACTCCCCGCCCCTACGGCCGTGCTCTCCGGCGGGCACCGCGGCCCCTCCTCCGTGCCGAGCTTCCCCCCATGCGGCCCGGGCCGGGCTCGCCGCGCCTCCCGGCCGGGGCAGGGGCTCCACGCCCGAGCTGGAGGCCGCGGGGAGGAGCCGGGCGGCCTCCGCGGAGCCGGGCTGGCGGCAGCGGCGATGCCTCCTCCGCGCCGCTGCGCACCGAGACAACATGGTGGAGGCGTGCGGGGCCGTGCGGAGGCGGCGGGCAGGGAGCTGGGGCTCGCCCTGCTCCGCCGCTCGGCCGAGGGCGGTCGCCCGCTCCCGGCCTCTTCTCCCCGGGCTGGAGCCGGGGCTGGGTCGCGGGGTCCCTCGGCGGGGTAGATCCGGGGGGAGCTGCTCCTCCCGCCGTGCCGGGCAGGTCAGCTCGAGGAGCCTCTCGGCAGAGAAGCTGAACCTGAGAGATTTCGCAGCGGAGTCTATCGGCGTGGTGCGTGAAAGCTGAACAAAAATAACTTTTAAAACTCCTCTCCCAGACGTCTCCGGGTGGGACATGGCTTAGGCTCGGTACATTTAATTTCTTTCGGGTCCAACAGATGCAAAACGTCCCTTCGGCAGCGCGGGTGCTGCAGGGGGAGCGAGGCGCTGCCGCGGCCGGTGGGGAGCGGTGCCCGGGGCTCGGGAGTGCCCGGGGCTGCGCCGCAGAACAGACCTGTCGCCCTAATACAGAGCAAGCAGGGAACGAGCCCGTAAATTACGCGGCAATAACTCCAGGGTATTTCATGTTACGGGTCTCCCACTCACCGCAGTTTTAGAAGTCAGCGTTTCACATTTAAAGAAGTAAAAAATGGGACTTCTGTGAAGTTGGGCTTCTTGGAGAAAGATGGTTCATATGCATCTACCCTTAGAACTGCAGACTCTAGGAAGAAGCGACAGAAAATAAATTAAAAAACAACCTAAAGAACAAAAGTTATTGAAGTTTATATGGGCATATCGGCAATTCTCATTCAACATTATCGTTTATTGTTTTCAGCTCTCAGTCAAATTTACATTTACATCTCTTGCCACTATTTGCTTTAAAGGCTGATTATAAAACAGTAATTGTATTGATCACTAATGATAACCTAATATAGTTTAGTTTAAAGAAAAAAAGGGAGACAGGATGTCCAATTTATTTTGCAGGCAATGCTGCAGAGTAAAGCTATTTGTATTTTTAAATTTCAGATAAAGCACATACAATACATGTATTTGCTTTTAGAGGGCCATAAATGCACTAAGCAGTTAACAAAAAGGCAAAACTGTTCTAGATTTGGAGACTCAGTACCATAAATTGTTGTCATGTAATCCTGTTAGTGGTGGTGTTTATCATTTCCTGTTCAGTCAGGAGTCTAACATTATACGAATTGATTTTTAATTTAGAAAGCAACAGTGAGTTTTACAAATTGACCTGGGCAATGAATTACTTAACTGAGCAGGAATGTTTACAGACTGGTTGGAGCTGTGGGTCTGCCACGGCTTCACTTGTCCAACTGGGCTTATGGGAGTCTTGAGCAAGAGCAAGATTTGACTTCCAGTATCATTTGTGGGGGTTTGTATACACGGGCAAGCATTGCTATGTGGTTAATTTTACAGTACAATGGTAAAACTTGCATATATGAAAAACACAATGAGCCCTTATTGTGTCATCATCTTCATTATGTTTCAGAATTACTAATTTAAGAAATTTTTTCAGCACTGGGCTAAAGCTTTATAGTTAGAGACATACTGGCCCTTGCCAGCTGTCAGTGTAATTTGACTTCTGGGTTTCAGGTTTGGGGTTGATGGATGGGATTACATAGCAGTCCTTTCTCATAGCACCTGGCTATGCCTGTGTGGCACCGAGAGGTTTGTTGGGATTCTCAGTGTATCACCCCTCTCTGTTGCTTTCTCTCCTTAAGACCAATGAAAGTAATGATTGGATGGGTTTCTAAAAGGCTGAGCTGTTAACTGTGCCTTCCACTTGCTGGCTTATGTGTGCTGTCAGCTGCCATGGATAGTACTGGGGCTGCACCAAAGACTGACTTTGGTTGGTAGTGGAGAGACCATCATGCTTAGTTTCAAACACGATGTGATTAAAATAGCAGAGCAGCTGAGGAGAAGATGAGCTGACCAGTCCCATAATTGACAGCAAGCTCAGACTCACCATATGGGTGTGAAAGAATAGATGAGGGGTTGAGTCGGGAGCCTTGCAGGCTAGACATTCTTTCATTGCAGTGGAAAAATTGGCTGCTTCTTAAATTGTCATGCACTTGTCCCTGATAGTCTGAGTGTTCCTCATTTTTTTAAGGAAATGTTGAACAGGTGACTTAAACCCATCAAACTGCTGGTGGTTCAGTCTGTTTAATCCTGCATGGGACAGGGCTCAGGGTGACTTGCCATCTTTTGCCTGCCAGCCTGCAGCCTATCTGCCACATGTTACCTGGGTAAAGCTCCCTTACTGCTGCTGCACTGCTTTTCCTGAGTGGGCTCTCAAGTCTGTTGCAGTACTGTGGGTGCTATGAGCCGTGCAGGTGGACTGACACCACTTGGTATTCACTCAGGAGACATCAGCTGAAATTGGCACCAGTCTCAGCTGCAAGTCAGCCAAGGCCAGTGCCTGCTTTTAGGAATTTCCCCTCCCATTTATTCTTTTGGCTTAAATTAGTATTTTTGACCTTGCCCAGGAAGAAGGAGGGAGGAGCTGCTCTTACATGCTTTATCATAACTGGAATATGGTGTGAGAAGCTACCAGGGCAGGGGTTCATTGCTGCTATTTGCTGGATGCAGTTTCCCAAATATCCCTTCAGACAGGCTCAGCATTCACTAACTCCTCATCTGTGTTGCACTGTTAGTTGGCATTAACTTAATGTTGAAGATTTGTGCAAATAGTACATGAAGAATGCCTTCCTAAATATAAGCTATCTTTGAAATTTCTCATATATTTGAATTACTTTCTAAAGAAAGCGATCATTTGTATTTGTACAATTCTTAGTGTGTTTATGGAATTTGAACAAAACCAAAAAAGATTGGTAGGATCAAGTATATATTAAGCCAAATAAAGTATTTTTAGGGTTATATGGGGAAATACAGGTGTAAGAGCATAAAGAAAGAAGGAGGAACAGAGGAATAGAGATGGAGGAAGGAAGACCAAGATATTTCAAGCATTGATGTGGGTTCAGTGATTTGTAATTGGGGAATACAGGACTTGTGTCCTGAGATTTTGAAGGAGATGGGCAGATTGATTCTCTGAAGATCTTTAACAGTACATGCCAAAGGTTAATATATGGCACACGTGATAGTAACCGGGAAACACTGAAACATTCTTGAAAACACCTGGTGGATTGTTTTCCAACAATTAGATTAAAAAGAAAAATACTGTAGTGGTTCAGCATCTCCTGCAAACAATTTTTTCTTTTAAAAGAAATAAAAAGTTTTTGATAGACCTAGTCTCGTAGTCAAGGCCTCACCCTAGCTATCACTCTTTAAGACCATGGAAAACAATGGTATTTTATAGTAGCACCTCCTAAAATTCGTGGACCAAGTTCCCATTGCTTATTGTACTGCGTGATCATATTACAAAAAGCAGTTTGTCTTGGAATTAGAATTAGTCGCTTGCTTACTTTTAAGCATTGGCATCAATATTTTGAGGTTAGGGAGTTTAGCAAAACATAGGTGTTTCTCTTTAATCTGAAATATATTTCTTTTGAATCTGAATATTCTAAGTGTTAGTCGAATAAGTGGGTAGCTTTTGTCATGTTAATTTCTATTTAATATTCTTAAAGCTATTAATAAAATCATTCATGTTTAAAAGTAAAACATCTTCCTTGGATGTAGGGTAAATTACATACGAGTATAGTAGTTCAGTAAGGAAATGGAGTGCTATGTCACCGCATGATGGATCTGTCGTTGTTTCCTATTCTGAAGCAAGTATTCTATTTAAGCTTTATGTTAAACTTAAAATTTTTTTTTGTTACAGAATTCCCATTTTGCCTTCAAATGCATCTGCACCTCCAAATGGCCGGCATCTTTGTGTTTGGTACCTGCATCTATTTGCAAGATTAAATATTCTGTTCTTTCCCAAATAGCATTTCTGTTTGATCTTGCATAACATGACTAATTACCTATGCATATTTTACTTTTAGCGAGTATGTGGCAGGTTCTTTTTTAAAAGCATTGTTTCAAAGATTGTTGTTGAACTTACTAAAAGTTATTTTTGAAAGCATGCTTAACTTGGAAAACCCTGTACTTCCAGACCTGTTGCTATTTACATTTGTGTCACATCCAGTTACATCAGACACGCTGGATTACATTGTATAATGAAAGCCGTATTGCTGTACTCTAATCTTTATCTCTTTATATCCGATCTCCTTTGAATTGCACATGAGTATTGCTTATGGTTACTTAAAATAACTACTGCTTTTGTTTCAAGGGCAGTGCCATATATGATGAACACTTAACATTCAACCCTGCTTTGGTAGCAACTACACATCCTGTATCTTTGGTTCTTGCATGGTTTAATTTGGAAGCTTGCACAGGCATGTTCATTTTTTATTTTTCATTTAAATTTCATATTTGAAAAATCTGAAACCTGTGAAATCATACATCCTCAGAAAAAAATATATATTTACTTGGGCCACTGTGCTCTGAGAGATTTGGAACGTGTTGCTTTCCTCCTCACAAAGCAGGTCACATACTCTTAGTCAGAATGGAAAGGGACAAATGGTAGTAGCAGAAGAAGTAGGTGCAGTGAAGTTGATCTGAACTGACGTTTGTTTGGACATCATTGCTTGAGTCATTCATAGCCTTTAAGAGACTTCTGACCTCATCTGGTAGGCAGTATAAAGGAACAATTTCTGCTTGCTTTGGGAGGCTTGCACATATATGTACTGGTTCTATTTATTTGTGCTGATTACCTAAGATATGACAGTTGGGAGTAATGTTTAGTTATGTTACTAGCTGCAGAATCCAAGTTAATATGGCATTTAGGGAGCACTGCTAGGGGATTCTGCATCAAAATTTCCTCTTTTCCAGTGCATCCTGAATTTTTACTGTTGAATACACATGCTGTTGCAGCGCTTTTATACATGATTTCATAAAACAAAGCCAAGTGAAACAGAATTAAAAAAAAAAGAAATTTTATTCTTATCAATAGTTCAGCCTTGCTTGAGACTCTGTATGGTCCTTTCCTCTGAGCTACTACCCTGATTAAAGATGAACAAATTCCTCAGGCCTATGTGAGTGCTCTTTATTGTATTTTAATGTTTAACAGTTCTTTTGAATTTTATATGCCACGTTATTATTCCTGCCCTAACAGGGATCCCTGAGGATAATAGTTAGTGACAGCCCTGAGGACCAGAAAACTTTCCTTCTTAATTTAGAGAGGAATGTGATGAAGTTTATTACCTTGGGAATAGTTCCAGGGACAAAATTTTTCCCTCAGTCTGAAATGCCAAACAAATCCTTAGAGTGGAGCTTTGATCAAGATGAGGCTATTAGCTCTCACAGTGTTCACCATTGCAGGTGGACGTAAATGTTGTGCACCATTTAGAGATCTCAGAAAACTGGGCATCTGTCATATGTGTAGTTTTTTTACTCAGCAACCCCTCTATTTCCATTGTTTTTTTCACGTCTTTAATTTTCTTATCACAATTCCTTCAGGTGTAGATTACAGTCTCCTCAGGTCTGCTGGCATAACTACAACTAGTAGTTTTGCAGTTCTGCCAACATGATCTCAGTTTAAGTCTCCTAACAGTTTTCTAAAAATCAAGAATATGTTGATGCACTTTTGCTGGGGGTGACATATACTCTGTTGTGCTCACTGACATCAGGAAAGAGGTAATAACATAGGGAGACCATTGGCTTCTTATCCTACCTTAGCTACAGCCAGAACAGCCTGAATTTTCTGAAATTTCAGAATTTAGGAAAATCCAATGTAATTGCATTCATAGATGAGGAAAGAGCTAGATGGCTCTGTTTTCCTGAAGTTTAACAGTTACTTGGCTCTGCATGTGTGTTTCTCAGTTCCCACCCACAACAGATAAATACCCTTTGGTTTGTTCCTGTGAAGCAGCCGCAGATTTGCAGTCTCTTCCATTCTTCCCTGAGAATCTGTGTTGGGGTGAATGAGAGTCATGAATAAGGCAGCCGAGGTAACAACTGTTCAAGAGGCAGCACTTATAGAAATAATGGTTCTTAAAATCCGAAAAATACATGAAGATGTGGAAGAAGCCTGGGTTTATTAAAAGCAGAACTTGTAGCCTTTTCTGTGGTTAATGTTTGTTAGTACTGTTTGTAAGAGTTTTCAGTACCTATAACCACCCAAATTCTGCCTCTGAGGCAAAGATTGTTCTTGGCAATTGCCTGCCTCACTGCTCTGACATTTGCAATGTGAAAATCTGCTGCTTTCTCAAGTTAGAAGGAGGCAACTTTGCCAGCTAAGTTGTAGAGAAACACCTCTACTTCCAGACTGGACGCAGTCATTTCCAATGTCATAAGTCTCACATATAGATGTCAGGGATATATTTTTTGCAATAGGTGTTAATAATACACCCACATCTGACCTGACAGTAAATAAGCCTCTGCACAGGCTCACTGCATGTGTAGGAGCTTAGTAGATCTAAGGTGAGTTTTCCAGAAACTCTATATGCATGTTCTCTCACAAGCCAAGGAGACTGGAGATGCTCCACTCCAAGGCTTCAAAGGCTAAGCCAGCATTTCTTTGCAATTAAGTAGGAACGCAGAGCTGGAACAGACCTCCCACCATGCAACAACTATTACGGGAAAATAGTAGCGGCTCTTACCTCCTTCATCCCTTGCTTAAAAAGAAAAACCACACGGAAATGAATAGAGAAGGAAAACTATTTTTGAGTTGTTCCTGTCTTTGTTCTGCAGTCTCCTGATTTGCCCTGATGTTTTGTCACTGTGCTTCTCCTGCATCTGGCTTTCAGGAGAGAAAAGCAGCAGAACAGAACCGAACCTGAGGTCCCTTCACGAGTGCTGAAGCAGGTGATGGTACATCATGGCTGCTCAGAACCTTTTTGTTCATGTTCTTCAAAAGGAAAAAAATGCACTGCTATGAAGTTTCAGGAGAATTAAATCTGTTCCATGAATTCAGAACTGAAAGCTATAAAAGGGACAAATTTGTTTGTTTGTTTGTTAAGGACAGTTTTTACCAACATGCATTTATACCAGTTTTGAATTATTCTAAGAAAGGCAGCTGGCAAATAGTCCTTTCTCCACCCCCCCCTCCCCTCTCTGAATATGCAAGTAATTGATCCTTCTGTTTCAGACAACTGTAAAACTTTAGAGGGGATGTAAAAATCTTAGATTCTTTTTTTTAAGCAACATTGTATTTCAGTATTTTCTTATGTTTCATAGATTTCATTAAATAGTTGGTTGAAGCCAGATAACTTTGCATGTCTGGTATTTCATTTCTCATGGAATAAATTGTAAATTATATGATAAAAAGATAGATTTATAATTCTCATAACGGGCAATGCTAGTTAATACTATGTAGACAAATGTAGCTAAAGAAAAGAAGAACAATACGAACTAAAGAAAAATATACAGCTTTAAGGATTACACTAGTATGGCTGACATGCTGCTTCCTTCTGCTTATTTTTCCTTTTGCTTTTGTTTAAAGTGGGATTTTCCAAAAAACAAGAATTTCCTTCAAAATGGAGCCTATTGAAAATCAAGACTGTATGTTCAAAATTGTCCTACATTTTTGTGTTTTGTTTTTTTTTCTTTTTTTTTTTCTAATTTGGAAGAAAAGTAAAACACGGAAAGTTCCACAGTATTTTGGTTTTAAAATGTGGGCTTGGGACATCTTTGATGCATCATCATAACAGCTAGAATGGACACTATTGTTCTTGTTGGAAGTGCAATCCATTAAAGACCCCAGATGATGAGGGAAAATGAGGGACCTAAACCGTGACAAACTCATGATGAGTAATAACAAATCATCCTGAAGAAAAACATTTAGATTTGTTTGGACATTTCAAAACATTTAGGATTCTTTTTTTTATTTTCCCAAAGGGACATTACATTGTTTTGGCAAAACCAACTTTTTCCTGTGGAAAAAATATCACAGAAACCACTTTTCTATATAAAAACCATGAACAGGATTCTGGACCAGCAATAGAGGGAAGTAGTCAAGCCAAAACCAAGTGCATTTGAAAATGTCCTCTGAGGAGAACCTTTTGACTGCTCCAATCTAGCAATAAGAATTTTATTGAAGGTAAGTGTATTTAATACACACCAAACTTAACCTGATGAAATCCATGTAGCATAACTTGGTGTGTTTCAACACGTTTGAAATATGACGTTTCACAGATGCACTTGAAAACTGTTTAAAAATGTGAAAAAGTTCTGTTGAAAGGCTTGGGCCTTTGAGGTAAAAAAATCACATCTGAGATTTCACAAGTGTTTTGCTAAGACTGGGCATTTTTAAAAAACTGAACGCTGCTTTTTTGACAAAAAGTTTCCTTCTCCCAAGGAAAAGTTTATGTTTAGAAACATACTTTTAGCTTTAGAAACATATAACAAAATTCATCATTATTTAATATTTAGAGGCATACTGCTAATTTTGATTTTAAAAACCAGACACAAACCTCTTTTTAACAGAGACAGCGAAGTATTTTGGGGAAAGATAGGGGATGCCATACTCTTACTGGATTTTTAGGATACGTTTAGTTAGGATAACCTGCCAGAGCATTTTACATCCTTGTAAAAGTTGCTGTGAGTCTCTCACTTTCTAGAACTGATGACTGTCTCAATGTGTATTTTTTCAAGACAACTTGTGCTTTAAATGTGACAAATGTTGTGCTGGCTTCTTCTGTATCAGGGCAAGCTTCATCATGTCAAGAGTGGGTAGGAGACACAGTCTGTTATTTCCTATTACCCAAGTTAATCACATGCTTTTCTGAGTACAATAAACAGGTGAATCACTAAGTTTAAGAGCAGAAGTGACCAACAGATCAGCCAGCATCAAGCACTCTAAATATCTATCACCATCTCTGAGGTTTCACCCACATTTGAACCCTATCTCTGATGCCAGGCCGAAATGTCCTTTATGGATAGAAGGCGCTAAGAGATGGGGATTGCAGAGCTTTGAGCAGCGCAGGCTTATGGGACCAACGAGCAAGGAGAGCAGAGCAACAAACAAAATACAGAGCTTGATGGGTATTTGAAGATGACTGTTGGCATCATGCCTGTTGGCACATGGATCATTTGGTCAGCTAAGTTATATGAACTTTCAGCTGGTTCTTGCAGGAATATGAAATTTTTTATGTTCTTTGTGTGTACAGTTTTCACAATGAGATGCTAGGCCTTATGACAGGTCTGTTAGGCGCTATCATAATAAAAAGTACAGTAATATAAACAACCTTTGCTAGTCCAACATGCAAAATGGCCACTAACACTTCTGAGCTTCATGACACCCCAGGGAATGCAGGGTGAGCTATTAAAGGGCCCAGGATCATTGCAGATTTAACTGTTTAAAATCAAAAATGCTCTATTTGCTGCGTAATGTTTCTGGGAATGTCTGGGAAGTCGAATTAAAATGTGAGAGCAGATTTCATAGCTGAAGGCTTCCCCTTGGAGCACTTGTGGCTCTTCACTAGCTCAAAGAAAACAAATTACAAACGGATCCTAATGAGGTTTCAAAGGATACGTTTTTAGTGAACATCACTTGACACTGCTGTTTATTAATACATTCAATGTGTTTCAATATAATTTTCCCATCTTTCACCGCTCTTGATGATTTTTTTTTCTATAATTGTTCCGTTAGTCATTTCTGTAGGCAATCTGGCAGCTGTCGCTGCAATCCGTTTATTAATTGCGCTTGGCTCTGGATTTAACAAAATGCAACTGCACCCTCTTGTGGAAGATGGTATGTAGATTGTTTTGGTTTCCTGGTACCACCTGGTTTATTTTTTTCTGATCAAGTCAAAGGAAAACAAATAGCAGAAGTGTCCTGAGGCCACACAGCAAGAAAGCTTCCTGGGAAACTTCAAAAGAATAATCTGCAACTTTGGAATGTCTGAACTCGGCCAACTTTTGAAGAAAAACTTCTGTGGGGAAGACCTTCAAAGGCACCCTAGGAGACCTTCCTGCCCTTGGTTTATGTGGGAATCTCTGTCATAATATATTTTTCAAGAGAAACAGAGTTGGTATGGCTATATACATAGAAACAGTACATTTCTAAGTAAGCCTAAGGACAATAATTCAATATAAGTATCCAGAATGGACCTGAAAAATAGTTTATGCTCATTTTCTATATGTCCAAATCCATGAACACAGATGTCAGTCTCTCTACATGTGCTAATGGAAATAGTGCATGTTCTTGAAGGCAAATACGCTTATGAAGGGAGTAGGTTAGTTTGCACAAAAATGGTTTAACTTTGAACCCTTGTAAATCTCAGCATGTCATCCTATGGATACTTTTTAAAAGATAAGTACCTTTAAATTTGTGAATGAGGAGTGGGGGCAGGGGCAGCATGAACTCCTTCAGCTGCTGAAACAAATATATTGGCATGTCCTCTTCCCACTCTGCATGATATGGGCTTGCAGAGAGAGGCTCATACAATATTTACTTTTGTTAAAAAAAAATAAAATCTCAGGAAATTAATTTTCCTGAAAAAAAGCCTCAAACTTTTTTTTTCACTGTTAGTGTGGACACAAGTACTTTCTGGCTAAAATAAAATGAAGGAAATATGATTTTTAAAAAATTGTCCTTAATGGGCAGAAACCCTCACTGATAAAAGGGTAAAAATGCCCCAAAAGTAACAAGGTATTTGTGAAAATATCGCTTTCCATGAGAAAATTTTAAAGAAATAATACTGAAAAATTTTATATAGTTTCTAATACACAAGGTATTCAAAGGCATTAAGCTCCTGTGTAAGCAGCAGCCATCTTTTCATGGGCCACAGCGCTGCTATTCTTTCTCAGAGCAAAGAATTAAACCATAACATGCTCTGAGGTCAATTAGAAAGCTGGAAGAATTTGTCTTGCTCTCTGCAAATGGTTAGTTAGAAACAAAAAAAAGGAAAAAAAGTAACTGTCATACAGCACATATGTATGTATCCCCTATGTAGAATTTAATGAGGTGAGTTGATTTGCATTTTTATGTCTGAGCATGTTCTTGCACTGCCAGCATGTCTCACTGAGCGGTGAAATATCGACACCTCTGGGTGGGGTAAGCAAATTCAAGAGGATGGTCTGAAGTTGCGTTTCAGAAGTCATGGTCTGATACTAACATTGTCTTACCTGTGACAGGGCTTCTGCATTTTCTGAAGTTCCACAGTGTTTAAAATTTGTCCTGCTTGCTTCTCTGCTGCACTTTTGCTCTATGCTTTAGAGGGCCCTTCACCATCCCCTGATGGTATCTGTTTCTGCAGTTAGTAATATGGTACTTTACCCCAGATTAAAGCCTCATTCTACTCTCTCTGTGAGGTATCTGCACTCGTCCTGTATGCTGTATTTAGTGTATTTCTGGCAGAACAGTGGTAAGCCTGGCACCATGCCGGCTGACTCAGGAGGAGCAGCTATGATTGCAGGTCTCCAGGGTTACACGGCCTGTCTGACTCTGGGCTCTGTGTGCAATCACAAAGGAAAGAAACAAGTACTCTCATGACTGTTGACATTATAATTTTGTTAGATCTTTCCACAGGGCATGGAAGTATGCATAGGTGGATGAGAAAAAGAGTTACAAGCATCCTCATATATAAAAAAGCTGCTTTTTGGACCTCTGTGTGCACGCTTTGTGCAGCCAAACTCAGAAGGGATCCTCTTATTATACTTCAACCACAGGAGCTTGCTCCTTCTCTAGAGCAAGTATGGATGTGAAGTTTATGCAGCTGCATCCCCCTTTCAAGTTAATTATATCACTTCGAGCACTTCAGCTATGATCCCACACTGCAGTGCCTTATGTGTGAACCATCCTGCCTGTTTCTCTGGTTGCCTGCCACAGAGGTTGCCTCCCTGCTGAAATCCTGGCACTTTACCTAGTGCTCTGTAATCCAAGTTTCTTTCAAGCTCACGTACCCAGAATTCACCACTGTAGCCACGTTTCATGTCTCTACATGACTTCAGCTGATTTCCCACTCTCCCTTGGGGAAAGGAGCATGTCCAGTCTCATTTAAAAAGACACCTATTGCTGAAAACCAAGGATCTACAATCTGCAATACAATCTACTACCTAAAACAGTTCCAGCATGGATAATAAATGACAAAAAGTCATTTTCAATTCCTAGTGTTGATCCCCCAATTTATAATACCGAGCATCTCTATAAGATACAACTCCACATCCCTGGCACTGGCCCCTCATCCCATACTTCAAATGTTCTGAAAACAGTGATGATAACACGGAGATGTTTTAGTTACTGCTGAGCAGGGCTTATGCAGAGTCAAGGCCGTTTCTGCTCCTCACACCAACCTCCCAGCAAGCAGACTGGGGGTGCACAAGAAGTTGAGGGGGGACACAGCTGACCCCAAGTATCCAAAGGAATATTGCGTACCATATGGCATCATGCTCAGCACATAGAGTTGGGGGAAGGAGGAGGAAACAGAGGAACATTCAGAGAGGTGGTGTTTGACTTCCCAAATCACCATTAGATGTGATGGAGCCAGGGTTTCCTGGAGATGGCTCAACCCATAAGTTTTCTCACTTTTACTCTTTCAGTTCTCCATCCCATCCCACTGAGGGGAAGTGAGTGAGCAGCTGTGTGGAACTTAGTTGCAGCTAAGGTTCAACCACCACATCCGGTTAAGATAACTGGCTGCTCCTGGTATTAGGATTTGCAAATCTCAACCATCAGCAAAATTCCTTCTCAGCTCATTTCCTCTGAAACACTAGCTTGAATATTAACCATCCTCTGCTAGATGCAGCCTACCAAATCTTGCGTGCATCACTCATCCCTCACAGCAGAAGCTCTTACCTAGCACTGTGCACCTCGCAGGGTCTAAGAAAGTATGTTACTCATTGGTCTCAGCATTGCTGGTGAATTTCAGCTCTAATTGTAATCCTGGCTCCGTCATGGGCCCAAAACTCACCAACTCCTTATAGCTGAACACTGTCCTTCCCCAAAGTAATCCCAGCCTTTCTCCACATGGATGCTGCAGGATCTCATTGAATTTCTTCATTTCTTGCAGTCATTTCCCAGAAATGGGACATGGCTGGGGGTGGCAGGGATAAACTGAGAAGGTTCAGTTCTGAGACTAGTGTTAGGATTGGGGTAAAGATTTGTGTTTTGCAAAAGAAAGCATAAAAAAAATCTGTGTTTATGTTGTATTCCTATAAGATCACTAAAACTAGAATGGGGACAATTCAGAGTAACATGACAGGATAGGATGTGTGTCCCTTAGTGAAGGCTGGAGTTGCAGTTAGAGGTTCAAATGGAAAGGGCTGATCCAGAGAGGTAGCAGGGGATGGAGATGTTAGTCACAACTGCAGATTAAACTCTGGGCTCTGATTAAACTATGGTTAGAGTTTGACCCTAATCCAGGGTTTTGATAAGGGTCAAAATCTAACCTAGTTTACTTTCTTTATGAACCTGGTAAGTGTAGATGGTAATATGAGGAGAAGTATTAGACCAGTTCAAGATTATTTTGGTAAGTGTTTGCTTCTTGCTGCATTGACTCTGACAAGCGAGGCGGGGGCTGAAAGTTCAGCTATTGTGTTTTTGGGGAAGGAGAGAAGAGATTAGGTTGGACAAAGCCAATTTTGATAAGTTTAAAGCTAGAGCTGGTTCTGAGTAAACAGAGTTTGTGACTCCACCAATAAATAACACTTGAGTGTTCAAAGGTTTTGCTCAGGTGTCAGGTATGCTGGCTAAGATCAGCAGGAAAAACAAATACACGTGTATAAAAAGCGTTTGTGCAAATCAAACCTTAACCATTGTTCTCGGGGTTCCATACAAGAAATACATATACATGTATATTTACACACACACATATGTAGGGACTCTAAGAAAATTGCAGAATTGAGGCATCACTCTGGGAGTATTTCAGAAAAACAGAATACTTCAGTTCACGGCCTAGATATCAACTTTACCTGAGACAGTGGCTACCACTCTCATTAATCCCACAGTGTCCATCATAGAACTCAGACAGTAGTAATTACCATTTTATGTATAAGATTTCCACAGTTAATTTGAAATTAAACCATTCACCCATTTTTGTTAGTATTCTGAGTTACATCTCCTTTTAACAATCACAGAATATTCTGAGTTGGAAGGGATCCACAAGGATCATTAAGTGCAAAGAGTAGATGACCTGTATGGGGATCAAACCTGCATCCCC
The DNA here is from genome assembly GCF_003984885.1 of Neopelma chrysocephalum. Taxonomy (NCBI): domain Eukaryota; kingdom Metazoa; phylum Chordata; class Aves; order Passeriformes; family Pipridae; genus Neopelma; species Neopelma chrysocephalum. The sequence continues at coordinate 25,370,781 of NW_020897689.1, forward strand.
GTTGTTATTAGCACCATGCTTTAACCAACTGAGCTAATCTCAGATGATTCATGATAGATAAGAAGTAACATACATAAATAATAAATTGCATAATGCACATTGCATAGAGGAATGAAGTAGCCTATGCACTTATACAACAAATTTTGTGGGTAGCTTTGTTTGGTATTTATAGAAAATCCTAGTGGCACTTCAAAATTATTGAATCAATATTTCAAGAATAGAAATTTACAAAAGTGCTCAGAGTGATGCTTTCATAGTAGAATATTTAATAGCACACTTTGAAGGTATATATTCAATTTCACACAAAGGCCCCAAATCAGTTTATGTATTATAACTCAGAACAGCCCCTGGTATCATTTAGATGTCTTATAAAACCTTATTCAAAAGCCAACAGGATTTTCCGCTTGTCTTTTTTGGGTTTTATTCACCAACAGGTGAATCCTACAGCCTGTAAAGCAGTCTCACTGACCTCAGTGGAGCTGCTCATGAGAGAAAATGCTGTTGAGAAGAGTATACCATTTAATAAAAAGGAATGTAACTTGGAAAGTACTGAGGTTAAGTTACACCCTTCTTCTTCTCCTCACTGCAACAGGCACTTTTGCCTTCAAATATATCATTACATGTATCATTACATGTGTGCTTGTCGTGTAAGAGCTATATAGCAGACAAATGCATAAAAGAGAGGATGCCCCTTAGCATCTTTAAATGTGAAGTAAGAAGAAGCCAATGGCTGGGATAGGTGCTCTAATACTGGGCTACAGGGACTAGAAGGATGGGGAACAAGCTAGCCCCCTGTCTGTCTGTAATGGCTCTATTTTTAAGCACAGCCTTTTGGAGTTACACTACGGGACACCATTCCCAATATCTGCTTACTCCTTAAGGCTCTTTCCCTGCAGAGCTTGCTGCCTGAGGAAGTACTGTGATGACCACTCTGACACTGATTTCAGGTGGGAAGTCTGATTCATAAATCTGTGCAGGTCTGTTGATCTGCTACACCATTGGTAATCCTGAGAGCAGGGTTTCCTCCATCTCTGTGATTTGCTTAAGTCACAAGAGTTCTCCTGTCAGTCCGAATGATGCAATTAATATTACTTAATTTTTTTGTGTGTGCTTCTGTGCCTTATAAGCTGCAATTATATTTATCAATTGAATGACACACTTAAAAGAGTGTATAATTTAATATAACAGACACTTTCAATTTTAAGAACTCATTTCAATATTAGTTTTTTCTAGCAAAAGATAATCGTTGAAGAAAAAAATATTTGTGAGGACATCTCTAAAGATTTGTCCAGTTCCTTTTAAAAATCCCCTAAACTTCAAGCTGAAAAAATATTAATAGAGAAAATGTTTGGTGTTTTGTGTTTTTTTAACAATGTGCTGAATTTCTAAATATATAGGAGGTTTTTCTCCCCTTCTTTTTTAGTGGAAAATTTTAGAAACATATATTCTCAAGCATCCTGACTAGCTCTAACTTCCAAGTGGACAATCCAGTTACATTACAAGTTATGGCCAATTACATTCCTGAAAGTAGAACCTACACTAGAAGCAGAGCAGTCCAAGGCCAGTCTACTCTTCAGTGTGACAGTAGAGTATGGATGAAAAATGCATTAACTGAAACATTGGCTACATGCTGAGGGCCCCACTGGAAATTCAAGGAAACCATGAATGCAGGCTGCTCACACGGCTGCTCCACTGTGGTCTGATACAACAACCAATATTGAACAAGCTTAAAAATAACTCTGCGAAAAGAAAAGCCTGATACTTGCTATATTTGCCCAAACCAACTCATGCCAGTTCTTGAAGCTTCTATCCTGGTAATATTGCAGTTCAAGGAAGTTCTTGTTTCTGTGCACATTGCTGTATTTCACAGCCGTTTCTTAGTGCTTTGTCAGTCTTTTGGTCGGTCTCTCCTTGCATGTAGGGTATTTATAAACTGTGAATGCTTACAGGTACTCTCAGTTAGTCGGTTGCTCTAAGGTAAAGTTTAAGCAGATTTTTCTTAAAATTTTTTTCTCTTTCAAAGCTGATCATCACTCGCTGGGACTGTCCTCTTGGGTGGGAGATGGGACATGCATTGGGAAGTTCCTCTCAGGCGTTTCCTGGAGGCTGCACCCTCTTTCTTGTGCGTGTGTCCGTCTACCCAGTCTATCAGCCTTTTGCTATTTCCATGGATTGCAGGAGACATCTTGTGGTCACAGAACAAAATCACCGAGCATGCAGAGCGAAGTCTTTCTTCTGCAAGGGCTGAAGAGAGTAGTGAGACTTCCACTGCCTCGCAAGTGTTTAGTTTTCCTTTCACTGCCAGGGAATAAGAGAAGTAGTAGTTATCCATCTCTCTTAAGGGGCTTTTTGAACTAGAACAGCCTGACTGAGCTGGGACAGAAAGGAACTTTGAGTCTATGGAGGCAGCATACAGGACACTGTCAGCCTTATATGTAAGAAGGACCTATGAAGTCTGCTGGAGCTTGCTCAGGCAGATGTTTTTTAGATGAGGTCTTGCTAGCAGTGCATTTCCTTGCTTGCAGCCACCTCTCTCCAGCATGGAGCACTGATGCAGTATGCCACAGAGAGTGGGAAATGAGGAAAAGCACAACAAATGAGGGTCCACTTTTACTTAACTTCAGAACAGTATTTTTTCTGTGACATCGTGAAGATTAACATCATTCAGCCAGTCAAGTAAACCTCACTTATAACTGTCTGTGGAATCAGGGTGCCATCAGTACTTTTCTCAGATAAACACAGAGGGAGAGTTCCATTGAAGGAGCCTGTTATTTAAAGCTATCTGTTAAAAAAAAAGTGGATTAGAAAGAGCATGAAGAAAAGCAAGAAGGAAAATAAGAATGTCACAGGGAAGCAGAGAAGCAGAAAGACCAGATTAGATGTTTTTATGATTAGTAGGTAGGTATTTGTCTCTGATGATAATTAGTTATTACACAATTATGTAATAGCATTTCTCAGCTGTCCTGGACTTTTACTGTGGTAGATGCCATGCAGATACATATGGAAAATGACAGTATTTGCCTCAAAGAGAGTATCAGCTATGAGATAAAATAGAACATATGAATGAGAAAAATAAGGAGACTGTGAAAGGGTGATGGAAGACTGATACCTACCAGTAATAAAAGGGTGGGTAGAGTTCTAAACTTACCACCATACCATGCTGTACTATTAAAAACCTTGTAAGAGAGCAGAGAAATAATGAGAATCCATGCTAGGTGAGTTGGGGACAATAGCAGCAGCATAAGGTAACTCCTAGAAGATGCATAACAAAAACTGACTACAGAAATCATCCAGTAGAAGTTGTGTCAGTCCAAGCAGTCTGGTATTGAGACCATATAGTAATAATTTGTCCCCAGGCTGCTATTATTCATGTTGAGGAAATCTGATTCTTGCAAGTGTGCAATGAAAAAACATGATCTTCCAGACCCCATGGAGTCACAGTTTATTAGCAGAGTCTTGCAGAAGATGGAATTCCATTTGGCAAAAGACTGGACAGTCATTCTCATTAGCTATGGCACCAGTAACATCACAAGCCGTGTGCAGAAGGGTATTTCATAAAGGATGAGTGTCAGGTCAACATCGATATTTAATTTTGTGATGTGGACATTTTGCATTTTATACTAAAATATAAAATTAAATGAACAGTCCTTTTGAGGGAAAAAAAATAAAATAAAAATAAAACCACCTCAGAATGTTTCAACAGGTGACAAAATGGCATTTTGCAAAATTTTTACGACTTCTTTCCCTTTTCTTTCCTCTTTGTTCAATGAAATTGCTGAGAAAATGATGCCATTTTGTAAATCTGTCAATGATAATGATATTCCAATGTTGTTTTCTCAACAATCTTAATTAACCAGGTCTCACTTGTCTTTCAGAGCTAAATTTTGTCCCCTTCCTTGAAAACTGAAACAACACTAGGCCCAGCTGTAACAGCTCTGCACACACTGCCTCAAAAGAGAGCAGCATTTCTGCAACAAATGGCAAACTACATATGTGTGAGCCAGTGCATCTCTGGCAAGATCTCCTCTTGGAGCAAGACTGGGGAAATGGCACAAACACAGCCTGGTCTTTCTAATCTCCTTGGAGCTTGCTGTGGCCTAATGTGCAGGGTAAACCTGCCCTAATTTAAATCATAGAATCACAGAACCATAGAACAGCCCAGGTTGGAAGGAACCTCAAAAGTTCATCTGGTCCAAAATTTCATGGGAAAGGAAGCCTCGATGAGATTGTCTAGCACCCTTACCAGTCATGAATTGAAAACCTCCTGTGATGGGAACCACTTTCCTGGGAAGGTTGTTCCACTGAATGATTATTCTCACTGTTAAAAATTCTTTCTTCTATCAAGATGAAACCTCTCCTGGTGAAACTCGTGCCCACTGCCACTTGTCTTCTTCATATGGCTCCTTGTGAAATAAGAGCCTCTGTCCTTGTAGCTGCCCTCTAAGTACTGGAATACTGTGATGAGGTCTCCCTAAGCCTTGTCTTTATGGATAAAAGATCTAACTCCTTCAGTCCTTCCTCATGGGGCAGGTTCTCCAGCCCTTTGATCATCTTTGCAGCCTTCATTTGGACCCTCTCCAGTCTGTTTGTGCCTTTGTTGAGTTGTAGGAACCAGAACTGGACACAGCACTCCAGATGCAACCTAACCACCACTGAGTGGAATGATCATATCTCCATCTCTGCTAGTAATGTCCCTGTGGATGCAGCCCAGGATCCAGTTTGACTTTGTTGCTGCAGTCATGCTCTGCTGACTCATGTTCAGCTCGTTGTGCACCAGGACCCTCAGGTCCCTTTCAGCAAGGCTGCTCCCCAGCTACACAGATTCTAACCTGTACTGGGCTCTTTATTTATCTTAAATCTCTGCTGCATTTGCCTCTCTTGGCTGCTGAAATAGCTGGGAATGGCTGACATGAGAGAAAGACCTGTAGAAACCAAAATCTGTCTCCTCTGAACTGTTCCTTGTTCTAGGATCTCCAGAAGAGGACAAGATGTAGCCTGAGGGCTTTTCTTTAGTTTTGTTCCATGTGCCTCTTGGCCATGATCTTCTTTCTAGCCAGCACAGACCTTGAAATGGATGGTCTAATACATCTAAAAAATGTTATTCAACCCTTGTCCTTACCTGCACAACAGTGGACAGATCCACATCAACTCTGGGCTTTCCAAGGAGTCTTTAAAAACTGCAGGAAGGGAATTCCTGCATCTCAGAGACACAAAGCTCTAAAAACATCCACCCTTAACCCCTGCCTCCCCCCCTCCCCCCCAAAAAAGGGATGCTTAAAACCTATTTTGCCTTTGCAAAAATTATATTTAAATTAAAAAAGGCCTTGAATATCAGAAATGTTTACTCTTGGCTCCACTAGAAAATGCTGCTTGTGACATAAATGCCAAATCTAAGCTGGTTTGCAAAGGTGACAGATTTTGTAGTTTGGTCAAAAACCAAAGTGAGGAGAAAAACCCAGTCCTCCATGTAAAATGCTATTACAGCTAATGCAATTTAGGTATTCATACTGCAACTGATCACCTCAGTGCAAGCCCAGCTTTGTAGAGAAACCCGCAAGAAAGTAGGTTTGCAGCTATGTTCCTATATTGGTTCAAAAGTACATAATATAGATGTGTTCCTTGGATTCAGGATATTTTGCTTCAATTTTTTACACTGTTAGAGTCTCTGCTAATCTTCACCAAGTCACTTGATTTCTGTGCTAAACAGTTACATAGTTGTAAGATAAATATCAAAGGTGAATATTGTGTAGTACTTAAGTGGAATAACGATAGTCCTCCTTTTTCACAGCAATAATTAATGTGTATGTTAATATTTTGTAAATATTTATATGTAAATATATACAATATTGAATTACTTTTGCCTATAAACAGGCATCGCTGACACAGTATTAAATGAGAATGCTAAGCCTGATCAGACATTTAGCTTATCTCTTCCTCTTGCCTGATAAAGGGAGTGTAGCCAAGATCAGTGTGGAATGCTTGGACATTACCTGCTCTGTTATTTCACATTTGCCTCAGCCACAACACCTTAGTTTGAGTTAAACTTGCTTGGCAATAGGTTTTGAGCATGTTTGTCTTCAGGTTCCTGCAGGGAGCTCGACACCAGATTTTGCAGTACCCCGTCTCCATGCTGCACTGTGGACCCTGGTTATATTTGAGGGACAACTCGGTAATGCTAACAATATGTAGATGAAGCATTTAGCTGTCATTCACAGAGAACAATTTTGAAATGTCCTGCATACCAGAGTGTCACAGCAAAGGAATAAAATGGGCAGAAGTTCTTGTTTATTAAAAGTGTTGAACTTTGAAATTCTAGTTATATTAAAGATGCCTCTGAAATGAGATTATGGGAGGAGGGAAGAAGGAGGCAAGGAGGGTTCAGAAATCTTATAGTCCAATCCAGAATAGACACTTGATTAGACACAACTCCTAATTATGCTGTGATACTCGTTTCACATATCTAATGCAAGTCAAAGGTATAAAACTGTTCAAAATGCAATTAGACACATTCATAGGAAAAGTCAAACAAGGACAGAACACCAGAATGAGGATGCACTTAATATCTCAATAATTCCTTAAGCCACAAGCGGTCAGAAGCTGTAAGTGCATGAGGAAAACGTACCAATATAGGCATGCCCTGTTCTTGTGTTCTTTTTCTAAGCATCTGCTAGCAGCTGCTGTTGGAGGTAGGCAAGCAGTTTTGATGGACCACTGGTCTGAGACAATACAACTGGTTTTATGCTTTTAACATCTCCAGGGACTTCCGTCCGAGTGTCCTGCATCACAAAAAGACACCTCAAATGTGGGGCTGCAGGCTTTGTCATACAAGTATTCTAAGCAGAACGGTTTTCGTAGAAAAGCCCCACAGAAAGTTATAGCATCTATAAAATCTTGTGCAATTCCTCCAATGTCTTTACAAGCAAATGCCAGAGTGCTCCTAAAAAAGAGGAGAGGGTATCACACTTATATCTCAGCAAACTGCTATTAGTGTCTGCTATTAGTGTTTCTGCAATAAATTCCTCTCACTGAAACTTCATCTTAGAGTAGAGGAGAGCCTGGATTTTGTGAGCTGGCATTTTCTATTGATGATTCCTTAAACACTTTAATTACAAGCACATCTGATAGTTTCTTTCAAACATATGGTGAACAGCTATCACACGGGCACAGTGAAATTTCTGCACAACAGTTTTCTTACAAGAGATCATTGCTAATGTAGCAAAAATACTGCTAAAACTGAAGGCCCTGGGCCATGTAGATTTTACTAATGTTGGTGAAAATTAATTTTATGGGCTTATGTCTAATAATATTAATAAAACAGTGAATATAAAAATAGGATAAATGCTAAATACAAACTCTGCAACACAACAGCAGTATGGTATGTTTTATGTGTACGGAAAAGAAGCCAGCTGATTATTGGTATTTTGCCTGAAAAAGAGACTACTGAGGGACTAATTTCTGGTAATATTAATCATGGTTTAAGTAGACTTGACCCCTCCCAGATCAATTGCTGTTTTCAGGAACTGAATGCCACGTGACATAAAAGCATTCCCAAAGGAAATCTATTCTTCTCTACCCAAATATCATTATCTAAAAGTGGATAAAGATTATTTGCATAGAGAATGTGAAGAAGATATTTTTCAGCTATTACAATGCCTCTGGGATTAGCGCTTTCAGAAGAGATGATTTCTTCTTGCTTTTATTTTTCCTTTAAATGGAAGAATAAGTCAAATTCTCGCTCTGGATTTTATTTTTGTTTTCCTTTTCCTGAAGATAACTGCTGGCAAAATTTCCTGCTTTCCACAATTTTGTTTTAATGCAAAGGTATCAAAGACAATCTTTCTTTTAGGAGTGGCAGGAGCAAAATATGGGGGTTTTTTGTTGTTTTTTTTTTTTTTTTAAATATTTTTGTCTACCAGAGGCTCATGCTGCAGAAGACACGTGGTTAGATGCTGTATTGAAAAATATCTTGCTCTTATCAGAAGTAGAAATCATAGAAATCTAATGTGTTAAGGATTTCAGTAAATCATCTAATCAAATTCTTTGGTGAAAGGTATCAAGTGTATCTGGGCCACTAGCAAAGATGTTTGTCAAATAACTTGTAAATGCCTTGAATGAAGGAGGTCACTCAGAATTTCTCTATTCCTTGGTCCTGAGACTTGTTGTCTTTCCAGTGAGAAAATCCCCCACATATCTAACATAGCTAGTCTTTGCTGAAAACCAAAATTGTTTTTTGTTGGCCTTCTTCCAACTGGTCAATAGCACTCTCATTTCAATGAACAGCAGTTCACAGCTTGCCCCACACTCCTCTTGTGAATCATAGAATGGTTTGCATTGGAAGGGACCTTAAGGATCATCCAGTTCCTATCCCCTGCCATGGACAGGGACATCTTCCACTAGACCAGGTTGCTCAAAGCTCCATCCAGTCTGACCTTGAACACTTCCAGGGATGGGGCATCCACAGCTTCTCTGGGCCACTCATTCCAATGCCTCAGCACCCTCACAGTAAAGAATTTCTTGCTAATATCTAAACCTAAACCTACCCTCTTTTGGTTTAAAGCCATTCTCCCTTGTTCTATCACTACGTATCCTTGTTAAAAGTCCCTCTCCAGCTCTCTTGTGGCCCCTACTGAAAGACTACAATAAGGTCTCCTCAGAACCTTCTCTTCTCCAGGCTGAACAATTCCAATTCTCTCATCCTTTCCTCATAGGAGAGGTGCTCCATCCTTCTCAGTAAAGCCAGAAATAAGGCTCTGTTGTCACCTGCAGTGGGTTGACCCTGGCTGGATGCCAGGTACCCACTAAAGCCACTCTCTCACTCTCCCTCTGCAACTGGATAGAGGAGAGAAAAAAAACAGCTAAGGATTCATGAGTTGAGATAAGATCTGATTACCTTCATGGGCAAAACAGACTCAAAGTGGGGATATTACTTAAATTTATTACTAACAGGATAAGAGCCAAAGAGTGAGAAATAAAACAGTCTTAAAAACACCTTCCCCCCACCCCTCCTTCCTTCCATGTTCTCCCTCCTCCCCCCCAGCGGTGCTGGGGGACGGGGCATGAGGGTTACGGTCAGTTGTTGTTTTCTGCCACTGCTCGGGGAGAGGAGTCCTTCCCCTGCTCCACTCCAGTGGAGTCCCTCTCACTGGAGACAGTCCTTGATGGACCTCTCTGGTGTGAGTCCATCCCTTGGGCAGCAGTTCTTCCCAGACTGCTGTCCCATGGGTCACTCCTCCATGGGGTGCAGTCCTTCACAGATGAGCTGTGCTAGTGTGGGTCTCCCACAGGGGCCAAAAGTCCTACCCAGGGAAAACCTGCTCCAGCATGGACTTCCCTCTCCACGGGCTGCAGGTCCCTGGCAGGACCCTGCTCCATCTTGGGCCTCCCACAGGGTCACAGCCTCCTTCATGCATCCACCTGCTCCAGCATGGGCTCCTCCATGGGCTGCAGGTCGGTCTCTGCACCCCGATGATCTTCCATGGGCTGCAGGGGGACAGCTGCTCCACCATGGTCTGCACCATGGGCTGCAGGGGTCTCAGCTGGAGCACCTCCTGTCCCTCCTTCTGCACTGACCTTGGTGTCTACCTTGTTGTTCCCATGTTCTCACTCTGCTCTTCCCTAGCTGCAATTCTTTCAGTGCCACAACCTTCTGTTCTTAAATATGTTATCACAGAGGTGTTACTGTCACTCCTGATTGGCTTGGCCTTGGCCAGCAGCAGGAGGTCCATCCTGGAGCCGGCTGGCATTGGCTCCACTGGACAGGGGAAGCTTCTAGCAGCTTCTAACAGAAGCCACCCCTGTAGCCCCCGCACCTCCCTCCCCACCACCACCCCTGCCCCCTGCCCTTACCAAAACCCAGCCACAGAAACACACTACATCACATCACATCAACACACTGACACTGCCCCAGCACCATGAAGGGCTTGCTGGTCAGGGCACACTTCAGCCTTTACGGAAGCACCTGTGGGGACCAGAGAAGCTCTCTGAACTCCATGGCTGCTTCTCACTCCTGCTGCAGCCTCAAGGTCCCCGTGTGTTTGTTTTGATCAAAGAGATTGTTCAAGAAAACTTGCAGATACCAGAAAAAGCTCCAAATGAGCTTGTTCAGGAGGATCGGAAAGGGTGGGAGAAGCAGGACTGGACGTGAAGGGGCTCTAGCTGCAGCAGATGTGCTGCTGCTGCTGTGACACTCTCTGTTGAAGCAGCAGCACAGGGACCCCTCAAAAGCGTTCACATCAGTGCAGCTTTCTTCAGGGAAAACTGTTGGAAAATCCAATGAGATTTGTGCATATTGGAAAACCCAAGTCCTGTGACTGGAGCTGTACACTTTATCTCTCTTCCCCTCAGGGTATTGCCAGGGCTAGGGGCTCCCTGGGGACCCTGGGATCTCCCTGCAGGGTCTGTCAGGGCAGGCTCTGGCAGCTGGAGTTCATCACACCATGGCAGCCAGGCTCATTGGCATCTCCCTGGGGCCAGGCACAGGCCAGGATATGGGCCTGTGGGTGGAGGCAGGGCAGCTGGAGAGCTGGAGACTGGCCCTGCTGTGGTGTTGCTTTGGGCAGGGGCTGGTGGTCCTCGGGGACTGACATGGGGTTCTGGGCTGTAGGCAGTGTAGGGGGGAATCTCAGGGGAGTGTGTGGACAGGGAAAGGCAGGACTGGTGGTGACTCAGGACTATGACGTTGCTTGAATATTCAAGCTTTCCCTCCTCTCCATCCTTCTCAAAATCTGGTGGATATGAGGGGCTGACAATAACACTTTCGAGATTAATGAGTTTGATAAGATCCTTTGGCACAAGAGTGCCATGGCTAGTGTACTCTTTTTATCTATGATTTGAGAGGCAGGGATCTCGATTTCCATGGAGAAAAAACATTGTCCCTCTCAGTGCAGAGTTATCAATGAATCAATCCAACTTCTAAAAACACGAGGAACACTTGTTCAAAAGTACTCAGTGTCACAAGATATTTAAAGCTGAAAAAAGTCATGCTGATAAAATATCTTTATAACTATATTTTTTCTGAAATGGGTCATATTTCAGTAGCATGCAAAATGCTGGAACAGCAGTTTTAAGTGGTTCAGCAGCACAAGTCCTATGCACATCCAAAGGCACGACACTCACTTTCGTCTTTCAGTTGTCTCTGTGCTACTCAGATGTTTTCAACTCACCATGTCTTTGCATAAAAAACTGCTGAAACTAATGTCAATTGAGGAGTTCTTCAGGTAGTAAGGAATGAATCCTGTCATATTTCCCTCTATTGCCTGGATAAGTTTTAGGTTGTGTCAGATTTCCTTAAATGTTTTACTAGGATCTTTAGGACAAGCCATGATAAGGAGAGAAGTTGCATGTTTCCAAATGTCTTCAAACGAAACCCAGAGGCTTATCTGTTTCTTTGGCCAAAAGAAAGTTTGGTCAACTCATAACTTATTTGGTTCAATATTAGGCTAAATGAGATTGAACAAGTGAAACTAAATAACTGAATTCTCCCCTCTGATAGGAAACAAAAAATGTTAAAAACATGGATCAGAACTGCCAAGAACAGAGCCACAGTTCTTCCTGCCCACTGCTGTGGGTGTGAATCACAGTCTTTTGTTCCCTTATAAGACATCAGCTGAAGAAATTAACTCATGACTACAGAGATGTGCAGCCCTGTAGGTGAAAGCAGAGCCTCTCTTAAAACCTGATTCTTAAATTTTAAAAGTCACAAATCAAGGTGAGACATGGTATACTGTCAGCTGACAATGACAATTTTTTGCTCTCATCTCTGGCTTTGTTAGTTGAAATGAACTGTGAATTGTCTAAACTCCAAACTTGTTGTTTACTTTACTTTAAAATAAATATCTTACCATTAGAGACTATTATATGTCTACAAAGAAGTCTATTTTTTCCTGATGTCTGAAAAGTAATTTACCAGAATAAGATTTTTTTTTCCCGGAATGGTGGTGCTTAATCATTTTATGCAAATGTGGGAAAGAACTGTCATGTGTCCTTTACTTTGTAAAGAACCATTAAGCTTTGGAACTATTAGCTTGTGTTTGGAGGTTTCTTTTGTTGCTCTTTGTAGTTATGTAATGAAATATTTATTGAAAAAGAAGAAGTAACTGTTAACTCCCTTCCATCAGTAAACAAGTGTCTCCTTCACCTTGTGAAAATGTAGGATGGCTGACTCTTCAATTAAACAACAGTGGATACATGGATTTGCTGAATACATTTTATTTGAAAAGTGTAACATCTGTTCTGCCCCTCAGATTTCCTCAGGGAATTCCTCTTTTTAGCTATCATAGTTTTACATTCTGCCAAGGATTTTATTTATCACTCTGACATGTTCAAAACTGCTAACTTGAGGTCCATTTGATCTGTTACCAAAGTAACAATGAAGGATTTTATACTTGGTTTTCTATCATAAAGTTTGTAAGCATCTGTTTTCCTGTAAGTATGTGCACAACTTGCTTAAATAATTCTCTTGTGCCCTTTTTCATCAGATACATGCAGAAGTCATTTGTTAACAGTATCTCATTTCTTTTTAGGCATTTCTGTTTTATGGTTCATTACATCTTTTTTTATATGTGGCTTCCATTTCAATATTAACTGACACTGCTGCGGTGGTTCTTTGTCTTTTATTTATTAATTGAATATAAAATTGAACTAAAAAAATAAGACAGCTAACTCCTGACATTTCAGATTCTTAAGAGAGTCACAGATGCTTTCAGAGCATGCACATGTCAAATTATTTCTCTAATATCTTTTCTGATATACTGTTTCTTCTGTATGCCATTGAACATATTAGTTTTCAAATACTTACTAAAAGACAGATTACCAAAAGGATTCAGCATCCACCTGCAAAAGGATAATGATTTTCAAGCCCCTTAAAACTCACCTTGGCAGTACTTTAGTCCAGATTTTCAAATAAACCTGGCACTCAATTCCAAGTGCGTGAACATCTGGGTACTTCTTTAGATGCCCAAGTGGGACAGAGGTATTTGTGAGAGTCTATTCAAACGCACCTTTTCTTTGACATCAGGCTCCTAAAGTAAAATGTATAGTCCTGAACAAAAGTTGATTTACAATGTTATTAAACATAGTCAAAATAAGTCCTGGATTCTGTTAAAAAAAATCTGTTGCCATACATGGAAATCACCTGAAGCTCTGACAGTCTAAGTCTGTATGACATCTGACTGATTTCTGATATAGAAGTTAGTAGCACTCACCACACATGGCAAATGAGTCTATTGTGTAAACTCCAACACAGGAAACACACCTGAGCCTGAACTTTAGAACACCTCCCCTTTCAGTTGTGACTCCTTCTCTCACCAATCCCACTATTTGCCTTTCTAAGTTTCATCACCCATCTTCATTGCAAACGTTTTTGGTGGGAGAGGAATAGGAATTGAAAACTGAGCTGTGGGGGATTGAAGAAGCATCTCAACTAGAGGTACTTATGATCACTTTAGGGAATAATAGTTCACCTTTCTTTGCCTACTTCACTTGCTCCACCTGATGTCTAAGGACTTTGCTGTGTTCTTTTTAATTCATACACTTTGACTAAAATTTCAAGTAATGAAATATGAATATAAAATTCAGCATATTAAAATGTTTTCTTTTTAGTACATTAGAATCTCAAAGCAGATTCCAGGTGGTCTAAGTGTGAGAACTGGGAACTCTTCATTTATAAAGCATGTGGAGGAAAGTATTGAATGCTCATTTCTTGTGTCAAATGGAGAATTATGCAATTCTACTTCCTTAGCTGTTTTTTCCTCTTTCAGTATCTTCTGTCAGTAATGAAATCAAGTGCAAATGAAAGGGATATATCTGATCTTTGAAGTACAGTGTATAGGATACTTTCCTCCTTTTAAATGAGAATGTACTGCACTGTCAATCCTTCCTCCTCTTTGATCATGTTTAAGGACATCTGGTTTCAAACTGCCCTAATCTGTAGTCTTTAAAAAATCATCTTCTCAGGAGAATAAGGAAATGGTGACAAGTATAATGATGTTCATTATTTTGGCAGTATTGGTTAAGTAGGACTACAGTATGCATTCCTATTCATCAGAAATTTGCAAATTGAAAGACTGTACCAGATATTTACAGCTCCATAAAAGTTATTTCATTTTATGGTCTCTCTTACTGCTGAGTCCTATGTTTTATTTTGCTTACCATCACTCAGCCATTTGGCTCCCAAACCTAGTTTCATATGTCATTTAAACACAGTATTTGACTTGGCCAAAACACCATATACTGCAGATCTGAAATGAATCATGAGGAGCCGAATCAAAGCAATTTGAATTAGGATTTCATCTGAATGAAGTTCAATCCATGTGTACTTACCTAGGCATCTGTAGAATCTCCAAAAAGAAATTATCAATTTGCAGAATAATATCAAGCTTTTATGACAATATAAACAAGAGAACTGAGAAGGAATTGTTGATACTGTCATTAATGCACCTGCAAAGGTGTTTCCTCCCTAATTCTACCCATATGCGGCTCCATGTTCTCCCTAATTAATGAATTGCCTTCAGGTTACTCACCCAGACACATCTAATCTATCTCTGTCCAAAATGACTAAACTGTGTCCTGCATTAAAGATGTAAAAGGCCACAAATTACTTTCTTGATCTTTCCAACTAGAAAATCACTGCTTACTGAATGACACTCTCTCCATGTGGTGTTCAGGGTGATTTCATCACCTCAGGGCTGAAGTTTTCAGTAGAAGTGAAGTAAAACATCTACTTCTAAAAGACTTCTCAATTCAGATTCCTTTCAACAGAAAAAATGTTCACTTCAGGTTTATGCTTATAATAATTACATGCATCCAATAAAATGTGTAAATATGTACTTCTTCCATCTTTAAAGCACTTTAGGCAAACTTTCATGAGAGCAATTTCCAACTAAAGTTATGTGATTGAGAAGAAGGTTCAACATATTGTTACATAATGATATTTTTTCCAGACTTTATAATAAACAAGTGTGTGCACTTAGCATATAAATTGAAATATGGATAAGAACATGTAATCTTTTATACTGGCTGACCTCCACTGCAGTTATAAAAATAAGGATGTTTGCTATTTTTATGTGAATTTTACTGTTCTTTTCTTACATGGCTTGATATTGATGCCTGCTCAGCTGGTGCTAAGAAAAAATTCAGAAGCAGTTAATTGAGGGTGAGATAAGGAAAGGGTTTAATTGTGCCCAGGCAAAAGATGTTACACGACGCCCGCAGGCTGTGCCTGAGATGTTACATTTTATAACAATATCTGTCCAATCCCAAGTGTGTCCACCCTGTACCCTTTGCTCTGGTCCACCCCCTGATCCAACCCTTACAATTGAGGCTGGGGTGCATTTCGAGACCCTCTCTTCATCACTATCACCATCTTCAGAGCACAAAGGGTACAGTGTCACCTAGTTCTTTGTTCTGCGGTTTAGGCCAAGATACAAGTGTTCTACAAAAAAACAGGCCTTGCCTTGACAAGAGACTAAACATTTCTACTGGATACGGGGGTAGGGCTGATATAGGGAGCACGGAATGGGGTAAGAGGGTTAAGGAATTTGTAAACTAAAGGGTGCTACAGGGTAGAGGGATAAGGGTCTGCTGCTTTTAAAATCTACTTATAAAACTTAAAAGGCTTACAAATATTAGAAAAATAAAAAACCATTAGGGACTTAAGGCATCAATATTGTTTCCTCCTTAAGGCCTCTTAGAGTATTTACAAGCTTGCAGGTAAAAAAATCACTTCATGCTCTTCTGTCTCCTATGAAATAAAAAGTCAACAATACTTTATAGGCTGAATAATTGGAAATTATAGTGCTGAATGTGAATTCCCTGCAGGAGTGCAAGCAGCAGGAATACTTGCTTATCAGAGTTGAAGGCAAAAAATGTCCATACAATTTGACCTCTGTTTCGAGTGTGAACACCACAAGAGAAGTAGTTATCAGCACAGTAATATTGAGAGTTACCTGGCAGGCACAAATTTGGCCAGAGCCTCACGTTTAACAGACCATGTTCCCTGTGATCTTTAGCTGGAGTTTGCTGGGGAGACCAAGCCTCATGAATCCCCCAAACCATAAAAAAACAGAAGAGAAAAAAACAGTTGTGTACTGCAAAGCAGTGTGCTGAAAGAGACAGGACAGCAGATTTAGAGATGTAGAATTTATCTCACACTTTGAGACCAATTTCCCTGTGTAATCACAATCTCTCTTGTGCTTATAGTTTCTGATTCATGCCTGTCCTCTCTGTTCAGATTGTAAAGCCTTCAAATTAGAACTCTTTCCAACAGGTGCATATAGTGCCTGACATAATACACTGTCTGTTCTAGCCAGCACATTGTGATTTGACCATAGTAGGAATAAAAATGTGAGGAGAACATTGAGGAACTCTCTGTCAGTGTAATAAGCTAATACTGAAAGAACATTTTCTAGGGTTTTCTTTTGTTTAATGTAAGTTAGAAATGTGAATGAAACAAAGCCATCACTTATTTAGAATGCTTAAAGACTTTTCTAGTTTCAGAAGTTTTCAAGCATCCTTTGATCAAATCATGTGTGCAAGATAATACTAGAACTTTCTCTTAAAAAATATATTAGGAGAGAATGAGTTCTGGAGAATGGTAGCTGAGGCCAATTGAATGGGATTCAACAAGGTGAAGTGCTGGGTCCTGCACTTGGGTCACAACCCCATGCAGTGCTGGAGACTTGAGGCAGAATGGCTGGAAAGTTACCCTCTGGAAAAGGCCCTGGGTTGCTGGTTGACAGCCAGCTGAACATGAGCCAGCAGTGTGCCCAGGTGGCCAAGGCCAATGGCATCCTGGCTTGTATCAGCAATAGTGTGGCCAGGAGGACTAGGGGATGATTCTCCCCCTCTACTTGGTACCGGTGAGGATGCACCTCAAATGCTGTGTCCAGTTCTGGGCCCCTCACTACACGAAAGACATTGAGGTGCTGGAGAGTGTCCAGAGAAGGGCAATGAAGCTGGTGAAGGGTCTAGAGTCAGTGATAAGAGGAGTGCCTGAGGGAGCTGGGGTTGTTTAGCCTGGAGAAAAGGAGTCTCAGGGGGGACCTTATTGCTCTCTACAACTACCTGAAAGGAGGTTGTAGCCAGGTGTGGTTCAGTCACTTCTCCCAAGTAACAAGCACCAGGGTGAGAGAAAATGGCCTCAAGTTATGCCAAGGGAGGTTTAGATTGGATATCAGGAAAAAAAATTCACTGAAAAGGTGATTAGACCTTGGAATAGGCTGCCCAGGGAAGTGGACTTAACAGTGCTGGGTTGACAGCTGGACTAGATGATCTTTGTGTTCTTTTCCAACTTTAACAAGTCTGTGATTCTATGAGGGTTTCCCCCCACACACACTTGAAATAGGTACAAAAATTGTCTGTTTGGGAGAAACAGATGTGCTACTACTGTGCTTTTCTGTTTTCGAAACTACTTTCCTGCTCCTTTTGTAAAAGGTGCATTGAAAATCATGAGGTCCGCAATCATCATGCTGGTATCCTTGCTTTGTTACCTCTCCTGATTGGCAATTCTGAACTGTTTTTACTGTAATGCTATACTATATACTGGCTACCATTGTATGTGTCTGCTTTTCTAATTGTGTTTGGATTCTTGAGGAATAACTACAGTGTAAAGAATTTTGGACCTCAAGCACTGACTCATATTTAGGACAGTGTAATCAACCCCCCAGGAAGATAATTCAGGAAAGCTTGATTGCTGGTGCCAATAGGTTTTCTTTTCCGGGTCACTCCAAGGGGTGAGGCCTGGAAGGTCGATATTTTCCAATTTGTTTCTCTTTCCAGTGATTAACGAGGCCAGCTTAGTCATGTCCTTTTTTTAGACTTTTCCACATGATACAGAGTTAATGTTCCTCAGATGCAGAATGTTCCATATGGATCTTTTATAGTATTCAAAGGTTAGTACATTGCAGTCTTTGTATGGCTCTTCAGTATTGCATGTAGATGAGGTGGGGTTTGATTATTCTTTGGACATATTGTTTTAATCATAAAAAAAGAAAAAAAAAACCAACTAAGAGACTCCAGAGTTATGCATTTTGCATTTTTTATAACTATAAATCATCCTTACGGAAGGATAGCCTCCCATGATTGCCTATGGGTTCCTTACATCAGGTCAAAACATAAAGTCCTCTTGGGATCTGTTACTGCATAACATTGCAATGTAACTGTTACTGGCAGGTGTCACGGTTGGCTGTCAACCTGAGCTCCACAGTCTTTAGGGGGTAAATTGGTTTTGAATATACAAAATTTCATTTTTATTATCTGTCCAAGCAGGCTGGCTACTCTCTGCTGGCCAAGACATTGATGAAAGATGTGGATTGCCCTCTTGTTAGAGATTAAGGCCTATTTGCAAAGCAACAGATGACCGGTGGTTTTAGCACTTGCATGATTATTTCTGGAAGCAGCATATTTAGGTGCAGGGTGATTAATTTTTAGCTATTAGTGTCTCTGATGCTTCCTATTGAATGAACAAATAAAAACCTTTTTAAACAAAAGTTAGCTGGTGGTTGGTACTGTTCCAAAACAGTGGGCTCTTCCTACTGTAATACTGTAATACTTCCTATTCTCAGTATAAAAAGTGACTGTAGCATGATTCCTTCTCAGCAGTACCAGCACTAAGATTTTCTACTTTTTTCTTCCTTAACAGCATGCTGCAGTGGCCAGATCTGTAAGTAGACTCCAAAATATGAAAGACTTGTAATGTATTAACTAATTGACTGTTTTGATTTGCAAATTCCTATGCTGAAATTGCTCTATAGGAAGCACTTACAAAAGTTTTACAATAATGAGATGATCAGAATGAGAACCAAGAGAGAAGCTGCAGAAGACAAAACTCTGAGTGCCCACCCCTTTTTAAGAAAAATTACTTCTTTAATTGCTGAGAGATGAAAGGATGAAAGTGGTGGCCCATCCATATGTTTTCCCAGGGATAACAATGTACTTGAAG
Organism: Neopelma chrysocephalum; assembly: GCF_003984885.1. Classification (NCBI taxonomy): domain Eukaryota; kingdom Metazoa; phylum Chordata; class Aves; order Passeriformes; family Pipridae; genus Neopelma; species Neopelma chrysocephalum. The sequence continues at coordinate 25,389,718 of NW_020897689.1, forward strand.
TATATGAGATGGGCATGTTGCTTTCTGTGTGGCAACTTGCCTCTTAATATCATCAAAAGCAGAGGAAAACCTGTTTTAGAAAAATCAGCTTTGTGCATCCTATCATCCAGTGCCAGGATGCTGATACACATGGATGAAGGGTAAAGGAGGAGAGAAAGAACATACAGCAGAAAACATTGACCATCTGGGGACATGGGCACCACATGCTAATGGGACTCATATTCCTCTCAATATCCCTGGCAAATTTTTCCTACAGCAATTTTATTTTATTACTGAGGCAAAGATCCATGTACTTGAATATCCATTCTGTGAAGAATATGTTTACAAATTGTTTTAATAACTCTTATGTGCATTAATCTCACAATGCATTTTCTTACTCATGCAATTACAGAAAACATTTCTCTGAAGCCTGGTAGTAGGCCAAGTCTGGAAAGTTAAAAAAAAAAAATTAAGAAGCATATTTCAGAGTTTGAAGACTCAAGTACATTTAAAGGCAACTGCTGTCGATGTTGCTTTTGTGTTGACAGAATCCTTTTAAAAGGTTTTGTGGTGCGAAAAGCACCTTTTAGTGGGTTTTCATAATGCACTGGGAGAGAACAAGAAAATGTTTTTCTCACCATGGCCAGTCATGGAGCTCACTTAGAACATTGTGTACCCAAACTGGGAGGTTATTTTCCATGGGGCTCGCAGGGAGAGCCAGCGGGATCAGCACTTGTGCCTGCCCCCACTCACCTTGGAGACTGTTTGTTGCTTCCCAGTGCACCTTAGGATGACTCAGGCCCCTTAATGTGGCCTATATGAGATATTCGGGGTGAGGGCTCACACCCGCCCGAAAGCGATAGATTGACATCCCCAGAGCTTGCAGGAGGCAAAAGTGCTTTTCTTGTAAGACCGTGGCTTGGAGCAGGAGGGGTGACATCCCCCTGTGCCAACCACAAGGTGGCACGACAGGTTTGCTCTTCCTCCACCAAATGTCTGCCGTCGAGTAGCATCTGGCCGCATATTCCCAGTGTGCTGATCTCCCCCAGTCTGCAGAGCTGTTTATGGGATAGACTCTAAGGATTGTTGTATGCAAAAGCCAGGGCTGCTATGTCCTTGAAACTGCTATTTCTGAGTCTGGCTAAGTAAAAACCAGCCTAGGCATACGCCTACTCCTGCACAAATCCTCCCTTCCTATTGTCTTTCAGATCCCCACAGGAGTGCCATCCCTTTTTGTCTTACAAGGTCAATGGCACCTGAAGATGCCTTGCAAACATATAAAATGTCAAGCCCTTCACTAAGTTAGCCAAAGCCTCAGCATCTAGTGAGAGGAATTTGCCCATGCCCACAGCAATCATGTGGCTGCAACAAATCTTATACAACATGGGTGTGAGAGATCAAACAAGCAACAGATGTTCCTAATTCAGCCCTTCTAGTCTTGCTGCTCTCAGCCTAATCTGTAACACATCTAACAGCCAGCAAAATGAGAAAGTCATTTACACAGGGGTTGCCACAGTCTTCTGCATCAACAGCTTGGTGATGCTATGGTGGAAATAAAATCGGATTTTTCTCTCACAGATAAACCCCTCCTTGGTATATTAGTGATACCTCTGTTGTATATGATGCATCTGTGACATGTATGTCTGTCTGAGGGTGGACACAACAGGACAGAACAGGACAGGATGGATGGATACATCTTGTACTGCTGTAGCTTTTGCTAAAGCAAAACCGAGTGACGAGGATGTGAAAGAAAGAGAATCTGGTGTTGAGTTATTGAAAAGTGCATCACAGGTGTTCTTTGAAACACGTTTATGTGAACTTCACTGTGCAATACTGCTTCATTCACAGACAAGGTTTCCTTATAACTTACTTTCAGGTGCTTTGTGCAAACAGGGATTAGGAATTTCTATCATAAGTAGAGCTTTTTCTGGTTCTGTTGGAAAAGCAGTGTGAAGGTGTTACCCCTAGAAAGTTTACCTTTTACCCCTGCCTCAACATTTCACCTGAAAGACAATCTGAAGGTGTAAGATACTGTGAAATAAACAGTTCCTACAGCTGGTACTATGCAGGTCTAATTAACAGCCCAGTCCCAAGGAAGGCAAACATTCAACACTCCTATTCATTTTATTTACATATTTAAAACTTCCTGTGTTTCTAAATAGGACTCCAGGCGATTTAAGGATATTAGTGACATGTAACAGTTCACTGGGAGTTGCAGGTATGCAGTGCTCATCAAAAGTAAGGCAGTAGCTGTGAGCTAAATCAACTGTGAGTGCTTTGCTCTGATTTTTGCTCACAGATCTCCATGGAATTAAAGAGCTGTACCTGACTTCAATTCACTTTGCTCCCTCCAAAAAAACATCTGAAAGCAGAAACCCACTGCCCCCTCACCTTTTCTCCATTTCTTACTGGTTAAAAAAATTGCAGCTTGATATCTCTATGACCTTTCAGTTTTACATTACTTAACTGGAACAGAAAAACTGTTTTCTTCTTCAAGATGAGCTTCCCTTTTGCTGCGGGCTCACTTAGGCTTAGGACTAATGTAGCAAAGCACAAATTACCTTCAGGATTTGATGTTTTGCAGCACTGTTCCCAGTTAGACATTCCTAAATTTTATAACCATGAATCATGCATTCTGGAATAGTTTGTCTCCCATCCTGTGGAATCTATAGAAATGAGGAGCAATGATCCTGAAAATGTATTTACTATAGGTTTAGCTACTTATACTAAATGCAGACTTGGAAAACAAGAGGAATTATTGTACATTACACTTTTCTTCACATCCTAATAGCAAGTTTATGCTTTTTCTCTGTGGATTGATGCTCAGAAACTTCTGTCATCATTCTAATGCACTCCAGTGACTGTGCTGACATTACCTGTCGCTGTGTTCCAGAACAGCTGTGTGCACTATTGTTCATTAGGAAAAAATATCAGGAAAACTTGTGATTCAGCTCTCCTTACTACCTTTTCTTCCCCCACGAAAATCAAGAAAGGACACCAGCTCTGCTGAGTGTAATGACTAGCAGTATTGTTCACTAATCAACACTGGAAGATGGGGAAATATTTCTTTTGAAGGACAGCTTTTGCTCAGTTGCAAAGTCTCCTTTGATTACCTTGTTCTCTGAGGATGAGTAATGTGGTTTAAATTCTTTTCAGTTTAGTTCAAGGTTATTAATCATCTTCAAACTATCAACAACTACACGAATTCACTAGTGTTTCATGTCAATGACTGTACATTTTCTTTTTTTTGGAGATGTTTTCTTTGCCATTTAAGTGTTGCTGATTTGCACATGCATTGGTAGAGGCCATCACCTCTACTACTAGTTTGTGGTGTGGGACAGGAATTTCTTCAACTAAAATCACTCTTTGCTGAGGCCAAATACTAGACTCCCATGAATCCATGACAGTCTCATCAGCAGATAAGTTACTTTGTAGATTAGTGGTGCTGAGAGTTTGGAGACCTGGGAGGTATTACTCCTGAGTGCTAAACCTCCACCACTGGCAAAAACATTGGAATCAGATTACCAAAAGTGATCATCTGACCCCACTAAAGTCTTTAGGAGCTTTGCCTTTGACATGATGAGGTCAGGTATTTATTTTGGAACTATTCCTCATTTTTAGCTATGTGATCCCAAGGAAGTCACTGGGTTTGCTGTATTTCACAGTTTACTGAATAATATAAATGTAATATATTGTGAGATTAGTAGTAACACTTTCAGATGGAAATTATTACATAATTTTAGCCTATTTTATAAATATGAAGAACCCACATTAAGTATGGGCATATCATCGTCAGACCATATGTAGCTAGTCTTTCATCTAAAATAAAAGCTTTTTTTTCCTAAATCTATGACATAGGGTTTTTAGCATAATTTTTTCATTACTGAACAAATACTTTCCCCTTCTATAAATAGAATGTTATACCCCTATTCCAGTATTTACCTTGTAGTAAACAAGGTTACCTTTTGTACCTCAGGGATAATTAAATAAAAATATTCTACATTGGGAATGGGAGGAAAGAAGTAGAGGCTATGTGGAAATGAACAATACATCAGAAGCAAACCCTGGCTGAGAATAGAACTGGTAGAACTGATCTGAAGAGATAAGGTCAGGAGATGTACTAAAACCAGTTATTTACTTTCCACAAAGGAGAGGTTTGAATAAATAATGTTCTTGACAATGGCTTGCTTTTGAATGTGATTACATTATTTTTTTTCCCAGAGAGATATGTGAAACATATAAGGGTATTGCTCTGCAGAGTCCTTACTAAAAAAAAAATCAAACCAGAACCAAAACCAAAAGCCAAAACACCTATAAGTGTTGGCGTTAGATGGTAAGATAATGTTATTTCTGCAATTCCTTGCTCATACTTGTTGTCTACTGCGTTTCAGAGCAAATTCATGTCAGTTTCAGATAGTTAATCAGAGAAGCTAACTAAAGTGATTTATGCAATGGTAAAACATTATTTTCAGACTGTTAAAACCAATATATACATATTAGAAGAATCTCAAGTCTTACTGAGACTAAGAAGAAAATTGGGTTTGTTGTAGAGCAAAATATGTCAGAGAATGACCCCAAATTATAAGCAATTAACTTCCTTCTTTTCTGAAGATACATATCAAAGTCAATTATATACTTGCACTTGGTAGCAAGAAATCCCCAGGAAAGGGATTTTCACTGCAGTGAAAAATATCACATTAAAGTTTCATGCTTTTAAACATATCTACAGAGTATCCTATTTTATAATTTTGTTGTTACTGTTGACATATACAGTTACCTCTGGAGACTGAACACAGATTTGGGGGTCAAAAGAGCAGGTTCAGTCTTGCAATGTTCTAGCAACTTCTGGTTGTGCTGTGATTGGCAAACTCCTATGAAATTCAAAAAGGACCAAAGGCAGCAGTATTTACATAATGAGCTCAATAAGCATGTACCTGGAGTTAAGAAATCACATAGGAGTTTCTGCAGACAATCTTCATTCCTAATGAGAAGGGTCAATAAATCCAGTGCAGTTCTGTCTGAAATAAGTGAGAGTCTTTCCTGTGATATTACAAGGGTCAGAGACTGATTTTTGACATTAGAAGAGGCCAGTACGAACATCCAGTCTGACCTTTGCATAAAGCAGGGCAAAGAATGGCTCAGTAGCTTGAGATCTTTTAGAAAGATAGCTAGCCTGACTTTAAAGATTTTCTAGTAATGGAGATTGTAATCCAATTCTGTTTAAGTGATTAATTGCTTCAGCTGTTACAGAAATGCATTTTATTAGAGCATAGAGATGGATCGAACCACAAGGCCACACACAAGAAATTCATTGTTCTATCTTTAAGTATAAAAAAACTAAGAACCACCCATTTTTCTTTAGGCTAAGTAGCCCCAAGTACTTAATGGAAATTAAATAAATTTTAAAAAATCTTTTAAAATAGAGATGTTGCCGTATAATTACAGGCTTTTGCCCTTAAACATACCCAAGTGGGTAACGTATGTAGTCAGATATTCATTTCATGCTGCTTGATTGTGGCATGTTTCAGAGCCCAGGAAGCCCAGAAACTGGCAGTTAAAGGTAACTGGGGGCTAAAATGGCCCCTGGTCTCACACAGACAGAGAGATGGCTGTAGATGTGGGCTGCTGATGAGAAATCCAAGGCAGGGCCTCTCTGGGGACAACTGTGCAACATGTGCAAATGTCCCAGTTATGAGAGCAGCCAAAAATTATGTGCTGGTTCCTAGCCCCAGTGTCTGGGTGGTGGACCCAGTGTCTGCTATGCAGTCAACTCACGGCAGAGTTCAGCAAACTCAGCTCCTCAGTCTCACCCCACGCCCTTTGTATTTCTAGAGCTGTGCATCTGGTGGAGCACAGGCCCTCCTGTGCTGCAAAGGGGTGCGGGAGCTCTCTCTATTGCTCACTACACACAAAATGGGGAGCTAAGCCACATGAAGGGCTCCCATGCTCAGGGTAATTTTGGCTGTGGCTAGCATGGACTGCAGTTCCACAAAGCAGACTCTGCTCTGCAGGGTGCATGAGCCACCAAGGACAGGCTTCCACAGCTAACCAAATGTCTTTTCTCTTTTCCTTAATGAGAAAGACTTCGTTATTCTCTCATCACAATATGCGGTTCTGATTGATATTTACTGGGCTCTGCATGACCCGTCTCTGTCATCTTTAGCGTGGTTAATTGGAATTATTGAGCGGCGCCCGGGCCTGGCAGGCTGGGATTCACCCCTGTTGGGATGGTCCTCACCTGCCCGCCCTGGCCTGCTTCTGCGCAGCCTTGCTCCCGTCAGACTGAATTAAGCTGCGCTGTCAGGAGCCAGGGACCCTTCAACAGTTTTCCAGCACAAGCAACACTAAATTAGTGTTTGGTAATAGGCTGCACACTGTTTTGTAATAAGAAAATATGGATGATTCTATTTATTCCCTCTCACTCCCTGCGATGATAAGAAATGTTCTAATTCATTATTAATTTGTTCCAACTATTTCTGGTAAATCTAAACTATGAATAACTTTAGCTATGCCATTAGCAATACCTCAGAACTACAGATGGATTTTTGTTTCAGGACGCAGGCACATGGCAGTTCCACTGTTTCTAAAGGTGTACCCAAAATTCTGTCGCATTTGGGTACAAAACCAGTGCTTGTTGTTCACCTTGGGTTACATCTGCATCTAAAGCAACCTGGAACACAAAAATATTGTGGCTATTATTTGTCCAGTAGAAATTATCGTAGCTTGGCAGCATTCTGTGAAACTTTTTATATTCAATCTGCTTAAGGATTTACTCTCCTCCCGAACATCAGACCAAATGGAAAGGAGAGTGGGAATAGATCTAGAGCTGCTGCCAGTGCTAAAGACTTTTATTTTGCTCTGTGGATAAGCAAGACGTTTAGTGGCATTTTGTAGGCTGCTGACTTTAGTGTCAAAGAGGCCTTTTGAATATTAAATCTTAAAAAACTTTTTTTTTGGTTGCTGTTTGCCTTTCATAATTTATTTCTCTACTCTTCATATATAAATGATTGATCAAAGAACCACTGCTGGAAAGCATCAAGGACAATTTTTTCTTCTCTTGCAGAATATGAGTTCATTTGGGTGAAAGATGGAGATTATAAATGTATTTATTAGCCATCCAAGGAAATTTTGTCTCACAGACATACCATGGTGGTACCTCCTTGTGCAACTAAGTCCACTGTTTGGTCTTTCATTCATTTAGAAAGTGAGTTTCTTGCCTGTGTGTTTGGATGGGAATGACTCTGCCTCTGTGTTGTCGTAGCCATGTGCCTTAATTTACTGAACAAGGGGAGGAGGACACCCACGATGCAAGATCGAACACTGAGCTTCTGTGTGGGCAATCATGCAAGACACAGGCAACCTACTGGCCTTGTCTCTCACTGTGAGCTCTAAGCAGCAGCAAGAACAGAATGACTGCACTGATGATGCTCCTACATTGCTGCCCTGGGAATAATTGTCCTGCCTCCTCACTTCAGAGAAGAAAAGAAAAAAATCCCAGTCCTTGTCTTCAGAGTGCATATGTTTGAGAAACTTTTTTAACCATTTGCTTGGAAATAAAAGGCAGCAAGGAATTATCTGGAATATTCTTGCAAAGACTTCACTAATGGTTGGTGGTCACCTGCAAAGAGGCTGGCTAGGCTCCTGGCCACCAGGTGAGGCTTGCCTTCATCATCTCTTGAGACAGTTGCAGTCCCAGTACTGTCCCTGGTTGTTGTTCTCTATTTTTTTCTGCTTGTACCTCCTGCCCAGAACATCCCTGGCTGAGCAAGCTTCTCTGGATTATAGTTTTGCCCCTTCAGACATGAGAAAGCACACAGATGCGTATGCTTTCTACAGTGTGCCTAAATATTTTTCTGCTTTTATTTGAAGAAATCATGAAAGGGAATGGTTTAATAAAAGACAAACAAACCTATGAATGAAATACTTCAGTTATCTCTGTCCCTGAGTTGATTGCCATCTAGCCTCCCTGAGGAAAGTGGGGCTTTCCTGCCTGTGCCGTGGGTGCCATGTCTCAACTGGAAGTGCTGAAATGTCCGCCAAGCCCTGCTTCCCCTGCTTGAGCTTTAATAACTTCCGTTCTGCTGCCAGGCAATTCCTATTTAGCCAGTATCAGATGACCACAGGTACAGATGATGACTTCATGGACGGGTTAATCTCCCCTCTGACAAGTCTATCTTTCCCAGGACCTAGCCCTTCGGGAGGTGGAGAAGCCTGGAAAGCCAAGAAAAGATAAAAGATGGTGTTATGTTTATGAAGCTGATGCAGACGTACTCTTTGGCACACTGGTCAGCAATGGGTTCCCCAAGCCATCCCACTAAGAAAGGAGGCCTGGGGAGAGATAATAACAAGGTAGATGATAAACCCATAGTGTGTGTGTGAGAGAGAGAGACAGCTGGTTTGGCAGGATTGCTTGGTTTTGAGAAAGAAGAGTTCATCCTTTCCTATATTGGCAGAAATACATGTGCCCTTTCATGATAAAATTATGTATCCCAGGTATATCAATCTTCCAGGTTCCTTTTAAAATATGCAGCTAAGGTGGGATCTACTGAGAAAATATGAATACAGTTGCTGGGCATCCAACAGGTGTGCATGAGGTATCTGGCTTTATGGACCAATAGTATTTTTTATAAAATATGCAGAAATATAAAAAAGGGTTTTTCTGAGGAGTGAAAAAGATACCCATCATGGTACATGATGAAATACGCTCCTTTGAACTAAAGCTATAGTGGTAGGGTTTACAGCAGTCAGTCGCAGTCAGGCTTAACAAGGCTCAGAGAATGTAAGCTCCCCTAGAAACATCTATAGAATTATAATGCTCTAGTTAATAAAATAGACATTTAAAATAGAATAGTCAGATAAATTAAAAGGTCTAATTTAAGCTGGTAGGAGAAAGATGAAGGAAATTCTGCCAGTAAAAAAAAAACACTTTTCTTCAGATGCTGCCTTAGTAATTTGCCTTAGAGGCAAGTATTATAAACCTTAAATCCCTCTCAGCCTTGAAATGACAGAATTATGTAGAAATGTACTTGTACGTGGAGACCAGATTTAAACCTTTACTTACTCAGCCTAAACTGCAGTCATGCCATATGCACATTCACGTTATACACATACACCCCTGTGACGTGGACTGAGGTGCTATGAAACTTTTATTCACATGAATAGTGTGTGAGTTATTCACTCACCTTGAAGAGCTTAGAAACTGTATTTTTTGCAAACCATCTTGACGTCTCTCCTGCATGCACAGTATTACCAGGGTGGCACTGGGTTGCTACATAGAGTCTGTAGCCACAGGTTTGTTTTATGGGAATCTTTACCCCTATTATTTCAGGCATCCTGGTACTTTCTGTAAGGATCTGGGCCAGTTGGGGGGAAGGAGAGGAAATGCAGCTGTGTAAATCAAAAGTCACTGAAAGTAGCTTTTCTAAAGTGAAAACAGACAGAGCTTTAAAATGTATTGCCTGTGACTCTGGTCTCTTCAGAAAGAGGGAATGTTTTTTGCCATTCTTTAGACTGACTGTGTGTTCAAGCTTGCAAACCGACGTTATCCACCAATCCCTGCCACGCTGGTTTCTAGAAAAGCCCTTGTTTACACCTGCTGTCGCAGACTCATGTCAAAGGAAACCAAAAAATCCACCAGCCTCCAAAGCCCGCTGAAGGGGAGCAGTGGGCAGCCCTTCCCTGCAAGCCGCTCTCACAGCCGGGCCCGGGAGCCCGGAGGGAGCGCGGGGGGTTTTACCTCAGCCCTCCCCAGCCGGGGGACGAAGCACTCCCGGCCCGCCCGACAGCGGCTTCGCGGCGCGGCCGCAGGCGCGGAGCTGCCGCGCGGTGGCGCCCTCCGCTCACGGACCGTCCGCGCCCGCGGGCCGAGCGAGCGGCGGGCGGGGCCGCGGGGTGCCCTTCTCCAGCGAGAGCGGTGGGGTGCCCCCTTCTCCAGCGGGAGCGGTGGGGTGCCCCCTTCTCCAGCGGGAGCCGCGAGGTGCCCCTTCTCCAGCAGGAGCCGTGTAGTACCCACTTCTCCAGCGGGAGCGATGGGGTGACCCCAACTCCAGCGGGAGCCGCAGGGTGCGCCTTCTCCAGCGGGAGCGGTGGAGAGACCCCTTCCCTAGCGGGAGCCGCGAACTGCCCCCTACCCCAGCGGCCCCGCCGGGCGTCCTGCCCCGTCCCCTCTCGTGCTGGCGGACCTTCCCAGTCCGACACGCCCGGCAGGGAATGACAACTGGGGTAGTAGCGTCCCGCTCCGTTCCCAGTCCTGTCCCCCCGTCCGGGATCGCGTCGATGGCCATTTCTACGGGAATCGTTCATTCACGTTAAATTGCCTTTATCTCCGGAAAAATATTGAAACCTTAAATGACCGTAATAGGAACGTAATTGTATGGTGTGTTTTTTGTTGTTGTTGTTTTTGAGAAATCGATTTGGGCTCAAATAACTCATCCAAGCATGTTACACCAAAGCCATTCAAATAGGAAACAGGAGAACTATATTATTGCTGCTTCCTGAACTCTCTGCTTATGATCGAAATAATTAAAATATGCAGTAATGGCTCCTGCAGCCTGGATTTCTTTGGGTAATTCTCGGAAATGAAGGGCACATTTTCGGCCGCGAAGGGAGGGGAGCGCGGAGACGAGCGCGATCGCAGCGGCTGGGAACCCGCCGGTGGCCCGCGCCCGGCGCATCACTTGGGGGGAAAATTATTCCGGCGGCGGGGAAGTCCCCAGAGAAGGGATTTCCTTCCCGGTCCCTCCGGCAAATCAACTTCTCTTTTTTTTTTTTCTCATGGCGATGCTTTTCCCTCCCGCTCTGCCAAGCGCTGCGAGCTGCATATCTGTCTCTACACAAGGCGGAGAGGAGGGGGAGGGTCGGGCCAAGGCGTGAGGGGAAGGAAAGTCTCCCCCGCCGTCCCTGGCCAGCGCCAGCGGCGTGTGGGACCCTCCTTGCAGGGCGGCCGTGGGGCTCGTCCCTCACGCCCCACGGCTTCAATACACGCAGGGCTCTGCTGGTTTCCCCGGGGGGGCGCCTTGCGCAATGGGAACAACACTAACATTCCTTAAAGAAAAAAAAAGAAAGGGGTCGGGGGGAAAAAAAAAAGGCGCTTGTATCCCCAAATCTCCGTGGAAGTGGGGGGTTCCGCGCCGGGGCTGCTCCGCCTGCGCGCTCAGAGCCGGGTGGCTCCGCGGGGGCCTGTGCCCAGCGGCGGCTCCGGGCGGCGTCGTGGGCTGAGCTGGCCCCGCGGAAAGACTGGGAGCAAAGACGCGGGGAGCCCGACAAATCCGGGGAGCCTCACCCCGCCCCAAACTGCCCTCCTCCCCCTCCTGGTCCCTTCCTATCTCAGGTAAAACTTTACCGTGGCGAACATCCTTTTAGATTTGTGGGATAGGTTGTGGGGGTTTTCTGTGTATTTGTTTGGTTGTTGGGTTTTCTTTTTATATTTTTGGGGGGGGGGGGAGAGGAAAGTGTAACTTGGTGTTTATGAGAAGCTTTATGACTCCTGATAAGCTCATCTTTGAGGACGACACAGAACTGTGTTCCTTGAGGAATTGGGGTGGTGACGTCTTTTCTGATACCCGATTATTACGTGACTGAGAAAAAAAAAGGCATTTGATTCATGAATAAAAATCCGGACACCACCACGGGGGCAACAAACAATATTGCCCGTCCTCTAAGGCAACAAGCAGGCAAATGTTTACGAAGAGGGCTCCTGCTGAAGCGGGGTGTTTGCAAAGATTTTCTTGCTAATTGCGTATCAGACGGAAGGCTGCGGAAGGCTGGTCAAGTTTGGAGCCACCGTGCAGGAAGAGAAGAAGAGGAGAAGGCTGAAAGCAGGCGCTCAGTGAGGGGAGAGATCTGGGGAAGACAACATCGCACGCAGCCAGCCCGCGGCTCCCGCCTCCGCTCCCTCCCGGGCTCGTTTGCTCTCTTCCCTCTTCCCCTGCGCTCCTTTCTCAGGCGACATATCGCTCCATCCCTCTTTCTCCCTTCCCTTGTAGACCCCACTCCAGATCTGTGCTGCTACCTGCAAACTTTTTTCCCTTTATCTTTTTTCGCCCCTTCCTCTTTCTCTTTTTCTTTTTGGAGTGAATTGCCCTAAAACCAGCAAACAACTAACTGCTGCCGCTTTTGCGTCTTCTGCATCTTGCGCGTTCTTCGCCCATCGGAGAGGCAATGCCACGAGGGTTTTAACTCCTTTCGGACGCCACTTGGGAGAGAGCTCGATTTCTCCCCCTCCCTATTTTGGGTCTTTTTTTTTTTTTTTTTTCCTCTCCAAGACCTGCCGGTTTAGTTTCGCAGCCAAACGCTCTCAGTGCCGGGTGTCTAGAGTTTAATGGTAAGGACACGAGGCGGCTCTCCGGGCCTTTCCGCAGCGGTCCCGGGGAGGGCGGGCGGCCGGGCACCGACGGGGCGGGCACCGGCGGCAGCGCTCTGCGCTGGGCACCGCTCCGTGCCTCTCCGTGCCGCCCAGCTCTAGCAGCCGGCTGCCCAGGGCTCTTGTCCCCCGGAGACCCGCTGCCTCCCTTCTCGGCAGGCAAGGCCGGGGGCGTGGTGGGTCGTAGGGTGGTTTGTTTTCTTTTTTTTTTGGTGGTGTTTTTTGTTTGGGTTTTGGTGGTTTTTTTGTTTGTTTGGGTTTTTTTTTGACAGCAGGTTTCCTTTCCCTCCCGCACAGAGTGGCAATGTGTAGCAAAGCGATCTTAGCACTCCTGGTCTATGGCATAATAATGCACTGCAGCGTCTACTGCTCACCTGCGGCCGGACTTCAGTACCCAGCGCTCAGGTAGGTCCGTCCCCTTTCCAGGGGCTCTGTCGGGACCCCTCCAGCCCCCCGCTGCCCCAGCTTAGCTAAGGGCAACGGAATCTTACTGGGGAGAAAAGGGGAAGGGGATGTAGCGGGGAATCATCAAAGGAAAACCCCTCCACTTAGGCTGTGTGCCCACCCCCTCTGCCCCGGCGTATGACCCTTCCCGGCTGCAGCACTGGCATCCCTCAGGGCCGCTCCCTGGGATCCCGGCGCTGTAAACCTGCGGCCCCTTTTCCCCAGGAGTGGGGGACCTGCTCTGCTGCGTCTCGGCTGTAGCGGGCCGAGGTCCCTGCTGCATCCAGACGGCGCCCAGCAGCTCCTCCCCACCTGCCCCTTGTCCTGCGAGGGCCTCGGCCCCCTCCGGCTTTCCGCAGCTCGCCCAGGGTGAGCATCGCCTGTCCGGGTCAGGGGGTGTGGGGCACGGGGACTGGTGCGCCGTTGTCTGCAAGCATGTGAGAGCTGTCATGGTTCGTGTAGCGGCATTGGAGCGGGTGGGAATTCAGTCTCTTCCCTTGTTTACCTGACTGTATACGACAGTTCTTTTCAAGAGGGAAGGGGGCTGGCACGAGGTTGTTTGGTTTTCTGTGTTGTTCGGAGTTGTCTTGCTGTGTGGGCTGATGCCCGTGCTGTCACTTTCCAACTGAGAGTCATGGGCGCTTGAATCCCGCTGTGTTTGGGGCAGGAGTGGGGGACACCCAGAGGCATCGGCACAAGGAGTATCCCACGCTGGGCTGCGGCTGGGGGCGCAGGGTACGCGGTACGGGACGGCCGATGGCAGCCTCGTCCCATCCTGCTTGTCGCCTGTTTGGGTGACTGGTGTTGCTTGGCTTGGGGGGAGTTTTGGGTTCGGTGCTGTCGTCCTGCTCCACCGGCGCTTGGGTCTGTTCCGGCGTGCCCTGCGGGGGTCACTGCCGTGCGGCTCAGCTGTGAGCGCGGGTGGGGGTGGGGTGGGGGCATGCCGGGCGCGCAAGTTTGTCCGAGGAGGGTGTCCTTTTTGGGGCTCCGAGGTGTCCTTGCAGTAACCAAGAGCCCGTCGGGGCTGGTTCAGAGCAGCCCCGTTCATCTCCCTGGTCAGTGCGGCTGGGGGGCAGCAGGCTCGGTGGCCTGCGGAGCCATTAACCGGCAGCAAGCCGGCCTTCCTCATTCAAGCGCCTGAATTAGCAAGAGTGGAACACTTTAGCAGCATCTATTATTAATACCTCTGCTAAAGCTCACTGACAAAAATAGCTGCCTGTAACGTGCAATGACCTACATCGTACTGCAGAGAGGGAGGCAGAGAGCATGGGGGGCGGGGTGGGGCTGGGACACACACACAAAACTGGCGCGATCTCAAATGCAGAGCCACCGTTCAACGAAAAACAACCGGCGAAGCCCTCCCCGGCCCGGCGGGCGCTACGAGGAGGAGCGGGGCGAGGCCCCCGGCCCCGGCGGCGAGGCTGCCGCTCACCGCCCCGTCTCCGCCGCGGAGGCTGCTCGGCTCCCGCCCAGCCCCTGGCACACGAACGCGTGTGTGTGCGGCAGCCTGCGCGGGCGTGCGCTCCGCTCGGCAAGCACCAACCCTGGCTGTGGCAGAGAGAAGCTGTTTCGCGGGCCGGGGCGTGGGCCGGGGGGAGCGAGGGGGGGGCAATGTTTGGGGGGTTTCTCGGAGCACGTCTGACGGCGGGTGTGTTCCCTCCTCCGCGGTCCTGCCCCGCAGAGGAGGCGGAGGGCGGGGATGGGGAGCGGGCGGGTGCAAGGAGGGGATGGGGGCAGTCGGACGGGGCTCCCGGGGTGCCCGGGGCGGCTCCGACGAAGGGTGACCACCGACGCAGTCGGAAGCCGGCAGCGGGGAGTGGAGCGGAGCCCGGCTGACTCCTTCTCCTTGCTGCTTTCGTTGCCAGGCTGGAGGATGAAGTCTACGACGAGGACGGGAACACCCTGCAGGACTTCGCCTACGACCACGAACCCCTCGGCATAGCGAATCCGTCCTCCATGATCGGCGAGATGTACACCTTGTATTACCCACCGGAAAAGAGGTGACAGCGACTCGCGGGGTGTCAGGCGTGAATTTTGATCCGGGAGCAAAACGGGTCTGACAGAGCCGACTGGGGGGGAAAAAAATAGTAATGGTACTCAACAAGCCAACAGCAACAACGTCAAAATAAAAATCCCGAACCCAAACAAAAGACCACATTGCCCGGGTCTAGGTGCTCAGTGTAAAACCCAGAAGAAATGGAAAAGCCGCCTTACCTCCAGCAGGACGGGGGAGGGATCGGGGGAGCCACCCGCGCCGGGGAGGGTTAGCGATGCTCCCGCAAACGGAGCAGAAATGCCCAGCCGGCGCGGAACCGAGCCAGCGCGACGGGGAGGGATCTGGGTGGGGACGAGGGGTCCCGGGGGACGCGGGGAGATGCCGCCCTCCGCTCGCCGGCGGGGAAAGATGGTCACCGTCATCGCCCGGGCTCCCGCACCCGCTGCAGTCCCCTCCCGGGCCTCGTCGCTCACCCGTGGGCTCTTCCCTCTGCCCAGGCACGCCGATGGGATCTTCAGCAAAGCCTACAGGAAACTCCTGGGCCAGTTATCCGCCAGGAAATATCTGCACTCCCTGATGGCCAAGCGGGTCGGGTAAGGGTCTCTGCTTGTTCTTTCTGCGGTGGGCGTTGGTGCTGCTGGAGCGGAGGCGCTGAAAGGGCGGTGGCTGGGGAGAATAAGGCTGTCCCGGCCGGGGCCGGGAACGTGTTGCGCCCGCGGTGGGGCTGGGGGAGTCCGGCTCCCCAAGCCTCAGCTGCTCCTGGCCGTGGCTCCCGGCCGGCTCCGGGTCCGCTCTCGGCGCAGCATGAGCCCGGTTGTTAGCTCAGGCGGTCGCGGAGGTTTGGTTGGGTTAATACGCTCGGGCATATAGATAGATAGATAGATAGATAGATAGATATAGATACACACTCTCACACACACATATATATATATGTGTGTGAGTGCGTATCTATATCTATGTCTCTATAATTTTTTATAATCAACTGATTTAAAAATGAGAAATTGGGCAGCCTCCACGATTTGGTGGGGGGAGCAGTTTATGGGGAGCAATGACCGAGGGCGCGGCTGCAGAGGGGGTTGGGGGAACTTGGTTGCAGCCCGGCGCAGCCCCAGCTGGCGGGCGGGGCTCCCCGGGGCTCCCCGTCGCCAGCGGGGCAGGGGCGAGCCCGGTGCCACCCGCTGCCCTTCGGCAGAAGGTAACACGTTAATAAAGCCCCAGGGAGAGCAGCTTTCCCGGCCGCAATGAATAATTCATGGTGGGGAGATATTGTTTCTCCCGCCGCCGCCACTTGCGCGCACCGCGTCGGGAGCGGGTTTCGGCGCGGCCTTTGTCTCCCCGCGCATCTTCCGCGCAACGTGTTGCGCCCGGGGCAGCGGGCGACGCGGGGCTGCGCAGGGCCGCGGGGCGGTGCGGAGGGGCGCGGAGGGGGGCGGAGCGGTCCCGCCTGATGCAGCTGTGCTTCTCGGTGCTTGCAGCGGTGCCAGCGGCGGCCTGGGGGACGAGGCGGAACCGCTGACCAAGCGGCACATAGACGGCATCTTCACGGACAGCTACAGCCGCTACCGGAAACAAATGGCTGTCAAGAAATACTTAGCAGCCGTCCTGGGGAAAAGGTATAAACAAAGAGTTAAAAACAAAGGACGCCGAGTAGCGTATTTGTAGCGATGTGAGTAACCAGCCACTCCTGTGTATACAAAGTCCTAAGGGAGAGAGAGAGAGAGAGAAAGAGAGAGAGAGAGAGAGAGAGAGATAAACCCAACAACAACAAGAACAAAAAAATCTAAACAAAAACAAAAGTCATTTCCAAACTGACTGAACAATCACCGCTCCTGTGTTATCTAAACATGTATTTATGTATGAAGTAAAGCCATTAAATGAATATTTTGATAATAATATTGTTTTTCTTTTGTACAAAAGCACTAGAGAAACGCACAGATCTACTTTGTGGACCAATCATTAAGTTATATATAATATATAAATATATATATATATACTACTAAGAATACTAAAGAACAATTCTTCATGAAAAGCCTGCACAAGAACAAGAATTCGCTGAGCTGTTTATGTTTTTATATAAAATAAATAGAAAAAAAAGACAATCATTGTTTTGAATATTACTCCTATTTTTGTAACAGAAATTAAAAGGATAGTATTTTTATCCGCAACAGGGTCGAAGACATTAATTATCACCATTTGCTACTGTACATAGAGAAGGATGACCTGCTCCCAGGGGAATTATGAGGAAATTGATTTAGGAGAATTGGTAAAGCAGATTCTTCCCCTAGTG
The DNA here is from genome assembly GCF_003984885.1 of Neopelma chrysocephalum. Classification (NCBI taxonomy): domain Eukaryota; kingdom Metazoa; phylum Chordata; class Aves; order Passeriformes; family Pipridae; genus Neopelma; species Neopelma chrysocephalum. The sequence goes on from NW_020897689.1 coordinate 25,406,785, forward strand.
AGTCTCAAGGCAGGCTCCTTTGCCACTAGCCTTTCTGAAGGGGCAGAGTCCCCTTTCCTCTAGATTTCGATTATTTTTTTCCTCTCCTGCTTTATTTGATTCCAATTGTATCTGTGTTAGTGTCTCCTCAAACAATGAGCTTAGAGGATAATTCTCTTGCAAAAACAACAGCTCGATCCAAATTGTGCATCTCTGTTGCCTATTGGAGGGAGAAATAGTTAAAAAAACCAAAACCAAAAGAACAATAACAAAAATCAAATTAAAACTAAAGAAAGCCAAACTCTTAAACCCCAACCCCAAAATCCCGAACCAGCAGCAAGGATAGTAAGTACTAAGCCCCGTGCACTGCTCTTCTGGCTGGCTGGGCAGTTGCAGAACAAAGCCAAAGCGGAGACAGGACCCGTTTGGAAAGAGTGGGGAAGTGAGCGGGGGCGGCCCCCAGCGCGCCCCGGGGCCGGAGCTGGTACCGGAGCCGGTGCCACAGGGTCGAGGTAAGACGAGGCGATCCCACCTCTGATCCGCTACCCAACTGCTCCGGGCAGCTCGGTACTGGACCTGGATGCAAAGTACAGTGTGTTACTCTCCAGTGCTGTCCATGCTTCTCATCATGTGTAATAATGAGCAGGGTTCTTGCCTTTGCATTTTTCGGTCGGAGTTGCTCTTTTCTTTGATTCCTTTTTCTTGTAGACCCTCCCGCCTCTCATCCTCTCTTCGAACTTTTCTGAGCTCTGTTTAACCCACCTGAGTCACCTTTTTGGGTTATGTTCTTTTTGGAAAAAAAAAAAAAAAGATTGTGAATGCTCTCTCACTCCTTTGTTCTGTTTTATGCAAGCTCTTATTGTACAAGTTTAGGAACCCCTGTTGTAGCTACCACTAAAGAATTATGCACTACTACGAAAGTTTTTGTTCCTTGTTTATTGAGTTTGGAGGTAAAATGTATTTTTCTACATTCTGGCTTATTGCTTAGTAAAATTTATTTCATAAAACAAACTTTTGTCATAAAAGAATGTGTAGTGTTCACCTGTGGTCCGGTTTCTAACGAGATAAACCATTTTCACCTCATCTCTCTATGTACGGACTCCTATCTTACCTTCCACCTGGGGGCTGGTTCTGTCCCCTGCCTCGGCCGGGGACGAAGGAGAACACGTAGGTACCCGTTTCCTTCCAGCTCACCACACAAACCTTACAGGAGTCTTTCCAAAGACACAAAACGAGCCCCGCATCCAAGACGTCGGAAAAAAAACCCCAAAAACCCCTGGCGGGTAAAACCCTCCTTCCCAGGCCGGGAAGGGCCGCCGGGAGGAGCGGAGCAGGGAGGGCAGAGCCCGGCGGGGCGGGCAGGCGCTGCCGGCACTGCTTGTCCGGGCTGCCCGGGCTGCCCGCACTGCCGGCACCGCCCTGCCGGCCCTGCCGGGGCGGGCCCCCGGGGCGCAGGGACGCGGGGCGCAGTGTGCAGCTTTCGTGCCTTCTCTTCACCTTGTAAATCGCCACGAGTTCACGGATGGCTATTTAGTGGCCCTACGATGCTGCAACACATCGGCTTGCGTTTTAGTCGTCCTTCTGTTCTTTGGCCATGGGCAGAGTGCGCTGTGTTTGTGTCGGCTGTGGTATAATGACATAGGGCTCTCGACGTTTTGTTTATGACCTTATCAGTTACAGTTCAGTGGCTAGTCGCAAGCATTATGAAGTGATCGCCTAGGTTATTATCCTTTGTACGATTTCTTTTTTTTTTTTTTTTTTTTTTTTTAGAAACGCCAACAGCCTTACCAAAATTTGAGCAGATTTGAAATACAGTCATGGTAGGTAGATATTAGTCTTGGAGAACTTTTGTGTGCAAATGAATATAAAAAGAAATTTAAAAAAGTATTATTACACACATGATATCTATAACTAGGACTTTGATAACTGTTATATAAAGTGTGTAAAGTTTGTATTAATAAATTTTTGTAAACAATGCAATTTCGTCTAATGTTTGGGGGAGAGAAATCTAGAACCTAACAGTGAAAGCTGCATTTCATTTAATTTATTTTTAAAAATTAGTTAATTTTTAAGGAGCGTTCTGCTGCAGTGTTTCATGCCTGGGATATCTTTTTATTAAGTCTTCACATTTTATCACCAAATGACCTCTAACATTTTTATCGATGATTACTACTCTGTTCGAGTAAACTAAACAGAACTACTGAAGTAAAGAGCCTACTTCCACACACACCAGCTCAATAATACTCTCTAAAATATGCAAACCAAACTGGTCGGCGCCTATGGTCCATTCCTCTAACAATTCCTGTGCTTAGAAGCCATTTATTTTAAGCAGAATCCCGTCTGTTTGATGAGATCTTCACCTAATCCGCTTTTAATGAACATTCTGTATGCGACAATGTGCTTCCAAACGTCACCCGGCTTGGGCAACGGCAGCATCTTTCTTTGGATTAAAGATACACTGGGCTGTCCTAAAAAAATTATACTCTAACACGACAAAGAGTTCCTTAGGTTTTACAGGGTAGTAGGTGTCTACAGAGAAAAAGCACAGGATAGTTTGTCAGCACAAAGTGGAGGTCAGGATACCCAAACTTTAATCTTCACTTTAATTTAGCAATAGCTGTTTATGTTAATTATTTTTTATTGTAGCTCCGGCACTTTACTCAAGTATGTGGGAAAGTATCAGCAATTTACTTTAAAGTAAACTCTACTTCTTTCTAAGATCATACAATTAAAAAACAAAGCACAGGAATTAAATGACAATTTCCTAGCAATTGATTTTTCAAAACTCTTAAGTCCAGGATTTGAAACAGGCTGGTCATATCCTCTCTGCCATGAATTCACCTTCTAAGCTATTTCAACAACAGTATTTTACTGACTAACTGGACAACACCAGAGAATGTAGAAAACTGATGTCATCAGTGGTATGTGTTAGGAATTACTGCAAAGTCAGATAAAAGTGCTCATTAAACACAGATCAGGTGAGAAGAATGAAAAAAAAATCCCAAAACATACCTGTTGGGGGGAGGGGGAGAGGAGAGCGATTTTCCAGACTTATAGCGTAACAAAATCCAGCCACTGTTTTCCAAGGACAGCATACAGCAAAAAACTGCTCTTAGGTTTATTCAGTAATTATGCAGTGCTGAGACATATAAACACACTACATTTCCATTTCCTGTCTATCAAAATTGAAAATGTGATTAAGAGATCCTAGCTAAAGACCATCTTGGTATTGGTAGCTTGAGGATGAAGCTTAGGATCGGTCCACCTGAAAGATAAGGTCTTCATGAAGTCCTGGCACTTGTTGAAGATGCAAATTCTGCTATAAATCACATAGAGATGGTCCTAGCCTCGCTCTACACAAATTCCTCTTTACCAAATCAAATACAATTCCATGAAGAAGCTCAACTCTGTTCCCATTGATTTAAACTGCTACCTGAAATGATACACCTGGAAATTGTGCAATAGCGAGTATTATAGCATGCGTTTTGTGGAGATTGCTGGTGTTCTGTGTGCTGCTATACGACTAGCAGCAGAAATGGATAAAGCCAGCTGTGAAAACAAGAATGACTAGACAAGACATGGCTTTGGAGCCTCATATTGTGTAAACCTCCTCACATTCAGTCAAAATAATAAACTCCAGTCAATTAGTAAAGGAAGCTGAACAGAGCAGACAGACTGCTCCAGATTCCAACCCTTGGAAATGTGGTACAACACCATATCTGTCACAGAGCTACATAGGTCACCAAAACCAGAAAAGCCAGTTTCTGTAGAGCCCTGTTTTTAACCCAGCTGTAGCCAGCATCTGCCTTTCACAAGATGAGCTTATGAGGCTGTTGACCTCCTCTCCACATGCCTTTGGAATCTTTCAGTCTTCTTCAAAACACAGAGTTCATATATTGTCTGTATATGTTTTCACCTAGAGTTAAGGAAAATAGAAAATCAGAAGGAAATTTGATCTTCTGCGGGCTTGCTACTTGATATTTTTGCAGCTTACTTTCACCTTATAGGATAAATAATTTAGTCTTCAGGAAAAACCTTCAGGGGATAGCACATACCTGAAAAATGTAAGGACCTCATTCTTAGCCTCTAGAAGTACATGTCTTCTGAACTACACTCATGGATTTTTAAGACCCAAGGGGACTCTTATGATCGTCTACTCTCTTTTAGATAATACAGGGCATAGGATTTCATGGAGTCCTTCATTTAGCATTTCATTTCTGAGTGAGCTGTTCTGTATGACAGCAGTATTGATTGCAAAGCTTACATGGATGGCAAATTTACTGCATAAGTTGTTCCAAATGTGGCAGTTTAGCACTCAGTTCCTTGTCTCAGTTTGTCTCATTTTTGAGTCCAGGAGATTTGTAACCTGCTGAAGAATCTCTAATGCCTGTGGGTTTCCCTCTGCATGTAGGTAGTCCTAGGCAGAGATTTACTCTCCTCTGTGACCTTTCTTTGAGGTAGTAAGGTTGATCTTTAAGTGCTCAGCATGAGGAAGATTTTTCACAGGTGGCACTATTTCTGAACTATTTGTATTTATTAACATCCTTGCTAAACTGTTGAGACTAGAAATGATTACAGTACCTAGCAGTGACCACCTTGAGAATATGACAAAAAGTAGTAACTTTCCTCTTCTTGGTCAGGGGATGCTCATTGCTAACAAGGGTTGTGTTTGCTCTCTTGGCCATTTTGTCCTGCTGTGAGATCATTATCTGTTCATAATCATCTCTCACAGCTAGCTTCTTTTCCAGATGATTACTTCACATGCACAGAAGCCATGGCCTGGAAGTGACACCATGGTTCTTAGTACTGTTTTGTGTTATGTTGTGTTAAAACCTTTTTTTTCAGATATTTTACCTTACTGAGCTACTATTCTGGGAATCATTCCTTTCTTTTCCTGCGCAATGACCATGCTTTGTTATCTCAGCTTTCATCTGGCACCCATTTCTACCACCTTTAGAAAGTGTAGACACATTCCAGCAGTGCTGCTTGCGTATCTGTGCATTGTGATACATGGACCCAATTCAGCTGCAATGCAGATCTGTATAATTATTCCAAAGAAGGATTTGACCCAGCTATAAGTGCAAATCCTGGGACAGAGCAAGTCAAAGTGACTTGTAGCAGGCCTCTAGATCTCCTTCTTTTGCTCTTGGGTTCCTAGAGGCACTCCCATCCTGGCATAGCTGAGGTCCCATTCATTCTAAACCTGTGTGGGACATTTGGAAGTGCTTTTCGCTAAAACCATGTCTCAGTTACTTGCCTGGAATATGCACAGAAGAGAAGTAGTACATGAGGCATTAGAGGTAATGTGGTTGAACTGCTAAACCTAATGCATCTTTTGAAATAATTAGTTAATTGGCTTTTGATAAGATTTATCTAAATGCAAAAATGGGATTTAGCTTTGAACAGGGATATTTGAGCACCAGAAATATGCCAGTTTAAAAGCAGTGAAGGCAAGCTATGTTTACCATTTATGCAAGTGTTTGTTTTGATACTTCAATAATTAAATATCTAGGAGAAATAGATGTATTGATTTCTGAAACAGTATAATTTATTTATGAGAGAGAAGATCTCTTTCTCTTCAGACTCTGAGGTCATTTTCAGGCATTCTACTTCAAAAAGAATGTCATGGAGATTTTTGACAGTATGAAATAGAGGAGCGGGACAGAAAAATGACAGTCACTTCTAGTTCTTCTATGATGTCCTCCAGTGTCTCAATACCAGGATGTCATAGAATCATAGAATATGCTGAGTTGGAAGGGACCCATCAAGATCATCAAGTCCAACTCCTGGCCCTGTGCAGGATACCCCAAAAATCCACACCATGTGCCTGAGAGTGTTGTCAAAACACCTCTTGAAGTCAGGCAAGCTTAGTGCCGTGACCACTTCCCTGGGGAGCCTGTTCCAATAGTCAACTACTCTCCAGGTGAAAAACCGTTTCTTGATATCTAAGCTAAATCTCCCCTGACTCAGCTTCATGACGTTTCCTTGAGTCCTGTTCCAAGAGTGAAGTAATTGGTACTTGCCCCTCTCCTTCCCCTGTTGAGGATGTTGAAGACCACAGGGAGGTCTCTCCTCCATTTCCTCTTCTTCAGGCTGAACAAACCAAGTGACCTCAGCCACTCCTTATAAGGTTTCCCCTCCAGACCCTTCACCATCCTCACGGCCCTCCTTTGGACACTCTTTAATAGCTTAATGTAATTCTTATCTTGTAGTACCCAAAGCTGCATGCAGCACTCTAGGTGAGGCTGTGCTAGTGCAGAGAAGAGCAGGACAATCACCTCCTTTGACCTGCTGGCAATGCTGTGCCTGATCCACCCCAGGACACTGTTGGCCCTCCTGGCTGCCATGGTACACTACTGACTTATATTCAACTTGTCATCGACTAGGACCCCCAGGTCCCTTTCTGCAGCATTGTTCTTAAGCCCAGTCTGTACGTACATCAAGGATTGCCCCATTTGCAGGTGCAGAATCCAGCACTTTCCCTTGTTGAAATTCATCTGGTTGGTGATTGCCCATCCCTCTAATTTGTCAATCCCTCTAATTTGCCATCTTCCACAGGCATCCAGGTAGAACCTTGTTTTTCTCATTTGCTGGATCAGCCATTTGGGAGTGAAGGGCCTGCTGATTTCAGGTGGGTGTTGAAAGATTTAAACAAAAATAATATATTTTTTTCCTCTCTGCTATACATTTCTGAAAGTCATGTGCTTTGTCTTCTGACTCTTTGCTCACATTAGAAAGGTTGGTCAGCATCATATCCTGTCCATTTTAGCAGGATTAATATGCTTCTCTGATAGCATATGTCCATTTTGGTATGCATATTTATAGATGTAGAGGGCAGACTGAGGAAATAGTTGCCCAGGCTAAAGGGTTTGCCATTCAAGATTTGACAACAGATCTAAATATATATTTATTTTGGACAGATTAGATTAGACTCAGCCTATGGCTGGTCTCTGTTTTAACATTTATCTCCATGGTGAGAAGAATGGTTACTTTTGAGTGGTAGCATTATGAATAAATGACTGCCTTTCCCTCAGGAGTGAAGATTAGTGTCACAAGAAATCAGCCATCATGTATGTTATATGCCGAATGTGTACTCTCTCAGCTCCCACTGCTTGGATGGGATTGAAACTTTCCTGACAGTTTGAGAGAATGAAGAGTGCTTGGGCATTGTGGCAATCAGACTGCTCTGAAAATGGTTAAACTTTTAATCAGTTGTGAGCTCTTATGTCACCAGAAGAATAACAATATATGTAAATAAAATTGCAAAAATAGCACAAAGAAATCTTTCTCTCCCTTGCTATGTATATATATGCATACGTGCATGTACATACACATATTTCTTAAGCAGACAAAAATGAGAACACATTAAAGTTCTGATATTTATGTATTGGCCATAGCTAAACTTAGACACAACATCTAATTTACACTGACGTCTTTCTTTAACAAGTTTTGTAAGAGGAATGATTTAAGTTCAAGGAAGTGCACTGAGTCATCTGCACGGTGGGCCAGTGGCTGAGCTAAGTTTAGAATCAAGGGGAAGTTTGGATCTTCTGGCTCCAAGTTTCTCCCTTTACACCTCTGCTTTTCTCAAACATTCTCACTGCTTTAAAAAAAAGAGATGTTTTTGGTGCAATTTCTATTCTTTCCTTACTTGATTTTTTAATGTATCCTTGGTTCTTTGGTCTTCTATAGTAAATCAGAGAGTTAAGTTCAATGAGCTATTCAAGTTTTTAAAATCAGGTTAGCTGATGAGCTTGCAAATAGTACCTTGTGACATCTCTGTTTCAGGAGTGCTAAGATTAAAAAGCATAAATGAAAAACATGTGGTCTGGTCAAGTGATTCCAATGATACCTGAGCGAAGCCATATTACCCAGTTGCAAGGAAAAACATCAGATGAAGCCGAGCAAGGCCAATCCAGGACAGCCCACCCAGTACAACCTCTGTTGCTACTTGTTTGATATAAAACTACACATAGTCATTCTCTTCAGCCGTCTTTCCTCCCAAGACTTTCTGTGGGTCAATGAGTTTCCTACCAGACCAAGGGTGTCATGCAGTTTATGGCACATTGTGCCCTGTGAGGAATCCAGCTCATTCCTCCACTGAGAGACACCTCTGAAAACACACTCATGGCCAGAACAAGGGAAGACCAGTGCACTTTCTCCATAAATGAGCTGCAGCCAGGCTGCTTCCAGCAGGTTATGAGCCTGTCTCCTCTGTGGCAGATGTGGGATGCAGTTCTTGTGCAATGTGGGTTAGAGCTTCATGTGCTCTTCTACAGTCTTCGGGCACCTTTCCCCAGCACAGCCCAACAGATATTACAAGGCACAACCTATCTCTGATACAAATCAAATGGTTAATCTGCTGTCGTACAACTTCTATAAATTTTATTTACTTTTTTTTTTCCTGGCTCAACAAATATACACAAACTAAGGAAGACTGGCCAGACTCTAAGACTATGCATGTTTAATAATTTCTGGTGTCTCTAGCTGATTTGGTGCATTGCTGTGTTTTGCATCCGAAAAGAGTCATGATATAGCTAAGAGGTGATTAAGCCCAGGACTTTGTGTAGCATACTGTATGCAGGCAAGTGGAACATTTATACTGAAAGAAAGCGGTTTTCTGATTGCATTTCACTTTGCTATAATAAAATGTAGTTAATTTTTATAAGAGTTTCATTTTATTCCAGTTATACTGTAATGACAGCCTTATTACACCACTGTTTATGCTTTTTTAAGCTTAGTCATTGTTTAATCTTATGAACAGAGAGTCAACTTCATGCCTGGTATTTGCTGCAGCTCACACTACTGAGCCCTAACACTATGGCATGGGGATGTAAAATCAGTTAGATAAACTGGTCATGATAAGAATCGTACCAGGGGTACTCCATACTGTTGTTACTTCCCTGTAGAGCTGGTCATTCAAAAAAACCCCAAGAAATTAGAATCTAATTGAATCTGTTGAAATCTATTAATTATCAATTATCAGTACCCAACAGGAGTGCAACTGCATTTGCACTGTATTCAGCTTTATTTTACTGATAATGATAGTGTCAGTGTTAATGGGGCCATAAAGAGAAGGAAAATGCCACTCAATGTGAGTGAGCTTCATCACAATCTGACCCTGTCTCATTAAAAAAGACTTTTTCAGCATGTGTAGACTTTTCATATTCCAGATCAGTGGTTCCTAAAGGGTGGGCTTCAGAGTCAGAAAATCACAATACTCCCTTGTAACTTCACAGTAAGCAGCTGTCACTCTGCTAAGATAAATGCCACCTTTTATGAGCTGCAGTTACTGTTCACTTTTCTCCACTCTCCTTATATCGCTGCTTTGACCTAGTGTGAGTCATTCCCTGCATGGGAAAACGTTTCTTCCTGTGGGCATACATTATGACTGGGGTTGTGTACTGATAAAAGAGGGATAATGCGTCCTCTGACTCCTCAGTGAAACGCTTCAGCCTGGAATTAGGATGTACACACAGTGAAGACAAAAACCAGCAGGAGTTTATTAGACTCCCCTTCTAAAAGTAGGTGACAGGTCTTTTTAAATAGTAATGAACACCTCGCCTGTGCACCTGCATGGGGACCGGGCAGGCACAAGCTGGGAGTATGAGGCAAGAGCAGAGGGTGTCCAAAGGTTCTGCTGCATCTATGTGCAGAGACCTTGAGAAGGCACCAAAGAGGAAGAACTTTGTTTCTCCACTTCATTCCTCCTTTGTTCTCCTACTTTGAATTGTGAGAAATAAGGACTGACTGCTTTTCTGCTCAGTTGTAGTGGCAAGACCTTAAAAGCATTCCTATGGACCAGGCCAAGGGCTATCCCAGCAGCTCGTTTCTGATGGTCATCAACAGTTTAAGAAATGTCTTCAAATTTGGGCATGTGAAAGGACCATCTCTGCCAAAATGAGCATCTGGACACCAGTAAATCAAGTGCTTGGTACCCATAAGCTACCTTTATATGAGTGTTTGACAGACTTGGACATCCATTTATTTAGTGTCTCCGTTTTAAAGTCCATTTTTATTTTAAACTTTATTTTAGCAATTAATATCCCATTTTAATTGTGTACTATATGCTCTTGTGATTTGATAAATTAGATTGTTACATGCATAACAACCCTCTGAAGACACCTCTGAGTATCTATAGTCAAAGTATCATTTGTTGTATATTCCTTGGCAGGATATATGTGAGCTGTTGGAGATTATGCAAAAGTCGCAACTCATTAAAAACCACAAATCTTATCTGAATTATTATTTTCTGTTCATTCTTCCTGTGTTGTTTACAATTTAGGGCTTTTCAAAATTTTTTGCTATGACTTATAAGCTATTTCACTTTGTGTTTATACCCAGTACAGCTTTTTATGTATCAGGAGCATTCTGCCTTGTTTCTCTAACAATGCCTTTAGAACAAGCACCATAAGAAAGCACTGTATGATAGCTTTGTTATGCTTTCCATATAGCTCCAAAGCCTGAGTTTGAAATCTAGGAGTAAATTTTTGCAACTAAAACACAAATAAATCCAGCAGTGCTTCAGTATCCTTTTGTAATACAAAGCCACATATTTGAATACCAGCTTCAGCTGTTTTTACATCTTGTATAACCACTTGTAGTGATTACACTGAAACATTAAAGAAATCACGTAATTTTTCACCCATTCTGAGACTTTCACCAGCTTGGTCAAAAACTAGATTTATTTTTGTTTTGAAATGTTCTTTTTTTCACATATATATATGCACACCCAATTGTACAGAGACTATAGCATGACCACCTAGGCAAAAAGAGGTACCACTAAAATACCTGGCAAGATTCAGAATATCCGAAGAGTGTCATATTCCTTTGAAGCTCACAGAGAGGTGCTGCTGGTGCTTGCTGCATTTCATGGCTGAAACCCTTTCAAGTACAGAATTCCCTCTGGCTTTCAGTGACTTTCCGCATGCAGAGAAATCAGCTCAGGCTCACTGCTGTAGGAATACGAAAGGGGCAGGCTGGTGCCCTTCTCTGACCACTTGAAATTTAGATACTCTGCATCACAGTGAAAGACATAAGCCAGCAAGAGTCTGTTAGACTCTGGCTGCCCTAATCAGAAAAAAAATCTGGTGAGCTGAAGATGTCCAGATGGGTTTATAAAGATAAAAATAACAGACTGTGTCCTTCCCCCCATGACAAGAAATAATTCCATGTTGGTAATGCTTCCGCAATATACCACCTCTGCTACCACCAGAGCATATTCCACAGAAAAGAGTCTCTCATGATCATGAGCAAAGGCAAGCGGGACTTCAGCAGGAGCTCTGCATGTACCTCAGAAAGGGAAGTAGTGCTGCAGAATAAGAAGACACCTCCAGGAAAGAGGACTCGACTCAATCAGCAAGATTCATTGGTGCCAGCACACAGACAACATGGTCAGGGAAAACTTCAGGTAATGGTTTGCATTGGCAAGGAGCTGTGCTGCAGCACTGGGGTCTGTTCTGATATCAAATTGTCTTGTGTTAACAGATCCATCACTTTGTTGAGTACCTTATACCAACCACATGGGAAAAGCCAAGCTGACCACACAGTGGATGTAATTCTATAATGAGTGTTTCATCTTGGGTGGAAAAGAGGGTGGATCAATAAAAAGTGACATATACACCAAGGGTATTTTGGCTGCTGGGGTTTTATGTTTCCAAGCCAGCATAAAATCATCAGATTGTTTTTTAAGGAGCATTTTCTCAAGAGTTTTAGCAGTGAAAAGAGAGAATTAGGAGTTTGAGTCCTGCTAGATGTAACTGTAGTCATGACTGTGAGCTCCAAACCAGATCCCTTTCCCCAGGGCTCCCAGTTACTTGCACTCCTCCATCAGCCTTGCAGCAGCCAGGCCCTCTGCTCTCCTCGGTCTGCACATGAAACAGTCTGTGAAGGAAATCTGTTCTTCCAGTAAAACTGTTCAACATACCTTTTCACAAACCCTTGGTTTTGCACACCTTAACATTCATGGTCAGTAGAAGAGAGGGGGGAGCTCAGTGGGGCTTCACTCTCATTCTGCTGCCTGGAGGAAGCTGGAAGCCACTTGCAAATGCAGTGGATGAGCACTTGCAGACAGTGCTTTAATCCTGACATTGATGTTGAATGATATTGAACACAAATGCTATTCTCTTTAATGAAGTCTCAACAGGGAAACCTGGAAACATTCTCGGTGGATCAGCGCTGCAGGGGTGGCCTGATGCCTTTGCCAAAGGTGGAGAGGGAAGGTGGTGGCCCTTTGGTGAACCATGCTCTGCTCAACCAGAAAGATGAAGAGCAACCCAACTTATCTTACAATTCAGGTTGTGCTCTATGTAAAGCTAATTCAGGAATCCACTTGTATTGATTATTCTAACTCTGTCCAGACTGTGAAGATACTATTTCATATCTTGATTTTTTGGTTTAATAGATATAAATTATATAGGTTTGCTCTTGAACATTAAGCTTGCCACTACTTACCATCTCAAAATTTGACTCCCTAAACAACAGCACTGAGTGTCTTTGCACTTTTAGAGGATAAGGATATGGAGATGAAGTATTAGGCTTCTCTTTTACCACACCCTATCTGTTCATTTCTCTTCCTCCGTTTTGGATTTGCAATACATAAGAAGACTCCTAGTTTTGGGCAAGAGTTGGCATTAAAAGTGCATCAGGTTACTGCTGTTAACAAGCAGCTTGCCTCTTTAATCTGAGGTAAAGCAGGGACTGGATGTTCCTGGATCATTCTGCTTGTCATGATAAATTTGCTTTTTAGGTTGGTAGTAGATATACCCTAGGGTTTGACATTGAGGGCTGGAGACACGAGGAGGAAGAGATGGCCTGGTGCCTGAGACAGCACTGTGTTCGTATACCTCCCACCCATCTGTACAGATGTTGATGTTCACTAGTGTGTCTCTTTGTCCTGGTAACATACTCAGTTTTCTGTGGGCAACATTTTTCTGTGGGCAGGCATCCATCCACTTGATTGCCTAAAGTCCTGACATGAACAAATGTTTGGCTGTTTGGCGGGATTCACAAACCAGATGTTACCTCACCTACTTGCTGTTCAGGGTGTCTGCTAGGTATCCTTGGGAGAGATGTCACCCCTGGAGGATGCAGAATCAGGCAGAAGCCAATGATTAAGTAGTGAGCTGGAGAAATGGAGATCACATCCTACTACTCTCTCCCATTGCATCTTTGGCCACTTGTTTTCCCATGAGAAAGCTAGAGCAATCTTTCATAACCTGCTGTCTTCAAAAGAGCAGGATGTGGCTTTGGCTGTAGTTGAAGTGCAAGTCTACTTTTCTCCCATGTAATGTCTTCTTTCAAAGGATGTTTGTTATGTTGTAAAGTCATATTACTCTCTACTGATAAGAAGATGTGAGCTGGAGGAGTGTCTTCTATAACCAGAGGATTTGGAAAAAGGTAGGAATTTTTTTTTTGATTTCCCATTTTTTCCCTGCTGAGGCCTGCTATAAAAAAATAAAAGAAATTGTTACTGCTGTACTTTAATTCTTCAGAAATGCTTTCTGTAACTAATAACTATTTCAGAATAAGTCACTTTTTTTTTTTTTTTAAGAATTGCAGTAGTAAGCAACCGCAATTTCCATATGTCTGTGTTACTGCTGGTCCTTAGTCCCATGTAGTGAAATATAATGCAATGAAGATGTATACCATTATCAAGTTAATTTTTCAAGGTTTATCTTTAGAAATATGAACTTTTACATCTTTACAGTTTCATCAGGTCTTTTTACTATATCTGAGCACTGTAGATTTAATCTTCCTTTCTGTTTGCAAGCCAGTAATGTTTATACTTTCTATTTTTAACATTTAATTTTTCATCTACTTTGGAAATGTGTGAACAGGCAAAAATATACTTAAACATTTCAATGACTGGTGGAGCGACTAGATATTTTAAGTTGTATCTGTCACTGTTCAAGAATAAAGGCTTATACTTCCTTACTTTCTGAATACACCTAGCAGCAGTTTCTGTGTGGTCAATACAGATGCATATGTGCATAGTTATTTATCTCTCTATGAACTTAAAGTATCATTCTTGTAGGAGTAAATATAATTTTGTTACAATAAAAAAATCTACAGGCACTTCAAATTTCACCAATATTTGTTACTTTTCCCTGCAAAACAGGAGGAAAATCAGCTATTCTTCTGCATGGTTTCAATTTCTAGAACTCATCTAGAAATCATCTGCAATGGAAATGCATGTTAGTACACATTCAGAAAAAAAGACAGCAAAAAATAAAATAATTTTGAGATTATTCAGGAAGCATCAATTCTTCAATTCTTTCAAATATGACTCTTGATCTACAGCTCTATGTTGTGAAGTTTCATCTTGGTTAGATGAACTTAATTCTTGTTATATGAGAAATAAAAATATTCTTTAAAGGGAGCATAAATATAAGTTAGAGCTATTTTGTGGCACTTTTGCACAGCCGGAGAAGTGTAATAGATTTTTCACCTGAATGACAGTAGGCATGTTATGGTATTGTAGAGAAAGAGAAGCCCATGAAGTTGCTGCTTGTCTTTCGTAAGTGCAAACTTACCAGTTTGGACATACCTGGCTCTGGCATATGCACTTACGTGCCCACACACACACACACACACACACACACGCACACGAACACACATCTTCTCCCAGGCACACCTCTGGCAACAGGGAACCAAAGTCATGACCAGCACTGCCAAAAAGTTGCACCATTACACGATAGAGCCACATTACAATTTTCTGGTATGTACAAGGCATGATATTGTTAGCAAGTGTTTTGGGGTACCCTAGTTGCTCAGAAATGTTGCTCATAAACACCAAACTGTAGGAAGTGCAGTTATTGCAATTCTAGAGGACATGCTTACAAAATCAGAATATTTTATTCCAGTGTATTATTTTTACTATTTATTTATTACTTGTATTACCATAGCAACTGGAGCTCAGTCACAGACAAACCCCCCTCTGCTAGGAACTGCACAAACAGGAAAAACAGATGAGTAGCACACATTCTCATTAATAAGGTGTTCTTAATTTTAAAAGGTCTCTGAGGTCATGTATGCAACTGCAGAAAATAGATGAAAAGCAAGTTCCAATATAAAGAGATAAATAAAACCACAATCAGTCTCTCAGTGATAACTTGGCTGTCCACTAAAACTCCTCAGAGAAATGCTGGCATTATCAGCAGACCTTGAACAATGCCCTCAAGGAAATAAATTAAGGCTCTATCAAGCCAAGAAGGAAGGGCCAATTAAGGACCTCATGCTGTAGCATCACCACATTTACTGGGTGTATGGCTAGTAGGAACATCTCAGCTGATCCATCTGAGCATGATCTCCTCATGGGAGGAAAGCTATGCAAAACTCTTTTGTACAGATTTCAGGCTTTAATGAACCTGGGACATGGAAATATGCCTTTTCCCTGTTTTGCCATTGACCTGAGAAAACCTTCTTAGTTGTCAAGAAGAAAAGTCGTCAACCCTCCATAAGAAACTGTCAGCCTAAGAATCCTGTGGTGAGGCACTACCGAAAGGACCATGATTACACCACCTTCTTAAATTCTACTACATTTCAGAGAATATTGATTTCTAGCATGGTATTGAGCTGTGCAATACAAATGCTATTTTACATTCCAGAAATGCTAGCTCTTTTAATGCCTTGAAATCTTCCTTCAGTCTTTTGTGTCCTGAGAAGACTCCAATTAACTCCTTCCCTTCCTTCAGTATCTCTTTATTTGAATTTCCCATTTATTTTTCTCTCTTTCTTGTTTTTGACCTTTTTTTCTGCAATGTGTTACCATTACAAATTGCTGCCTGAAAGAAGACATGATTTATTTTGTCATTTTAATGCAGCGAGTTTGCACAATGCATGTAGTTTTGTACTATTTCAAAAGAAACACAACACAACATGTATGTGCTAATTAAACACACCATACTAATGATGTGGCAGCGTGTGGCCCTCATAACTCTGGCAGCCATAAGATGAGTCCTGAGGGAGGCATATTTCTTCAAACTAAATTGCTGCAGGGATCTTTGCAGGGAGGCTCTCCATTTTATTTCTGAAGGCACTGTGCTGGTGGGGGATGTGTTCTTGTCTAACGTTGACAGTCCACTGCCCCTGCCCTTTTTCTCTCTGCACTAAGTTGCTGACAAATCTCCCTGGTCATCCTGTAAAGTAGAAGAGAGAACTGAAAACATAGTGTTTCAAATCAGCAAGACCTTAGAAAACAGGAGTGCCTGTGATATTGTTGCAGAAGGGGATTCAGCTGTTGCGAAGTCCTGCTGTTTGCAGGCAGTCTTGTCACTGGGGAGAAACAGGGAGGCAGGGTCTTGTCTCATCCAGCCTGCAGGAGCTGTGGTGCCTGGAGCCCAGCTTTGTTCCTGGGTACAGCTGGCCAGAGCTGCAGGCTGCACCCCAGCTTCTGGGAGCTGTCTCTACACAGTGCAAGCTTGTTAAAGGCACCATTTGAAGCTAGAGAGGGGCCTAAGCTTTCTGTGAAGACATAGTCAGGGAGATTTGTTAATTTTCTTCTCCCTTTTAACAAGTATGAATTTATAAGCATGTTGATTTGACTTTCTGATTGGACATAGGGCTTAGAGGAGCAGAGTGGGCTCCTTGGCTTGAAAATCATGGCCCTTTGGATACCACAAGGGCAATCCTAGTTTTTGTCCCATCTGTTATATGACAAAATTATACACAGCAGAAAGAAATACATTTAATGGAAAACACTTTCATCACAACCGAAGCAGGGCAAACCTTTAAGATTTGCTCTGTCCCTATTTGGACAAAATGCCTATTTCTGAGTATGAGGCTTTTTAAGCCAAATACCTAGACAATTTGCTTTTAATGGGTACATGAATGGGAAAACAATTCAGATTTGATGTTAGTTCAAATGGCAGTATTTAGCTCTCACAATTATTGTATCTGCATGTATCTACAGATTAGGTAGCTTAAGGCTAAAATGTTGTCATTTATTGGTACAAAAGCTTCATATTCAGCCTAGTGGATGAGGGGAAGGTGCTCTCAAAACTGGGCCCTAAAGTCTCCCCAGATATGCAGCAGAGATTGAGGTCCAGGCTCTGATCTGAGAAAGGAGAGATGAATGAGTGGACAGGCTGCATGCACAGCACAGTTTGGCTCTAATTGGTTGGGATGTTCAGAACCTTTTTCTTTCAGCCACCTCATGCATGGTGACTGCCTTTTGCGAATATTTTTAGGAGGACCGTTCAAAAGAAAGACTAGGAGACTGACATACTAACTGCTTTGGAGAATATTTTTTGCAAGTCCCTTTCTCTTGTAGGCATTGACTCAGCTCTGACATGGGAAAAAATTTGCCTGCTGTACAGAGCTGCCAACATCAGCCCAGTGGCACTTTGCCTCTGGCTCCTGGACTCTGTCTTCATCGTTCACTACCACCTGCAGAGGGTCTGATTCAGAAGGGTTGCCTCTTCCTGCTTTATCTTGCATGAATGAAACTTTATTTTGCTCCCCAGGCTACAGGTGAGTAAGTTCCCTTCCTTACCATCCAAGTCAGGCTAAGTAGCTACATTGGCACTTGCGCACATCCCGCCAGCTTCATGTAAGCAGCATTATTTCACCTCTCCTCTGCTTTTGGCCCTGAATGCCTGTTCCTGCCAAGTGTACTGTGGGAACGTGTGTTAAATGTTACTGTCACTTTTAGTATATGAAAGATGATAAATACTGTGGAGACAAGCTGTGAAGAATGAAGACAAGAAGCTGATGTTTGGTGTGAATGAAGAGGGGGAAGGCTGTGAAAAGTGAGATCACATGCTCAGAGCAAAAGGCTAGGAAAGTTTTCTTCACCGTAATGTTATGAATGAAAATAGGTAGCAATGTTATATTTGACTAATTTGTAGATGATGTTGGTTGAGATGGGAGATGGTGAGAGCCTGGAGGAGTGTTTTACGTTATGAATGAGAATAAAAGTGTATAACTTATAACTGTAAAGTAAAAAGAGGGAGTAAGAATCAATTGGGAATGCAGCTAAAGGCTGTGCCAAAGCCGTGGACCTGAGGAGCTGGAGAAGGGGCAAGACAGTGGTTTTCCATAGTGACAGAAAAAGGGGAAAATGTCAGAGGGAAAGATGAAGAGCACTACTCTGGCTGTGCCACTCTTAAGCAGATGGCTGAAACATGGAGCAGGTACTTTATTTATTTATTTTGCAGATTAAATTATCTGGAATTTGATTATTTGTATAATTATCTGTAAATGAATTATCTGGAGACAACATGAAAAGAAACAGAGACAGAGCCCAGGTGTAGAAGGCTTTTGTGGAAAATTGGAGGGAACAATGAGGAAAATCCTTTGAAAGGTACACTGGAGTGTGGTTAGAGGGAAAGAAGACAATCAAGACATAGATGAGTCAAAGTCCACAGAGAGCAGCTTTACAAGAAAAGTCTTGCGGGTGGGTTGGAGAGGGTGACAGAGTGTTAGTTCTGGGTTTTGGGAGGAATGACCTGTGTGGGACTTTGGTGAAAATGTGTCTTTATTGGAGGGCAAAGAAAAGAAGTCAGAAAAGAAGGTTTAAGACTGAGCTTGATTGGAAGAGCTTCGGAATACTTTTGCAGACAAAAAAGGTAGGTGGGATGGTTGGTAGAGAGGAGTGGAGTCAAAGGTGGTTTATCTTCAAAAAGACATCTATGTTGTGAGGTGGAGAGTCCTGAGGAAATTGAGAAATAGAGATACTAAAGAGGGAGTGAAGGGAGTGCCAGCAGGATTGAAAGACAAGCTTGAAGGAAACTGATGAGATGCTTGTCTGCTTAGAATAAATATTGCAGAATACATGTCCTGCATGCCCTGTAGAAGGAGAAGAAAAATCTTGGAAGGGAAGGAATTTTGAAAAACCTGATAATTTTCATTCAAAATAAGTTGGTGAAATTCTGTGCAACAGGAGAAGTGTATGGTTGGGAAGGGTGAAATGGAAAAGGAGAAGGCGAAGAAAAATGAAGAGGGAAATGGGAAAAGTAAAAGGGCAAGGAAAAGGACAAGGAAAAGGAGAAGATGACTGAAGGACTAATCAAGGGTGGTGGCAAGCTGTTTGCTCTGGAAACATGGGATTCAGCTTAAGTTTAGAATAGAACTCTATTTAGGAATAGAGTTTCTTTTGGCTAGGAATGTAGCAGAACTGAAGAACGGAAGGAGAAAGGGAGGAGAGGGAGAGAATTCGTAGTGGAGAGTGTTGTCCAGGCTGGGGAGAGGGGAAAGAGAAGAAACAGGAGGTGGGGGTGTGATGTGGGTGAGGGGGACAGACCTTGCACTGGGAAGGTGGGAAAAAAAGAAGTGTGAGGGGGGGAGAGGCAAGGTCTGGAGAACTTCATGAGCGTATGATAAGAAAAGGGAGAGAAAGAAAGAGCAGGAGACACCAAAGAGAAGAAGAAGGGCTTGTGATCTGGACATGGGAACAAGATAAACTGAGGAGACAGATGATTGATGGTCATTTGTCAAGACAGAGAGATGAATATTCAAACCAGGCCAGCAAATCAAATGGAAATGCAAAGCTGATTAATGGCAAAGGGAATTAGGTGTACTGTTAGCATGGTCCTCCAAGACATGGAGCACAGTTGAGGAAAGATATTCTGTGATTCTGTGAAAGCTGGGAAGAGAGAGACAGGAGTTCAAAATTGTTAGAAACAGTGACAAAGTTTGTATTTCGTAGCACTAATAATTGGGATAGAGTTTCATAATAAAGTTGTAGCTTCTGATACTTCTGATGATGTTGCCATTATAATGTTTGATAACAGTGGCGTGCTTTTTAATGTTAGGCTTAATGTTACTCATTAGTTTTTAATGTTTCCTTTCAAAATTCAAATGGTCCACACATAATACATTGAAGTTATTTTCTGTGGGTCCCATTAACATTCTCCCCAGAAAGCCATCTCCTGAGTGCAGAGCCTGTAATATAGTCATTTATATCTAGAAATTCCTTGGAACTTAAAAATATTAAGATCACTAAACAATATATTAAATAATGAGTTGATGGATAAGAAATAGTGAAGTGCTTTCTACATCAATAGGTAATGTGAATTAACAGGAAAATGTGTACTGAAGGAAACTATGAATAGAGTTCTTATGAATGCCAGAGTAATAATGATGAAGGTCAATACTGAACCAGGTGTATTTCTTATTTCCTTTTATTTTCATTTGTAGAGCTGCATGTATTAGATAAAGAAGAATAAATGTGTAGCACCTCAGACACACACATCTCTCTCTCTCTCTCTCTCTCTGTAAAATACACTTAGTTAGAATTTGGAGTTACAAGGTTTCTCAACAGGCTAGAAATTTTTCCTGTGATCTTAGAAAAAACTGAAGCACATTCTTATTTTGAATCTTTACTGATCTGATGATGTAGCAGTAAAAACTTACTTACTAAGCCAGGCACTTTATTTATGACAAGTATCACTGTCATTTTCTAATTAAAAGTGTTTTTTCCCCCTCCATTAAAAACACATGATTTCACTTCCATTGGAATGGATTCCTTTAGTCATCTAAAGGAATCATGTGAGTCGAGATGTTTCTTTCTGCTTTTCAGTGTTGTTCTTCCTGAAAAAATCCTTAATAACTTTTCATCTTAGGGAATGTCAGCAGGAACATAGAGATGGAGCTACTGTAGAGAGTTAGCACTTGTCAGCTGAGTTGCATTTGCACAACTTATGACAGCATTTAGTCCTCCCCAGCCCTGAATTAGAACAAATTAACTTTCTGTATTCAACTGTAGTTTTGTTTTGTGCTTGACACAGGCTAGGGGGAATTCCAGAGCCAATTTTTGCAGGTTGCCTGATGAGAGCCAACCATTAGCTGGTGGTAAACTGGTCTCTCATAGTCATGTGTAACACTATAGCCATGATGCATACACACCACTAGATCACTCTTCTCCTGGGTTTAGTTCTCGCTGTCTGATGCTGGAGACACATCACGGCCATGGTCACAAGTGTCAGACACCATTTCTTTTGGTAGTCACTCACTCTGTCTTGCTTTAAAACTTCTACAACTAGATAAAAGATCACGTAAGTAATGATCTCAGGCCCCAAACTCGTCACGTCTAAATATAATGCCCTTGTTTCCCATGTAGGAAAGATTTGCCCTCTCTGTTAGGAAAGTGATCAGAGTTGGGAAGCTGTTGGAAACCTTTCTGATTTTCAGAGGTATGAAAAGATGATGAACTTGGGTAATGCTGGACTGAGCAAATGACTATATGTATGCCAGGAAATTAAGTGGTGCCAGGGAAGGCTCCAGGGCACAGGCACCTGGTTGTCTGTACTGTTATTGCTGCAACAGCCCACGAATGGCACACTTGTGACCCACAGAAAATAACAACTTGCAGCCCACTCAGAGTGATTCAGGAGCTAGTAACTCCCCAAAGGCAGTTTGGCCTCTTGGAGACTAGGAGGGTTTGAAAGCATTAACAGGGCTAGTCCATGCCTGTAGGCCTCAGTGCCAGAGTGTAGACCAAGGCAAATTTAATGAACTAATGTGAAGAAGCCTTACAACACTATACATTACATGTGTTAGGAAAGTGTGGAAAAGGACTAAATGGTCTGTTGGTTGCTCACAGTGAAAAGGTGAGCTGAGTCAGTTGGTGATGGAGATAGGGACAGTACTCTTCACAAAAGAATCTGTATTGAGGCAGACGTCATTTCTTGAATCTTCCTTTTTTTTTTTTAATGTCCAAATGTTTGTTCTAGAGATGAATCATCATCCTTATTGAGCTTCGTACAAGCCATAAACTTCTTCATTTTACAGCTCCTACAGTAAAAAAAAAATAGAGTAAATAGGCACGTGGGTAAAATATAACAACAGATTAATGCCATTTTTCTATGTATTTCCTATGGCTAGCCATCTCTAGGAAACAAAGACAAGCAGAGGGTCTGTGATTCCCTATGTGATGTTTTACTGACTTATTAGCTTATAAGGACACTTTTTTCCTTTCTAAGTGATGGTTATATCTATTCAAAGTTGCAGGTTTTGGTCCTCCCCGCTAAGTGCTTTAGCATGGCCAATACCATCACTGCATGTTGATGGTACAAAAAAGACCCTCAAGCAATGTGGCCAACTGTCTAAGTACAGGAGAAAAAGAATTTCTAAAATACAAAGGGTTGTATTTTACAAGTTACAAGTTATTGTAACTTTCTGGTGCAATTGTTACTTGGTATAGGCTGACTAGAGTGTACAGTATTGGGCATTACATTCAAACATAAATCTGTCCATGTGCACACACAAAAATAGATATAGTTCTCAGGCTTAAGAAAAGTACAGAGCAAGAAGTTATATTGTGAACAAGACATTTGAAAATGACTTTGATTTTGAGAGCTTCTATCTGTGAATTTTGATGTAGATGTTTTTATTCATAAGGCAGGAGCTCATCATTCTATGAAGCTCTGGACCTCTGGAGAGGTCCAGACAAAACATTAAAACTCCCAAATTCATTTGAGAACCTGAGCCTTATAATTTTTCCAGCCTATAAAACTTGTTGGCTTTATACTTCTGTATGTACTGCATCACAAGGGAGTTCAGCTGCAACTGCATTGCAATCCACCTCTGAGGGTTACTAGAAAAAGGGATGGGTCTGTGTCTGGACTCAACTTGAGTTTGCAACTTTGCCATCCTACCAATAGCAATGAGAACAATGACAGCAGAGGTAATGAGATTGCTTCTGATTTGCAACCCTGAAGCAATTGCAAGCCTGCTTTGCTCTTGGTAACAAAGTTTCAAGCCTCTTTTACTAACACTTAGGAAAGTATATCTGAAATTCCTGCCTGCCTTATGTCAAAACTGCATCCGCCAAGAGAACTTTATCTATGAAAAAGGGAACAAGGATTCAGATAACCTTTGCGACAGACTCTTGAACTATACGTAGATTCACAGTGCTAGGAGGCTGTGAGGTAAATTTAGATTAGTGTGGACTAAATATAAGTATACTGCTCACTGAGTTGATGTGAAGGGGTTAGACTCCTGCCAGAAATAGGACCACAAGTCTCTGCACTGTTTTTCTGTGGAAGCTGGAGTAAATCATCGAGACATCCAGCCACAAAGCTTGTTGAATTGGACCCTTGACTTTCACTTTCCATCTGTAATGTAGCATAATAACACTAAATTATTGCATAGGGACAGTTCAAAGATGTCTGAATCAGTTTGATGGCTAAAAATATTTCAGCCATTCTACCAGTAATGTAAGAGTCCAGCAGTTACCCTGGCATGCAGAGACAAGTTCTAGTGGCATGACCTTTGCTCCAATACATGTCTGTTCTGCTTAAAAGGTAAAAATGTATTGATTCAGACATTTGGAATTCAACAGGACACAAATATTAAAGTAACAAGGAAAATTAATAATCATATAACTAAGAATGTTTAAAGGGGAATCAATGAAGGTCTTGGATAAAAGATGTGTTTTATGCTTTCCAAGAGTAAAAGATAAAGGTAAAGGCTGTATATGAGCAGAGTTAAGCACCACTTCTTTATTTCTTTAGCCTTTATGAGGAGTATAGAGGAACAGGCAATTCTAGAAAACTGATGCTGCAGTTTGGTTTACAGCGGCTGCTGACTGAACTGACAGCATTCATTTAAACCCTCAGTCAGACAATGCTTTTAAGTCCAAATGAAACTCACACCTGTTCAGGAAAGCACTGAGTCACATACCCACAGGCCAATATAATTTGAGTGCTGTTGACTTCAGCGGGATCTGAGTGTTTGTGGGTGCACCCTACTTAAACGGAGCTATTACTCAGAGCAGGACCTGAAGGCTGATTTTCCCTGAAGATGACAAGACTATGTAGCATTCATTGCTATATGAACAAGCTCTGAGTTTGTGTGGCTCTCCTAAGACCGTGTTTCTTGAAATAATGTGCTTTGTTGCATTTGTGTATTTCCGAAGATTTTCTGATAAGTCCTCAGTCATTAAAGCCTATTTTGCAAGTATTTTTCCACATTAACTAGATTTCATTTGATTAAATTCAGCATCTAAAGGTACATAAGAATTGCAGTGCTGCTATTTAAATAATCTAGGGAAGCAGTTTTTGTGTGGTGTTGATTAAAAGATGGCTCAAACAAGTATACTTTTCCTTTTATATTATTTTTTTAATTTGCAAGCCAGGGAGAAACCAAACAAACATCTCAAGGTATTCATAATGGAAAGCAACAAAGGGAACAATTTGTTCAGAACTCAAAGGCAAGTCAGACTTCATATATCTGTCCAAAGAAATTGCAAACACACTAAATGGTTTTCCTTGACGTTAGTTTTGGCAGTGTAAGTACTGAAAAATAATAAAAGATCCCTCCTTCCCCACATCTGTGGGAAGAAGTTTGGAAGGTCTTTTTCCTAGTTTTAAGCCAGGGGCTCACACCAGCACATTTATGTTTTAGGGAGGGTGAGGATCCAAAGCTAAGTCTGAGTATTCCTGCGTTTCGATGAGAGCAAGTTCTTCATTCATCTGACAAACCTGAGTACAGCTTTCCAGGATATTTTTCATCACCCTGCTATTCATGCTATCAATCAAAGAAAATAGCTCTGGTTTGGCTTTTTGTGTAGATAACAGGAAAAATGGAGGAGAAGCCTTAATGGTCTCTCACAGTGGACTAAAGCTTTCAGCATACCTATAAAACACAGCAGACCTGTTCTGTGAATATGGATGCAAAGCTTGAAAACATTGAGCAGCATCATTCTGTACCCCAGTCCATATCTACAGGCTCTGGCTTAGCAAGCTGTTCCCCTCATGATGGCCCCAGAGATGTGGGAAGTGTGTGTTTGGCTGTCCCACAGCTCTCTCTCTCTAGGGCAGGGCTCGCCACCACCTCCTGATCCCACAGGAGCTGGTCCATGTCCCGGTTGTAGGGAACAGAGGCACAGCTGCTGGAGGACCACAGAGATGGGAGCAGGGCAGTCCCAGGTGCTGAGGGAAGGATGGGCAAGAGCACAGGAGGAGGATGCACCTGTCTGAGGCTGCTTTGCTTGAGGGAAATGAAGAGCCAAGCACTTGATCACGTTTTTATTTACGAGTATTGATACATACACAGAGACCCTGGGACATCCCAATCTACAGCTACTTGTTTCTTGTTGCTCCTCTGGCTAGCAATAAGCTTGTTTCTTATTTCTTTTGTCTTTGCAATTGATTTAATCACAACAGCTCCTAAATCTGCTGCTGCTAGTTTGGCTATGGCCTTTGAGGTGAATTGTGGATCACAAATATATGCTCCACTGCAAGACAAAACAAAGCTAATTTTGTGCCTCAGGCAGCAAAGCTGCCAGTGCAGAACATTGCTGAATATTACAACCTCTGTTATGGACCGGGAGCATCGAAAGGGCAGCTTGATCATGGAAAGGGAGAATGTGCTGCCAACTCCCTCCACTGGCCACCTTGAAAGATAGAGAAATACTAAAACAAAACAACTGCAAAAATGTTAGAAAAGATTGTCCTGCTGGCAAAATGTGAGGAGATTTCTGCTGCTAGTTCACAACAGTTGTAGGTTGCCTGTATATTGCTCATGTGAGGCAAACTGTGTTTAATGAAAAACACATTGTTTATCTGCAGCCTGTCTGAAGAACAGGATGTGTCATATGGCTGAGATAGACAACAAGATATTAAGGACTGTCTTTGAACTACCCACTTACATTTTGTTGTCAAAGTAAAACGTAAACAACATTAGGGTAAGATAAACATGGTGAGGAAAAAAACAACTCACAGGCATGGTCAATGCCATTGAATGTAAAATATCCTGCCCTTAGTGGCGTTTTACCCGTGCTGAGGGTCCCTCCTTTAGGAGAAAAATCCAGGTCAAAGATCAATGGGTTAAAGCTCTGCAGGTTCTAAAAAGGAAAGTTTGTGTACTCAGTTTTACCTTTTCCAATTTTCTTTCATGTCTCCCTCTCTCCAGTTTTTGTTGGTATAAAACCAGACAGTGGTCAATCTTTTTCAGCTGAGGGTTGCATGATACAGACCTACATGTCTACACCCAGGAGAGCTCACCCACAAGGTTTAGCCCAGTTGCCTGTTGCAGGTATGTTTTTTCAATTGCTGCCAGTGAATTTCAATGAATGTTGTGCATCTTGCATGAGAGAAATGATTTATTACCCATGTATTCTAATGTAAATTACAAGATACAAGAGAAAGATCACTGCTCAGGGACAAACAAACCTGAACTCTTCATGTAGGAGCCTGTTTTGATTCAAAGAATTTTTGGAGATCAGAAGCTGACTGCTGGGCCTCATTTTATGGTAAAAGAGTGGAAAATGCCTCTTCACTTTGTGTAGTGTGGCAGCTTTACTCGGAGACTTGCACTGCCAGAGTTTCAGCTGATATAAATCAAGGAGTATTGATTTGTCATGGCTAAGGATTTTGCCCTGTGCCTCCTTACTTGCCAAATGCTTAGTAATTGAGTGGTCATTTTTCACAGAGCCCTATTGTTTGGCTAAAATGTGTGGGCACAGCAAAATGACAGAACTTTCAAGTTTTAAAACTCACTATGTTTAATGAAACTGCAAAGAGCGCCCATATAGATTGGGTTAAATCTTTTGTGGTGTGGGCACTGGCTCATGTTTTGTGTGCTGAAGTTGCGTAAGCTGCCTGTTCCAAAAAGATTGTGGTAGCTGTCAGAGTGGATGTCCTTCATAATTTCTACACCAGGAGATCCACTTTAAGATGGATAAAAGCTCTCAATAAAGAACAAACATCACCTTTGGTGCCTCCCAAACCCAGATGAACTGTTGTGTGATCCAGCAGCAAGAAGTCTATCCCTACTGCCTAAGGAATTGAAATTGTGCTGCACAAAAACTAATCCTCGCAAAGTAGGATTTTATGCCTCAGAACTTGAGTATAAAAATGAACTATCAAGATCAAACCTTTCTCGCAGCTAAAAGTTAGAATTGTTGCCTTACTTCAGATGTATAATTGCTTAATGCTAATTTTTACTGATGATTGGGTATGCATCATGTCAGAGCGGCAGAACCCTAGCTTACAGGTCCCTGAGTATGTTCTAGAGCAGTTTGGAGAGGGCTACAGACAGCATTGCTGCACCTGGAATTCATAAACCAAGCTCCAGAGATGACATTGCTTTGCAGAGACTTTCTCTTTCTATGGCTCTTGTATGAGATAAAGACACCATTATAGGGCTGTGAGTCTGATGTTTAATGAGCTTATAAGTAAAATGATTATTAAATTATTCTATGGATTTTAAACAATAGGATGCCTGCAATAAAAGAGAGTTGCAGCATCACAGAGTTCAGAGTTACATTGCTGAGGATTGTCTGTAAACAGTGTATACCAAAAGGCCAAATGACATGTTAAATAAAGAGAAGTGTGAAAAGAACAAAGCAAAACCTCATTTAAAAGCTTTAATTTGTACAACTGTGACTCAAGTTGAACAAATGATTTTTTTTTTCAATTAAATAGGAATGAACTATATGTACTGTTCAGAAAAGGAAGTGGATAAAACACAGCATTACAAAATAAACAGCTGTTCAAATGTAAATTCCCTGTTTATTGAGATTTCAGTTGTATCAGAGTAAAGGTCTCAGAGTGGCTGTGCAAGTCAATCATTATATACCTTGTTAGTGTGACAGCCCCCTGTGTATTGTTTAACTGGAAATAAAACACAAATACCCCAGACCCCTACTGTGCCTGCTTCACGGTGCATAAATCTATTGTGTGTTATGTCACTTAGAGTTTTGATGGCAGGCTACCAAATGGCAGAGAAAAATACACAATCAAGCCTTCATTTTCATAAATGAAATTAAAGTACACACAGGAAATATAGAACAGAAGTGTTTTCATTAGTGCTGTTTCAAGGGTACATCACTCAAAACGGAGACTTTGCAAGCCCCGCTGAACATCTGATTATATATGCAAATGAGTGGGTTTCCCAAGTATGTATTATTTTCTTTTCCAACTTTGATGGTCTTTTTGTAATAATAAATCTGTGCCAAATAATTTTCACTGGTTTTGTGTCTTGTTTCTGGTTGGACTGACAAGGATAGAGCCCTTGGGTTCTGCCAGCACTGCCACTGACTGCTGGTGTGCTACAAAGACTTGCTTTACAGAAGCCTTGGAGGTATCGGAGGCGTTAGGTGTGTTTAAACACCAAAATGTATGGCCTCCAAAATCAACAATATAAGTAGAATGAATACCAAAATGAAGCTTAGGTCAGCAGCTATTTTCAAGCCCTGTGTTTTCTTTTACCTAATTATTGGCTCTTAGGAAACACCTGAAATAATTGACTTAATTTTGTTGGACATTGAACAGAGCAAAAACAAAAAGAAGAATCTTACCCTTAAACCTTATGATCCAAACTGCTATGTACACTGTCCCAGGCAAAGCGCCAGTTTGATCAAAAGCATAAATAAAGATATGCTCCAAAGATAATTGTTCCCTCTGCATCATTTGGGGATCTAAAAAATAAAACAGATAAATTTGAGAATTAGATTTTGCAACTAGACTGTGAGGAAAAATAATCTGGTACTATGAAGCAGAAAAAGTTGGCTAGTAATTTTTAGATTAAGCTAGATCTTGTCATTATTATTACTGTCTTATTTTCGCTGTTATATTCCTTCAAAAACTTGAAACATCTGTTTGTTTTATTTTGTTGAGCTCAGGGACTGCCATGACTGAAATCATGCCTAACTTAGAAAAGTTTGTCTCCGAAGAGGGTTCTTTGCAACACTACCCAAAATAATAGGAAAAGAAAACAAGTAAACCAAAGAAACAGTGTGTGGGATCCAGTCTGCTGAACCTGAGCACTAAACTTGTTTTGAAATGCCAGGTGCACAGTGAGGCAGTCCTGGAGCAAGTGACAAGTTTCCTGTCTTGTCTGACAAGAATTCATGTGAAGGTCTCCAAGGGAAGCTACTGCCTGCACAATGTAGATGATACCCATCTTCATAAATTTTGTCTCACTACAAGCATTTTCCCCCTTTGCTGCAGAAGATCAGCCCTATAAAAGAATATTATAAGAGAAATTGGGAAAAAGTGCAGACAATGAAGGCATATTGTCGTATGTTCAGCCTCTGTGCTAACTGATGGGTGACCATCAAGAGTTGTCCTCTTCTGAGGCTCCAGCAATACTATGGTATAGTCAACAGCACCCAATGGGACTTCCAGAGTTACTTGGAGAATGCAGAACTCTACATCTTGCTGCTGTTTAACAGGAATGCAGACCTTAATTCCCTTAAATGTCTTGAGGAAAATCTCAGCTGTAATTCTCACTTGAGATTAGAAGGTAAAATGCTCAAACTGAGCCACAGAAAGAGCACAAATGAAAGTTGCTGGTGGTGTGATTTTATATGTATATTCTGACCAGTAAGGCAGTCTGGAGAAAAAAAATAACTTCCCCTTAATTAAAATGAATTATGCACTGGTAAAAGCATTTTCCCTGCATCATATTGTTTTCTTCCAGCTGTCCCATTAGAGGTGGGAATTCCAGAAGGGTGCACAACGATTTTGACTCCAAATTTCATGACAAGAATGGACATTTTTTATTGCTTTTCCTCAGTAGCAGCATTTATTTTTTACAGATCTAGGCTGAATTGCTCATGTATAGAAGCAAATGCTGCATTAGAATGCTCTTTTTTTTTTTTTTCCTGGGAAAAAAATGTGTGTTACCTAGACCTTTAAGAGCTGGAACAGGCACAGGCACAACTTATTCATCCTTTTGAGGGTAAGCAACAACAGAGGAAAAAATTTTTCCCTAAAAGAGAAATTTCTACTATGTATTTCTGATCTTTATACTTTAAAGAGTTATTTTAGTTTAAAACAGTACCAAGAATAAATGGATAGGGATGGTAGTGTGTCTTGCTGACTGCTTATTCTGGTCAGATGAATGTTTTCTGCTGTCACTTACTGTTTTTCCTGCTCTAGGCCAAGAACAGTGCTGAGAGTAGTTATTATCAACAGTCTTATTCTAGTCAACAGTTCCTATTTTATATTCCAAACCTTTCACTGATAAATAGGTAATAGTCCAGACCTCCAGACAGTATAAACCTCCAGCAACGCTGCCGTATTGTCTGTACTGAGCACTACTGATCCAAATCACTTAACCCAGCTTATGACTATAGCTTGAGTTCAGCACACTTCCAAAGGCTACAGATGTGATATAACTAAGGCCTTCAAACTACTAATACTTCTCCTTTACAGGAGGAAAAAACCCCAAACATTCTCTATTTTCACCATTCCCTTTACTCTGTACTTCTCAAAACCGAACATTTACAGAAGTAAGATTTTTATGTTAAAAAATCCAAGACTACCTTAGCAAAACCTTCTTTCCCCTCCTTGTTACTCTACTTTCAGCTCCTGACCTCAGGTTTACAGGAGGCCACAGAAAGACATTCGTTATGGTCAGCAGCTCTGAGATTGAGCTTTCTGGTACTAATGATGGAGTTTCCCCTCCTCATATTTCCCCCAGCATCTCTCTTCTTCAGGCTAGATGGGGCCTGGATTTCTATAAAGTTAAATTCCTATAAAAAGTCCCACCTCACATAAGCAGTAAAATGAAAAAAAAATTTCTTCAATTTATTTTGAAGGGTGCAAGGTAATTTTCCTCACCTCGATTACCTTTGATTGCATCTTTTGCTATTTTTTACAACCAGCGGAATGCAAAAGAAGCAAATGCATGCAGTGAGCTCCAAATTAGATAGTATTGTTGATCTAAACCTTGTCTGGTAATTTGCTACTGTGACTACAGTTTTGCTTCTCACAGGAAGGTGGGCCTCAGATATGATTTCACAAACAATATGAAGTAAGACTATGCAACTTCATTATTCACTGTATCTCAGGAGGATGACATAATCTTCTATCTCAAGAAGGTGAACAGCAGATGGTACACTGCAGATTTGCATGTTTGCACCACTTATTAGCTTATAGAATTAAGAAAGCAGATTTTAATATTTTAAAAATATTTAAAAAAATATTTAAAAAAATATTTTCCATAGAGCTGATAATGAAGTGGGTTTTGTATCATCCTCTGTTATACACAGATTTCTCTATGTGACTGTGCTGTAAAGTTCCCCTTCTGAGATGTTAGTTCATTTTTCAGTATTTGACAGCAATGGTTATTCATTCATATGTAGAGACCTAATCCTCTCTATGATAATTGATTCTGTCTGCACATAGTATTAGGACTTCCTATGGAATGGAGAAATAGTTGTGAAAATATAAATTAATACTTTTTGTGTTTAATTACTTAGTAAGACCAGCCATGCAAAAGGTCCTTTAGTAAAATACTTATTTGGGCTCTGCTGTTTGCTCTCTACTTTTCAGAAGGAGTCAGATTATGAGAGCTACTTTAGGAACGTTGCTGTTGCTGACAGAAGATCCCAAAAGAGGGAGTTTGAGTTTTCAGCTATTTGTTCTTGCCTCTATATCTATGTTTCACAATTTGAAAGTAAATGAAAAGGGTAACAAAGTTTATTTCTGGTTGACTTTACTGATGCATTTGATCCCATTTTACTTGAGAAGACACACTTCAAATTAGTCTAGCAATAACGTGTATTTTTAAGATAGAGAAAAGTGATCTGTGAAAAAGATCAGATTGACAGCTCTGGGAACTTAAAGCTTGTACTCGTTCAGTCAATTGAACATGAGCTATAACTGTGCAGTTTCCCCTCTCTTTACCCCATTAAGATGCTCCAGTTATTTATTAGAGAAATCCCTACTGGTTAGGATTTGTGTCAGGTCAGCGCTTGGCTTCTCTGAGGAGCAGCCCAACAGGGGACCTTTTCTTGTGGTTGAGGCGATGTGGTAAAGGAAATAATCTGAGAGAATTTGACCAGACAGGACATGGATTTGGTGTTACTGCAGGGACTGGGCTTCCCTCGACAAGCAGGGACCAGGGGTTTGTACTTCAGTATGGACCCCAAGCTAACATCACTGAATCTTTTCAAATTCACACTCTTCCTCCCTCTCACCACACCAGGCCACATGAAAGTACTTAAGACTCACATATGGAGGAACACTGAATTCTTAGGCATTTTGAATTAAGATCATTGACATAAATTATATATATATTTTAGGGGATTATCAATCCTCCAGAAATTACTTTTGAACAAATCTATTTACTTCAATAAAGCACCACTGACCAAAAGAGTACTGGACACTGGTATTTACTATTTTTTAAGGTTTGAAACACTAAAGAGCTCCAGCCATATTTCAGTTACTCTAAATATGAAATTATACTGTAGACTTAATTTCAGATAGGTCAGTAATGGCAGGAAACTATCAACACTTCTGCTTTCAAAATAATCAACGATAATTTACAAATAGGAAGAGCAATCAATATACAGGAATTGGCTTCATTTTGGGTAAATTGAAATCTTTGACCTGGCAAGGACTGATGCCTTGCTCTAAATAGGACTAAAATTTCCTATAGTAGAAGAGGTAGTCCAAATTCTTGCATTAATTTACCTTACAGTAGTAAGTATAAAGACATGTCAGTTTACTGGCATCAACTCACACTTGCAAGCTGGAGAAGAGGTTTAGCATTGAAAAGTCCCATAACAGTGAAGAGGTATATACTCAGACTGCCTCAAAGTCTATATAAGTTCTCTGTCTAAATTTTTTTTTCTACTTGGCACATAATTTTTAATGGTATTGTATTTTAATATGGTAAATGAATCTTAAACTGACAGAGTGATATCTTGACAATCCATGACAGTGAAAAAGTATTTTGAGGGCCTCCTGTTCTGGCTTGAAGTACCCCAATTTTAGCTGATATTCGGTCCTCCATGCTTCAGAGATCTTTTCTTTGTTTCATTTGTACTGGAAAAAATCACAGCTTCTCAGAAAAACGCCTTATATAGCCTGTCGTGCACTTAGTTTCCCTAGGTAGGCTCTCGCTGTGTCAGGGCCTCTGGTTTAATAATAATCCTGCAATTCTGTCCTGTAAATTTTCTGGCTTGATAGGGGCTTTGCTGATTAATGTTGTCAGAATGGGATGTGCTGAAAAACACCTTCTGATACATTACGTGAAAGGCTCAGTCTAACAGATGTACGAGATCAGTTTATTGTCATGATTTTTTACCAGGAAAAGTCAAGACTTTGGGCTAAATCAATGGTGCAATTTGTTTAATGTGAAGTTTGATTTTGCTTGAGTCAGACCTCACTGGTCTTTTCTTTCTCTGAGGCATAATAAGTTTCTTTTTTAAGAGTCTGATTTCCTTTATTTTTTTTTCTATATTTGCTTCTCCTGCTGTGAGTGAGTTATTTGAAGGATATTTATTCATAAAGTAGGTTCTTTCCTGCCTGAACTGAATAAAAATATCTTGTGGATTCTCCTGACTTTTTTGGAAGTATTTTGATCCCAACACTTTATGTACAGCAAAGGTCTCACAACCACTGAGCTGATGCATTTGCTTTGATGAAAATTCTAAATCTTGTGTTATGAAATATGGAAATGCTCTTGCATCCAGGCGGAAAATATAAAAATATTTAGTTTTAATATGCAAGAATGAAATCTGCAAAACCAACATTACATCCTTGCAGAAAATAGAGCTTTATACAGAAACATTGCATTCAAAGAACCTACTCCTGAATACGGATAAAAGACATGTCTATGATAATTTGTGTAGAGTTCCAGGTTATTAAGAAATTATATATGTAATTGCATATTCTGGAATGAAAGCTGTGGCACTACCTTTTTTCTTTTGCAACTGTTGCCTGGTTGTCCCTGTGCTGTTTACAACCAGTTGGAGGGAGTCTTCACGCTCTGCAAAGTTTTCCATGGTTTGTTGGGTGTTGGAGCTGGCAGTGGGGGTTGGAGGGGCAGCCTTTGTGATGAGAGGCTGGGGCTGCCCTGTGCCATACAAAAACAGTTCCAAATGGCTCCAACCAACTTACTCCAAGGCACAACTGAGCCCCTTAGCCAAAATGTTGGCACCTCAGAGCCATTTTTTGTCACTTGGAGTTTAATTGGCAATAAATGAAATTAATTTTCCCCAAACTGAGACTGTTTTGTCCATGATGGTAACAATTAAATGTTCTCCTCCTCTTTTTCTTGACCCATGAGCTTCTTAACCTTGTTTTCCTCTCCTCCTCTGTTGAGAAGGGAGAGTGAGAGAGTAGCTGGGCAAGCATTTGGCTGCTGGCCAGCCTAACCCATCATATCTGGACATGTGGGATCCAGAGTTTATTTGAACTGGCCTATTTATTTTGATTTCCCCCTTTAATTTTGAAGTTCAAATCATTATTTTCTTACAAGGCTGAATCTATATGTGTTTCCTCTTCTCTGTGTCTGGCTATCATTCTGAGAAGTACTTACCATTTCAATATATGCAGAAATAAAAGGGAGAAGGAACACTAAAAAAAGAAAAGTCTTGTCTCCAGATTGAGAGACGTTTTGTTTCCAAGCTTGTCTAGGGCCAAATCTCTCTTACATGGGATAGAAACCCACTCTTGATCTACTGTAGTGATGGTGTCACTGTAAAGACCATCATTAATGATATATAGGTCAAACGCATTTCCAAGGTATGTGAGTTTTAATGAGGCAAGACTGCTTCCACAAGCACTCGGCTCCAGAAGGACCCTGCACCCGCTCCTCAGTGGCAGTCTGTTGGTGTTGTGATCGGTGAAACCCTGTAATCAGACCCTGAGTGGACACTCACCATGTGAGCACCACGGGGCATCCAGCATATCTGTGGCAATTAGTCTTCCCCAGACTTGAGCAGGGGGGAGGCACCACTCTTTACTGAAAGTCATGTTTATGGGGCCAAAAAGTCATTCTTTCTTTAGTATTGCATCAATATCTTCATGAGGCAGCAAGTCCACATTTCTGTGTTCTCAGTATCTCAGTGTCTACAGATCTGTCCCCTGCAGCTCTCCTGGCTTCTTCCCAAGCTGAAGAGCTTCTCTCTCTGTCTGCTTTTCAGGTCAGAGAGCCAGCTGCAGTACTCACTCAGGATCTCTCTTACTAGAAAAATACTCAATTTGTACATATAACTTTTGGATTCTCATTGGTTCCCCTTAGACATTATAGCTGTGCAAGCTAATATTTAGACCCGAGCTTCTTTAATCTGTTTTGATACTCTGACCCTCAATCTTGAGATTTAGGATTTATTCTTGCTTCAGTTCCTTGGCTGGAACAACCATAAACCCTAATGAGCCATCACCATACTTCACTGTTGGGCACAATGGGAGCAAGATTTGACCTCAGCTTCACGTACCCCAAAGCTTTTTGCTGACATTCTCAGCACTCATTGGTTATGTTTAATTCAACAAGGAGGAGTGGAAGTGGATCTGTGGGGAGAAAAGGTGCCAAGGGCCACTTGTCCACGTGATGTCCACATGGTGGCTTTTCAAGGGTTTTTCCTTTTGGTGGTCTCTAGCCTAGTCCTGTGGACTGGAAAGCTCATTTGAGGCTGGGGTACACAACATATTCTTCTGGAGAGCATCTCTGGGGATACTTCACCTCTGAGGAATCTGGTTCATGTGATCTGTTGCTGCGTCAATGTGTGGAGGGCAGTGATCTTTGAGCAATTCTTGGCTTGAACTAAAATGCTGATGCAAATGTACCACAGGCTGTACATGAACAACTTCTCTAAGTTGTCGTAAAGGAACTTCTGCGTTTGCTATGTATGTAGCTATGACTCAGAGATGCTTTTATTTTGTTTGTCCTACTTTTCTGATACTCATCCTCACAGGCAAGGCGGCTGTATTTATTTGCTTCCAGAAACAATGCAGACAGAAAAGGAAAGCACAGGCTATCTTAATTTTTGTTCCCTTTTTAAAGCCTGAAAAAAGTTGAGTGCTTGTTCTGTGTGGAGGAAAACAATATGTTTAGCAACTAAGGAAAAGATAGCAAATAATGTCATAAGAAGTGCTTTGTTGCTTTGTTGTCCTACCAAAGTTTTCTTTATTAAGGCACCCTCTTTCCAAATATTTGTTATGGTCTGGCCAGATTAAGTATTGTAACAGATTTCTAGCAGAAGATAGGTGGTATGGGGGGAAAAAAAAGAAGGGTATTTTCTGCTGTTCTATGGATTCACATTTTAAAAAGGAGATCTGCTGCTCCTATAGATCACAGAAACATTTCCAAAGCAAGATTTCTCTGCAGAGATTTCACTGATTCTGAATAATTTTCCATATTTAAAAATCAACCCATCTCCCCTTAAAAACATGCTAGGTTCTTGTATCTTATGTCCTGGATGTACTGCTGTAAACTGCAAATCACCTAGCATGTTTGGAAGTAAGGTCAGCAGCAACTTTGTCAGCATCGTGGAGCTCCGTCATCCATCAGTAAATCTAGCAGTGAGGAGAATTTGCAAGAGTCACATATTTCTCTTCGACCTGCTGTGCTGGGCGTCTGTCACACGGCCCATTAATGGCAAGACATTGACACACTGTCATTTTTCACAAAGCTGTAGGTGAGCTATGAGCCAAAAGCAGATAAAGAGACAAATTAACTCATGAAGCATGTAGGACTGTGCCCATGATCAGCCTTCCCTGCCTAAACAGGGGCAAGACTAGGGCAATATTTCCAGAAAGTACTCATTATCATTCAAGTTTCTCAACACAGCAGTTTTGAAGTGTGGTTGCATAGTATTTATATAATGTTGTGTTAAGAGAAGTCCTTATCACAGACCTGAGACCTCAATTTGGAAAAATAATGGTATTGAATGTTTGATTAATGCTGTTCTCTTATACTGATCAATGGTAGTGCAGTGGAAGAAGCGTGGGCTTCCTCAATCAATAAGAAGGTCTTTCAAGCTTGCCAAAATAACTGCTATTGTTTGTACCCAGGCCCCCGTCTCACAAACTGTTCTGTGCAGGTGGACCTCAGTTCTTCACAGAGTTCTGATGACTTTCTTGACTACAGCAAAATGGAGAATTTCACAGCAGGATCACCATAAATCACTGATTGCTTGGAAAATGGGCTTCAGATCCCTCTGACATCTTGCAACAGGAATTGGATTTTATACTCTTTTAAAAACAGCATCTCTGCAGATCTAAAATATGTGTTTTATACATATTTACATTGTAAACTGAAATTTAAGAAGGGATATGAGGGAAGGATGAATTTCTTAGCAGATTCTGCCATGTCAGAATCACACAGTATGTGTGTCCTGCTTGATAGGAAAAGCTTAAACTGGCAAGACGAGCAGAGTATGTCTTCTGTACAGTCGCTATTATTCTGAGCAGAGTAAATTGTCTGTGTGTCTGAGGAGTCTGGACCACAGGTCAGGAGCCCTGTATGCTGCTTAGCCCTGTGTGCTACTTTGTGTGGACACACAAAGAAGAATTAAGAGCTGTACTGAGACTGACTTTTGGTTCATTAAAACTAACATTTCTGAGAAAGAGACAAATAGTTTGACCCTGCTATCCAAACCTTGTTTCTGTTAAAGCTGTATAGAGCATCCAGGAGAAGAATCACATTAAAGCAACAAACCTCAACCTGCTCTAGCCTAGGCTTCAGAAGGACTTTTTTTTCCTGTCCTAATATGGATAGTATGTTTAGTTATTTTTCCTTTTTTTTTTTTGTCTCTGTATTACCCAGTGTAACAAACTCATGATTCTTCTAAATAGACATTGAAAATAGTGAATGGAAGATGATGGCCAGTTTTGCTACCAAGTGCTTTCTATGAAGTTAAGATATGAGAAAAGAGAAGAAAAGAAGTATTCACAGAACTGAGGAAAAGAACAGGTTATTGTGCCTGCAAACATTTACATTTCTCTGCCCTATTTGCCAACCAATTATTACAAGAGAGTGTGGAAAACTGTAATTGCTACAAATATACTACAAACAGCTGTGAAAGCAAATTGGGTTTATTTCCTCAAGCCATAACTGGAAAAATATGTATTTAAACATGGGTTTGTCTCCATCTACAGAGTTCTAAAATGAATTCCCTCCAGATTTATGTGTTTTTTTGCTATATTTCCCATTTGTATTAATCAGATTCAATTATTTAGAACTAAGTCTTTAAATTCTGTTAATATAAATTTACCAGTCCCTGTGCTGTAAATTAAATTTTTATTTTATTTCTATATATGCTCTCTCTCTTACTTTAATGCCAAAGGTTTCTCTCTTGTCTAATGGCTATAATGAAAGCTTTTACTGCTAAATTGAAATAAAATGAGTTAATGGGTACCCAGTGCCCTGTTCTACTTAAAATGTGCATCAATTTGCAATGACCACTGCTTTGGGATTGCAGCATGTGTTTTGTCCTAGGCAAAGTGTAGCAAGAAGTGTGAAATTTCACTTTAAAAGTGCCTAATCTGCTCTTCTGTGGACCTATTTGTAGTTCATTTCACTTACTAATAATCATACCACACATTATTAAGTCACATAGAAATTTTCCATGGTAGATGATAGCTTCAGATTAACTTCTTAGAGTGTTATTGATAATAGTTTAGACATTCAGAAAAGGAGAATAAGTGATTTAATATAATTAAATTTTAAAAAATTTGCTCCTTTATGGTGTGAAACAACAGTAGATTTTTCCAAAGGAATACACCTATGGCCAAGTGACTTTTACTATTCCCAGATATGAAAGAAATAAGATCCTTAAACAGAAGAGAGCAAATTCAATTTTAAGTGTGTTCTTTTAAAGATAATGCTGATTTCCAGACCTTTAACTGTTTCTGAATCCCTGATTCTACTTATTATAACATTTTTTGTGAAACTGTAGTGTGGATAGGATTTTGTATAATACATGTAAGCAATTACAGGGATGAATTCAACTTTCCAGCTTGGTATCACTTTCAGCAGCAACAAGTTTGAGTCCATTTATTGTCAATCGTTTTTAGAAAGACAGCACAATATATTGCCACTAACATTCAATGAACACTATTTGCAAGTAAAATATTGCACTCTTAGGAACTCTCGGTGTTTTTATTTTTTTTTTCTTTTAGGAAATACGTATGGTAATGTCTCTGTTATGTGCTGACAAATGATTGCTATTCTTTTCAAGGCTTGGAGGTTTGCTGAAGAAGGGTGGATGTGATTTGTGTGCTTCACAATAACCTCATCTTTAGGCAAAGGAGGCAGAAGGCACAGTGTACCTCTATGCTAATCTCAGGATGGGCCCTGAAGTAGCCTATGACTCCATGCTACACCAAGAGTCCCCTGCATTTAAATGTCTAAGGCCTTCTGAGCAAATTCTTGAGAAGCAAAAGAGCATCTGCAGGAGAAAGTCATCAAAGGGCTTTGAACCTGGTCTTACCACTTATACCTGCAAAGCTGTAGTTAACCAATCAGATGCTCGTTCCAGACAATTTAGGAGGCCTTGGCTTCAGAAGATCTTGCACCTCACCAAGTCCCGCCAGATCTTCCAGCTGTCACTGTAATGTCAGAGAATCACAGAATCACAGAATTTCTAGGGTTGGAAAGGACTGCTGGAGGTCATTCAACCCACCTTCCAAGGCAGGGTCATCTAGAGCAGGTGACACAGGAACATGTCAAGGTGGATTTTGAATGTCTCCAGAGAGGGAGATTCCACGAGCTCCCTGGACAGCCTATTCCAGTGCTCTGTCATGCTCAACATAAAGAAGTTCTTCCTCATGTTGAAGTGGGACC
Source organism: Neopelma chrysocephalum (assembly GCF_003984885.1). Lineage (NCBI taxonomy): Eukaryota > Metazoa > Chordata > Aves > Passeriformes > Pipridae > Neopelma > Neopelma chrysocephalum. Next base: position 25,446,238 of record NW_020897689.1, read on the forward strand.
CCTTGTGTTTTCGTTTATGGTCATTACTCCTTGTCCTGTGACTGGACACCACAGAAAAGAGTCTGTCACTGTCCTCTTGGCAACCACCTTTGAGATATTTATATGCATTAATGAAATCTCCTCTCAGTTTTCTCTTCTCTAGACTAAACAGGCCCAGCTCCCACAGTCTCCTCATAAGAGAGATGCTCCAGACCCCTCATCATCTTCATGGCCCTCCACTGGAGCCTCTCCTGTAGCTCTCCTTTCTTGTCTTTCTTGAACTGTGGAGACTAGAATTGAACACAGTACCCCAGATGTGGCCTCATTAAGGCAGAATAGAGGGAGAGATCAACTTGCTCAGCCTGCTGTCCACACTCTTCCTGATGCACCCCAGGAACCCATTGGCTCTCCTGGTGGCAAGGGCATATTGCTGACTCATGATCAATTTGTCATCCACCAAGATTCCCAGGTCCTTCTCAGCAGAGCTGGTCTCTACTAGGCTAGCCCCCGACCTGTACTGATACCTAGGGTTATTCCTTCTCACGTGAAGAGCCCTGCACCTTACTTTGTTGTCTTATTAGGTTTCTCTCTGCCCAACTCTCCAGCCTATCAAGGTCCCACTTAAAAGCAACATAGCCTTCAACTGTATCAGCCATTCCCCCCAGTTTTGTATCATCATCAATCTTACTCAGCGTATGTTCTATCCCTTCATCCAGGTCATTGATAATAAGTTTAATCCAGTTTAATAAGACTGGATCCCCCATTTATCCATGGGGAGTGCCACTGACTGCAGGCCCCCAACTGGATTCTACTCCACTGATCACAACCCCCTGAGCTCTGCCATTCAGCCAGTTCTTGATCCACCTCACTGTCCATAAATCTAACCTACATTTCTTGAGCTTACCCATGATGTTATGGGAGACAATGTAAATAGCCTTGCTGAGGTCAACTTAGACAACATCCACTGCTCTCCCCTTGTTGACCCATCCTGCCATGCCATCATAGAAGGCTATCAGATTGGTCAAGCATGATTTCCTCTTGGTGAATCCATACTGACTTCATTTCTTCTCCATGCTTGGTGATGACCTGCCACGGCCCGAGGGGTATCTAGGGGAAAGGGCCAATGAGAGCTCACTCTGCACTGTGGCAAACTGTAGCCAATCAGCAGCAGAGGAGCGGGAAAGCAGGGGAGAACAAGGAGATAAACAACTTAAGGCGGGAAAACCTGAGGGAGAAGAAGGGACAAAATGGAGGGTACATTAGAATTTCATAAAAACCAGTAACAAGCAGGGGTACAACAGTAAGAACAGATAACACAGTAGAACTGGGGAATAAAACAGTCAGTCCGGGATGTAAGAGTCCATTCCATGTGTTCAGAATCCATTCAGTTCCCATACAATTCTCTCCACTTCTTGTATCTCTCCCAATCTGATAATTGATCCTCCACATCTCCCCCTTCTTTATTTACTTGCACAACGTTGGCGTTGATCGATTTCAGGAACAGCTGGCGGAAACAAACAAAAAGACAGGGCAAGCAAGTGCACAAAGCAAAAAGACCACCCACAGAAATTAAAGCCAAAATTAATATTCTTCTAAGCCAATTAGGAATTGATGGGAATTTAAGCCAATCGAACATCCCATCTAACCCCTCACTGTGAGACTGGTGAATGTCTTGGACCAAACTTTTTAACTGATCAATGCTTTTATGGATCGATTGTGCATGATCTGAGAAGTTCATGCAGCACATGCCTTCAAACTCTTGGCACCCATGTCCGTGTGCCAAGAGTAGGAAGTCTATGGCTGCACGATTTTGTAAACTGACTTCTTTCAATTTCTGTGTGTCTGCTAACAGTCCCTCTATCGCGGTCGTGGTTGCATTAGCTTCCTTCGTGAGCCAGCAACCGAGGTGGGTGAGGAGAGATAACGCATGGGAAGTTCCTATTCCTGAAAACACACCAAAGGAAGCCCAGTAATTTTTTATCTTAGGCCAAATGTTAATATTGGAATCACAGTCTGCAGGGAATGGTAAGGGTGGTGGAGCGGTCCAGGAAGGTGGAACAAGGAGAGGAGGTGTTTTGGGTGCTGGAGCAGCAAGAGGTACTGGGGGTTTGGGAGGTGTAGGACGAGGTTTTGGGAGGACTGGGCGTTCATATAGGACAAATGTTCTTTTGGTTCTGCTAATTGTTGACGAAGGAGAATTTGGAGCCTGATCTTGTGGAGAGGAGTCTGGGAGTTGAAATTTAGCCGGATTAAAAAGGGCAAGTTTTCCTACTGTGCAAGGTCCGCCTTCTGGGTATGCAGGGATTCCCTGCCAAGCCCGGTCCCCGCACAGGAGGAAAAACCCTTGGGGGAGTTTTCTCCACCTCGGTATTGTCTCCGTGGTCACCGCAGTGATCACGGAGTGGTTGCACCAGGAAGAAGGAAGCTCGCGATAGATGGGTTTATTAGCAGAGACATTAAATGGGGTAAATAATTTGGGTTCTGTGTAGCGGTGAAACAAGATGCAGGTGTTAGTAGGGACTGAACCAAAAAGATCGATTTCTTGGGGAGGGTCAAAAGAAAGATGGGTGCGAGAGACAGCCTGAGCAAGAGTAGCGGAAGTAAAAGGAAGAGGATCTGTAATTCGGGTGAGTGGTAAAAATGCATTCCAATCGTTAGTAGAAGAAATGGGGACACCTACGAGACAGGTCTGAAAAGGGTTGCCAGCGCCCGACTGGGCCAGACACAGAGTGTCTGTTCCCGTAGCTTTTGCCAACGTTACCCATAGATTTTCATTTGGTTGGTTCATCCAGTTCTTGAGGGGGAACGATGTGGAGACGTCGGTAAGATTCAGGGTTATGATGACGAAGGTGGAGAGGTAGATGGTCTGCATGTCTCGTCTCGTTCTTGATATATCTTTATTCTTCTGGTTGGGACCCACTTTGGTCCTGTTGGTCCTGCAATGCATGCGTACCCTTTCCCCCATGTAATCAGGGGGAAAGGGCCCGTCCACGATTCTGTTATTACATCTTTATACATGATTTTTGCTTTTTTATTATTTGGTATATCTTCTGATTTAAAGTGCTTCTCTACGGGACTTCTGTCTGTGTGAGTTTCTTGTTCCTCTACTAAATTTAAAAAATTTAGTACATACATAACTTTTTCCAATCTTTCTTGGGGAGTTAGGCCAATACTCCCCCTTTTTTGTTTATTGAGTAAATTTTTGATGTTTTGGTGGGCCCGCTCTACTATACCCTGTCCTGTGGGGTTATGAGGAATTCCAGTGGTATGGTGAATTCCCCAATCATCAAAAAACTTTTTCGTGTCCGCAGATACATAGGATGGTCCATTGTCAGTTTTTATTTGTTTGGGGACTCCCATCCTAGCAAATGCAGACAGGAAATGTTTCTTGACATCTCTGCTTTTTTCCCCGGAATGCGCGGTGGCTACAATCATTTTTGAGAACGTGTCCACAGACACATGAACATACTTTAATTTGCCAAATTCGGGTACGTGTGTAACATCGGATTGCCAAATTTCTAGTGCTGACAGCCCCCTGGGATTTGTCCCCTCTGGAACCAGTGGGGCAATTTTTTGGCAATCGGGACAAGCTTTTAGAATTTCTTTTGCTTGAGTTAATTTGAGGCCGAATTGTTTTTTTAGCGATCGCGCATTCTGGTGGAAAAATTCATGTGAAATTTTTGCTTGTTGGTACAAATTTGGGGTAACCACCATACCTGCCAAATGGTCGGCGATCTGGTTTCCCTCAGCCACAGGACCTGGTAGAGCAGTGTGGGACCTTGTGTGGACAATATAATATCTGAATTCTCTAATTTCTATTAGAAACAATAATTTTTTCAACAAATTAGACAATCTTTCATTGGATACTTCTTTGAGATGCGAATTTTCAATCCTTTTGACAATGCCCACAACGTATGCCGAATCAGAGATAATATTAATGGGTTCTTTATTGAAAATTTGGAAGGCGCGAACAACTGCTGATAATTCTACGATTTGTGGAGAACCTTGTACTTTGTGAATGTCTTGATGCCAATTATTCTTTTGTTTCCAAACAATTACCGCATTTCCAGTTCTCCCAGAGCCATCAGTAAAAATGGTTTTTGCATTTTTAATTGGTAGGTCTGATTGCATAACTTTTAGTTTTAATGGAATTGGAATTAGTCTTTGCAAAAACGGGCACGCCGGGAGGTGAAATTTGACTTCTCCCGGGTAACCCCCGATGGCGATTTGGAAGTCCGTGGAATTTTGCAGCAGTTGTTCCAGATGTTCAGAAGTCAGCGGGAGGTAGATGTAATTTGGTTCCTCTCCACTGAGTTCTAAACATCTGGTGCGGCCTTTGAAGATTAATTTGCCAATCATTTCTGCCAATGTTACGATCGTTTTGGAAAATTGGTGGGGGAGGAACAACCACTCCCACAGACAGAAGTCTTTTCCATCAGTTGTGAATTGTCCCAAAATGGCTAATGGTTGGTGTCTTTCTCTGATGACTACTAATGAGGATGGCAGTCCCTCCATCCTTCTGTTGGATTGCCTCTCGGATATCTTTGTTTCGACTGTGGTAAGGGACCTTTTAGCGTCTGATGTTAAGAACCTGGGGGAGGACAGATCTGCATCTCCTTTTAGGAGTTCGAACAGTGGGTGCAGATCACCGGTTGTGATCCCCAACACAGGTCGGATCCAATTGATCGCTCCTAGCAGCTTTTGGAGGTCATTTAAAGTTCGGACCTTTTTGTCAATTTCTACTGATTGTGGTTTTATAGTTTTTGTATTAATTTGGAGTCCGAGGTACCTCCAAGGTGCTTCTCTCTGTATCTTCTCAGGGGATATTTCCAATCCATTTGAATTTAGAGCCGAAATTGTGGCGTCCAATGTTTGTCTGACAGATAATTTGGTTTTTGCGCAAATCAACACATCATCCATGTAATGGAAGATGATTGATTGCGGGAATTTCTTCCTGATTGGTTCTAACACTTTTGCCACAAACATTTGACAAAGTGTTGGAGAATTTTTCATCCCCTGGGGAAGCACCTTCCACTGGAATCTGCGATGGGGTTCACAAGCGTTGATGGCAGGGACTGAAAATGCGAACTTAACCGAATCAGCCGGATTTAAGTATATGTGGAAAAAACAGTCCTTAATGTCGATTACCACTAGGGGCCATTCAGCAGGGAGCATAGATGGTGAAGGCATTCCCTGCTGGAGGGCTCCCATTGGCTCGAGGACTTCATTTACTTTGCGCAGGTCCTGGAGAAATCTCCAGGCACCTGAGGACTTTTTGATGACGAACACTGGAGTGTTCCAGGGACTGGTGGAAGGCTCCAGATGTCCTTTAGCCAATTCTTGATTAACTAGGTCGTTTAAAATTTGCAGCTTTTGTTTGGGAAGGGGCCACTGATCTACCCAAACTGGTGTTTCTGTTTTCCAGGTTAGTTTGGGCAGCTGCAATTGTTCAGTGACCCCCTCTAAAAATTTTCCTCTGTCCCGAGTGTGAGTTGCCACTGTTCCATAGCATCTCTTCCCCAAAGTGTGACTGGTATGTTTAATACATACGGTTGTAGGGTTGCAGATCTGCCCTCTGGCCCGTAGACTGTTACCACTTCACGGCTCCTGACAGGGTGCTGGACACCTCCCACACCGCTGACCCTTGTATCTGTCGTGTGGGCTGGCCAGCTATGTGGCCAGTCCTTGGAGGCGATGATGGTGACGTCCGCTCCCGTGTCCAAAAGACCCTCCACCGTCACCCTCTGCGGGTGTCTAGACAAGGGGAAGAGAACGCGACACGTTAGTAGGGGTCGGGAGGTCCTCACTGAGGTTGCCCAATGGACCTCCATCAGTGAGTCTTCTCCTCGTTCCTCTTCCCATGACACCGCACAGAGGAGATCGTCAGTGGGGATCATTTTGGCCACCGGGAAGCGGTCCTCTAGCTGTAAGGGAGGAAGGTGGACAGTTAGACAGATGGCGATGTTGGAGTTCGTCAACCCTGTCAGGAGTGTGGGAGTCACGAAAATTCCCCTTGCCACAGCCGAAAGATGAGAGACTATCAAATATATGGTATTTGTGTCTATTTCTGCAGATGGTGTAACTTTAATTATTTGCTCGCATTGACTTAATAAGGGTAATGGGTGTGTAACGGTAAGGGTTATCCAATTCAAGGGAGTACATTGATTTTGAATTTGGGAAGGGACGAGTTCTGCCGGAGGTTCCCCAGTTACGGGGTGGCTGGGCGCGGTGTTTGGCGCAGGATGGAGCGTAGTTGAGGGGCTATTTGTGTCCTCGCGCCCCCCTGAGCGCTCTGCTCCCCGTTTCCCGAATGCTCGCAAGAGCATTGACGTAGGTCGGGCAGGGAGCTAAAGGTGACTCTTCTTTTTATGCTGGGAGATTTTCTGGGGGGAAGGGGTTCACCGTTTATGTTGGTCACCGACCTACAGGCCGATGACCAGTGAAAGCCCTTCCCACACCTCCGGCAGAGGGATTTGGGTACATTAGATAAATTAGGTTCCGAAGCAGTTTTTGGGCAATGTTTCTTAAAATGTCCTTTTTGACCACAATTAAAACATGTTTGGGGTCCAGTGAAGGCGGCAGCCAATAGACGCGCTTTATGAGAGTTAGAGCCAATGTTTTTACAGGCTTCTATCATCTCAACCAGAGAGGGATCTTTTAGCATTTTTAGTGCTTTTTGACAATCTTCGTTAGCTTTTTCAATTACCAATTTATTAAATAGAATTTCCTGGCTTTCTTTTTGATTGACCTGTCTTTTAATTGCTTCTTTTAACCTTGTTATAAAATCAATGAACGGTTCTTTAGGGCCCTGATTAATGAGAGTGAAAGAGGGTGTCTGGACGTAAGCGTCCGCCACCCTCTTTACAGCCTCTAATGCCAATTCTTTAGTAATTTCTAAAAATTTGGGTTCAATTCTGGATTGATCCCCTCTGGTTGAGTAGCTTCCTTCCCCATAGAGCATGTCTATTGCCTGCCGCACTGGGATCCCCCTTCTCTCCATTTTCTCATTGACATAGGTTACAATTAATTTTTTCCACTCAGCCTCGAATACCGAGGACTGGATGGTGGTGAAAAGACCATTGATAACCGCTCTGATGTCATAGGGAATAAGCAGGTAGGCTAGGAAGAAGGACTCCAGGAGACCGATCGTATATGGTGCTCCCAAGCCATACTCAACCATGGCTTTTTTGATGTCCTTTAACATGGGATACGAGATCGGTCTCCATTCCGGAGCCTTCCCTTCTTCCAGGAATATCGGAAATGCCTTTAAAAACTCAGTATCATTAGCCTGGACAGCTTCCTCCCTGAAAGGCTTCCAGATGTTGGGCATCTCTCTGTGCCTTTCAGGGGATCGCTGTGTGTGGCCTATGTCATTGTCCGAGTCATTGTCGCTGTAGCGGCAAGCAGGGTAGGCCTTGTTGTTATGGGCCTTATGGGCGCGGCCATATTGCCGGAAGTCGGCCTTGGCCTTTGGCCTAGCCCCGCCCCTCACCTCCCCTTTCCCCCCGGAAGGTGACCTCTCAGGGGAGGAGGTGGAGCTGGAGGGAGTGGACGAGCACGTGGGCGACTCAGGGGAGGGGTCTGTGACACGCGCAGGGGGAGGAGGAGGTGGTCTGGAGGGTGGTGCCATGAGGGTCCGCCCCCTTCTTTCCCGCGCTGATGGTTCCCGTGATGCTTTTTCCCGCCTCCGTCCCGCGCGTTTCCCGTGTCCCTCCTCCTCGCCGCCATTTTGTGCTCGTCGTGGTGGTGTCTTCTCCCTCCCGCCATCTTGTGTGTGCCGCGAATGATGTGACGCAGTTGCTTTTTCTCGTTTGGTAGCCAGTACATGGAGGCTGTTGTTCTCGTTCATCATTTGGTGCTGTAGCACCATCAGAACTAGCCTCCAGGCTATTAATGCCTTTTTTGCCTTTCGGTCCCCCTTTTCATTATCGCGCCATAGGCTGTATCCTATTGCTTGCCATTCTTCGGCTGTGGTGTCGTCAGTTAATTTATGATTTTTATTGTCCAGCCATTTAGCGAGCGCCTTGGCGGATTTCTTATCCAAGGGGTGACCGTGCTCAATAATGAAGTCTTTAAGGCGCCTGTATACGAATTTCTGGGAGGTGGACAGCGTAAGTCCCATTTTCGGTGTTATGGAAATCCTCCCTTTTTTGTTAGAAATGTGGGGGTGTTGGTGTTGGGGTGGGTGTGGAATGTCCCCAGCTGCTCACCTTCTCCGGTGCGTCGACCCGTGCAGCTCTGCAGCCCACAGTCGTCCGTCCAGCTGGGGGGACCGGCGGGACGATCACCTCTCCGGCGATGTCTGAGCCCAAGTGGAAGCGCAGGAGTTCCCTCAATATGAGGGACCTTCAACTGTGCCCCACGTTGGGCGCCACTTGCCACGGCCCGAGGGGTATCTAGGGGAAAGGGCCAATGAGAGCTCACTCTGCACTGCGGCAAACTGTAGCCAATCAGCAGCAGAGGAGCGGGAAAGCAGGGGAGAACAAGGAGATAAACAACTTAAGGCGGGAAAACCTGAGGGAGAAGAAGGGACAAAATGGAGGGTACATTAGAATTTCATAAAAACCAGTAACAAGCAGGGGTACAACAGTAAGAACAGATAACACAGTAGAACTGGGGAATAAAACAGTCAGTCCGGGATGTAAGAGTCCATTCCATGTGTTCAGAATCCATTCAGTTCCCATACAATTCTCTCCACTTCTTGTATCTCTCCCAATCTGATAATTGATCCTCCACAATGACCTTTAGAATGATCTGTTCCACCACCTTTCCAGGGAGGAAGGTGAGGCAGACTGGCCAGTAGTTTCCTGGGTCCTCCTTCTTGCCCTTTTTGAGGATGGGAGTAATGTTGACTTTTCTGCAATCATCAGGTACCTCTCTTGTTCCGCATGATTTTTCCAAGAATGATAAAGAGTGGCTTAGAAACAATATCTGCCAGCTCCCTCAACACCTGTGGCTGCATCACTTCAGGGCTCATGGATTTATGGGTGTTAACTTAACTGATCTCTAACACAACTCTCTACGACAAAGGGGAAGTCTTTCTTTCTCCAGCCTTCATATCTTGCCTGCAAGGGTCAACCTCAGCAGTAAGGACTGAGACAAAAAAGGAATTTAGTAATTCTGCCTTCTCCCTCTCTTCTTTTATCAGGACACCCAGCTGATTCAGCAGCAGCCCCACATTTTTGCTAATCTTCCCTTGGCTGCTGATGGACTAGTAGAAGCCCCTTTTTCTTGTACTTGATATCCCTTGCCAGACTCAATTCCAATGTCCACCTTGCTCAGCTGAGCTGTGTAGTTTTACACAGCCCTGTGTTCTGCTCTGGTCTCCACTTAGACCTGATGCATTTGCCAAAAACTGAAGCTTATATTTTAGAGAGAAAACATTTACAAATATACAAAGGAGCTCAAATAAAAGTTTTCAACAGTTTCTTCAAATCTGGACACTTATTCACAGACATTGGAGTTTGTTATGTAGCTGATTCTTTAGAGACTTTTTGGTGGGAAAAAATACGAAGCTGATTGTTTACACTTCAATTTGTGGAAATATATGAGCATGTAGGTAGGTTTGTATTTTGTGGTCATTTTTCCCATAAAAAGGTGTCTTGGCAGGTGTGCTATAAGTCTCTGAAGAGCCTCTGTTCAAATGCAATAGAAAGATCTTCTTCACTTGGACCTTAAGAACATATTTGTATTAGCTAACAGATGGTTCTCTGCTAACAAGCACATCTAGATGAATCATTTATTTAAATCTGGGAAATAAGGCATAGTTCTTTGAGTAAATTATATATGACCTATCGTATTCATTAGCCTACCAATTATGTGGTTGGCTGACACATTATCTAATGATGTATTAGATGATTGTTGTCCATCAGTGGATCGATACATCATTTAAAAGATGGGACTTTTCTGCATTATTTAGCCATAACTTTTAGCAAATATGTTGTTTAGTGAAGTCACAGGACAATTTACGCTAAATGATATTTGACTGATTATGTTGTGATTTCCAGACTGCTTTGCACAGCAATACTGCAGAAAAAAAAATAATGTCCTTAAATGCTTGGTCTGCATTTCTTTATTGTTATCCTTTTCCTCCTCAGTTCATAAGATACACTTCCATTTAGGTTTATGCTTCTGTATATTTACATATGAAAACAGAAGAATATGGCACCACTTGAGGAAAATAGACCAATCAATGAAGCTCTTGAGATGTTATGCACATCTCATTTCTGCATTCCAGGACATACAGTCCTTCCTTTTCTTCGTTGGAAGAAAATGAAATGCTAATTAAAATCCAACTGAGAAGACTGTACCCTTAAACAAATGAAGTCTGCCAGATACCTTGGGATGCCCTTTTGACTTACCATGGAGATCAAATTTTGATTCCTCTGATAGTTCAGAGGGGAAAGTGACAGACAGTGTCAAAAGAAGATCACACTTTGTTCACTTTTGGAGTTTTAAAAAGTGTAATAATATTTTTTCTTTTCATTATCCACAGGAGACAAGAGTGAGACTTGATCTCTTGCCTGAATGCCTCCTGGCATTCAGCTCTCCTCCCAGCAATTAGTAACTCCTCTCCTGATACCCTGTGCTCAAAGGAGAAAGTCATTAAAGATGGCCATTTATCCAGTTTCACTAACTTCTCTTCTCCAGAGTGCCAGTGTTGCTCTGAGGCAGCAAGGCGAGGATCTGGATCCAGCCTATACTGAGCAATGGAGTCAGGGGATGTCTCTTCCAGGACAGTTGTTTTATGCCCTGAGGTGCAGTGGCACTGCAGAATGACAAAATCACTGTGTCCACTTTTAGGAAGGGAACTTACCTACGAAGAGGTATTGGAGAAAGTGTTACTAACATGTTCAGAAGTTTTTCAAGCACATTGCTGAACAGAAAATGCAGTGTTTCTTCAGTTTTGATGGGGTCACCAGGTGGAATTCTTGGGGACACACACATGACAGTCCATTAAAAGGTATTCTGCTGACAAAGGTCCAGACTGTCATTTCTCCTTCATAGCAGAGCAGCAGAGTCCAAGGATAAAATGCTCCTGTGAGATTCTCCTTGCAGATGCTGCTTTCCCTTTCAGGGACGAGGGCAAGAAATGCAAGGGGTTAATTCCCTTGCTGGCCTGGCCAGGAGGAGCAGTGGAAACCAAGAAAGGATTGGAGAGACAAAAAGCATCAAGGCAGCCAGGGATGCCCACTGACAGTGTGGTCAGGGTCAGAGGAAAGAAGGAAAATATATACAAGAAATGGGAGAGGATTCTGAAGTAGGCAAGGATCACATTAATATCTTGCATTTTTTGAGCCCCATTTGGTGAAATAATAATAAAATTACATGGTGCCCTCCAAAGTGTTAAGTTAAATTCCTGTCCTGAGACTGTCTTCTGCAGCCTGCATCTATTTTCTGCACAGAGGAAGAATCAGAAGAGTTCTGTTTTATGTTTTCAACTAAACCCTCCAATTTTAAGTCCCACATGTGGATAAATACTCATCACCTCATGCCTGTACAGTAGGGGTCACAGTGCTTTTCTGTCTCACTGTGGAACAGGAAAATCCCATTTCCTAAAAAGTGCTAAAGCATACTAAAACCTGCTCAGGTTACTTGTAAATGGTTTTTCTTCTGTTCCAAGTAGTGCCGTGCAAACCACTGCTATATTCTATAAAAAGAACCCCTGAGTCACAAGTCAGTTACTATGAAAAAGTAAAACTCCTAGAAACACAGAATTACAGACGCACAGAATGACTGTGGCTGGAAGGCTCCTTTGGAGATCATCTCATCCAACCACCCTGCTCAAGGCTGGGTCAGTGAAAGCAGGTTTCTCAGTGCCATGTCTAGTCAAATTTTGAGATTCCACAACCTCTCTGGACCATCTCTTCCAGTGTTCAACCACCTTCACAACTAGAATGTGTTATTCTTATGTTTAAATGGAATTTCCTGTGTCCAGTGCCTCTTGTCTTGCCTTGTCACTGGACACTACCAAGAGGATCCTGGCTCCACCTTATTTAACTCCCATCAGGTACTCATACATATTGATAAGATCTCCCTCAAGCATTGTCTTCTCCAGCCTTAACACTCCCAGTTCTTTTATGCTCTCCTCATATGTCCAGTCCCTTAATCACCTTCTTAGCCCTTCACTGGACTCTCTCCAGGTAGTCCATGTCTCTCTTATTCTTGCAAACCCAGAACTGGACACAACTGTCCAAGTGTGGCCTCACCAATGCTGAAAGGATCACCTCTTTTGACCTGCTGACAATATTTTGTTTTATTCAGCTGAGGATGGTGTTAACCTTCTTTGCAGCAAGGGCATGTTACCAGTTCATGTTCACTCTATTGCCCCTCAGGACCCTCAGGTCCTTTTCTGCAGGTTGTTTTTTGTCCAGTTGATCCCCACTGTAAGTTGTTGCCTGGGGTTATTTCCCCCCTTGATGTAGGACTTGACATTTCATATTATCACCCCCAAGGGAAGGAGTCCATGGCATGCCCATCCATTCCTTTCACATGTATGAATGTGGACAGTTTTGACAGAGTCAGGGTCACTAATTTGGTGCACAGGACAGTGGGCAGAATGAAAATAATCCATCTCTTTTTAGCCTGAAACCACCTGTTACATAGCTAGATCCTCTCTCCTGCATATACTTGGCCTTGGGGAATCTAGTGAACCTGTCACAAATTAAGGGTCACTAAAAGAGTTGCTGGTGGGTGGCTCTGCATGCAGGAAGCTTTCCCTCCCTCCCATTCCCCAGCAGTAGGAGAGCTTCAGGAAACCCAACTGTTTGTGAGGAACCCACTTGAGAGTGAGAGACTTTTCATTGCCCCACAGCTCTGAGACAAGTCCTTATAGTCCAACATTTCACAAAGAACTCCTTCTCACCATAGACTTCCAGATACTGATTTAAATTTGCATGGGTGGGTTACCATCCTCTAGGTTGTTTTATTGAATTTTTACCCCATAGTGGCTAGATAAGAATATACCGTGGCCTTCATTTAAGATTAGGCTAAACCCAGTCTTGCTCTTAGAGACTAGAAATCAGTGCCGAAGTCTGTGAGGCTGGCTCAGAAGACAAGACCGTTGAGAGAAATTACACTCAAGATTTGGAAATTACATATCTGAGGTTTTTCAGGAGCTGTTTTCAGTTTGTTTGTTTCAAGGAGGAGAATGATCAATTTATGCGTAGATATTTCTTATTCCTTAGGTCTCTGTCCTGGAGCTTTTTAGGTTCTTCTTACCTTCCAGCTCCCAAGCCCTTGGGCACTCAGCCACCCTCATCCCTCCCCTGGGCAGGCTCTACAGTAATTATGCTCTGTGATCTCTATCCTGGTGCTCGGCCCTGCAATGTCCACTTTACTGCCAGTCCTTGAGAGGCTGTTACCTTTCAGTAGCAATTTTCAGTAAATTCAGCCTCGGCTGGCTACCTGCTTATGCTTTTCCCTCTGCAAGCCAAGCCAGGGAGACTGGCAGTTTACCATTACAGAACTCTTGCCAAATTCATGGTGTTTCTAACTCCGTTAGCAGTGATAATAGGAAATTAGATTCAGTAACTCAGGAGGTCCCTTCCAGTACTACATTTCAGATGAAATCTGCTAGAAAAATTTCAGACAAAAATCCGTTCCAGACATCTCTGGTATTCCCATAATTGTTCATCTGCTTGTATTGGGATTATGACTTCCTTTTGAGTAACTGCTGTGAAAGGCTGCCAGTCATTTCAGGGTAGCTAATGGCAGTCACTCAAATAGTTTACAATTACCTCGAGGTATGTCTATAAATTTGAAAACAATAACAGCTGTATTCTCAAATGTAGCATCTTTTCAAATCACTGTAAGTAAGTGACTGAGTCAACAACGTACGTTGAAAGGAGAATGCATTTTCCAACTGTTGTGGTTTCCATAGAACTGATGGCCAACTCAGTTATAAAGTAAATTTGTATGAATTTTTAATTTTTTTTTTTAAAGAAGTGAGCTATCAGAATTCCCCATTTACCTTTGGATATTTTTATTTTTTATTTGGCCTCATTAGTATTTTCTTAGTTTAAAATGTTGATTCTAGTTTTGCAAAGAAGACCACATAGTGGCAGCTTACTTTCATCCTTCGATCAAATAGAGCAGGACAGGAATGAATCATAAATCATTTAATCACTATATTAACACAAGTTCGGGATGTAAAGTTGTGTATTCCACTTTGGTGAACTGTTTACAAAGATAGCTCAAACCAGTCTATTCCCTAATAAGTTCCAAGACTGCACAGATGCCCAGACCATGGTCTCTCATGGATGGATGCCCTTTTTCTCCATCAACAGCAAGAGATAAAACCAAGAGGCACCATCTGAATGACAGACCCATCCTCACCCAGTGGCCCAGGAGCCTTAGTGCCCGGCCCTTGCTTGAGCTTCATTGTGATTACACAGTGCCTGACCTTGTTGACTTGACCTTCTTGTGTGCCCTTGGACATTTTCTTGTCACAGGAAACATGCCTGGTGGCAACTGGGGGCTGGACTAGGGACTGCCACTGGATCTGCTCTTCTTGCCTTGTTTTGGCAGTGGGGGGACTGCACCCTTGCTTGAGGGGCTGTTGTCATCCCGTCTCCAGGGAACTGTCCTATTACACAATTTAGTCCAGTGATCAAACACTAAGTAATTATGTAAGTGAATAATCAAATCTTTTCCTTCCTAAACCTTTCTTAGCTCCATAGAAATGAATAAGAAGTATGCTAACCCACTGCTGTGAATATTGGCTACTGAGGTATGCGATATACAGGCTAATGCATGGGGCTGCTGGTGAACATGTGGAAAAAATCGGCCTCAACAACAAAAAATAGAGAGATCAGGTTTATGTCTTTTTCTGTAAAATTCACTGCTTTTTCCGTGCATGATGTAGCTGCTCAGTATGCTGACTGTTTACTAATTGAGTGATTTAATTGCAGCAATGTCTTCTTTATAGTTTCTCTTTAATTATTTTGTCTTTTAACAGAGGTAGCTTGTCTGGTCATGAAGCTAGTGACAGTGGTATTGATAGCATGAGATACTTAATGTCAGCTAAATTCTGACATTTTCTCTGGCTGTGGTTCATAATTCATAGAGCACCATTCATTTGAGTTTGTTGGTCCATCTGCTGTATTTGTTCTCATTCAAACTCTAAAAATTAGAACACCACCTTTAACCACATGAATACTGATATTCCTAGAACTCTTCTTTTTTTTTTTTCCCCGAGTTAGTCTGATCTAATTCAAATACTGGATAAATAGCTCTTGGCTAAATGGCACTTTGTTTGCAGTCTAAGTGCACACTAACGTTTGTGTTTCAGTTACCGTAACACTGTAGTCACATTTATAATAGATAATTAGTGGGTAAGCATGGGGTTAGTTTAGCTTTAAATATTACCCTTGTTATTATATATTCATTTTTAAAATTAAAATCTGAATAAAATTGATGTCCCTATTAGACTCTAACTAGAAAAGATCCAGCACTCTCTGAACACTGCCAACCAAGTTTACACTAGAGAAACAACAGAATATTGTTTTCTAATTTTTGTTTGTTTGTTTTTTTCCTGATGTTTCTTGGAACTACTTGGTTATCACCCTTAATTTAGATCTGTTATTCTGAGTGTCTTGAAGCTATGGAAGTATATGCTAGGTTTCATTTGTTAATAAAAAGTAAATTTAGGATAGACAACACTAAGTGCTAAAGAAAGGAGATACATCTAGGTTTTCCAATGATTCATAAACTCACTTAGTCTTTTGTTTGCTGCTGGAAACATTAGAATAAAAGAAAAATGCAAAGGTGGTCTGAGTGGATGACAAAAAGGGAGAAAACATGTTTATGAGAAAAAGGAAAGGAAGGGAACAAGGGTAAAATGTGGTGGGACAGGACAAAACCCAAATTGTGGCTGGAATGGCTTCAAATTTTTAAGATAAATTCACAAATAAATGGTCCAGATGGGAATCTGTGATTAGAGTGCAGCTCTGTATTACTGCACTAGTAAAGAGTGACTCATTCTACGCATTATAAAACTTCAGCTGCCAGAAATGAATACATTTTTCCTATAAAAGTCCTCACTAGGCTGGTGGTTGGCAGAGTTCTCTGCCCAGGAGAAGAGTGTTTAGTATTTAATTTCTATATCAAAAGCAAAGTTTGGCTGGAACAATTGCAGGTGTGTGCTGGTTCCAGTCAGTTCTCAAGTTCTATGTGAAAACTTCGGTGGAAGTTCTGCCAGTGCAGCACCAGCTGAGCAGTGAGGAGCTCTGTGATGGATCATTCTCCCCCAGGCTCTGCAGTAGCAGTTCAGAGGCTGTAATGAAGTCACACATAGACAATCAATGCTATTAGCAGATATGCCTCTCATGTGAACATACTTTCTGCGTTGCTGTCCTGTCCCCTTCTGTCCATAAGTGACTTCAGACTTCCACCACTGGAGTGTCAGAGCTGTCTTCCGCCCCTGTTCCAGCAAGTAACATCCCACAAATGTGTCATTACTCATCCTTTATTATTCAGGAATCTGACTTTCCAATAAGTCTATCATTCAGAGAACAACTGGGTCGATGTACATAGGTTCATTTCAGCACTCCTCATCCAAAGCCCCTCTGTAATCCTCACTGTGTAAGATACCGCCATAAAGTTTGTCTTTCTGGTCTGAATGCTGTAAATATCACAGTTTGAGTTCATGCTCCTTGCTCCCCAGTGGAATGATATTGGCTCCACGGGGTAAGAACTACGCGGTTCAGAAATGAATTTGTACTTCTTGATTTGCAATAAGTATCCCTAAGAACAAAGCTTCAGTTCCTTTCCATCCGCTGTTCCTATTCTCTCCTACTCAAATGGTGTGAAGCAGTTTTCCTGACTTCCTTGCAAACTGTCAGGGCCAAACTGATCTTGATTCTTGTAATTTGGTGCCAAAATACGACATCAGCATCAAGAGGAAGCAGAACTGGGCATTGGACAGAGTAAGTTTTATGCAGTGACTAGCCACTATAGAATAGTTACTTTGTCACTATATTCTACAAAAGGTTTTAGTGTGCTTCAAGATTTAAAGTAAAGAACAAAATTTTGCCTTGAAAAGAATAACTGGACTGTGTCTTCTGTTTGTACTTCTTCAGATTCTGTATAAACATTCATTGATCTTAGCTGGGCACTTTTATTGCTAAAAATGGAAGTATTTGCAGTTAGGAAAGCCACATTAGACCCCCTTTTTTTTTTCATTTCTAGAATAGTTTGAAAGGCATCCAAGAATAGAAATATGCTATATTTAGATTAAAGACAATATTGAAATGATCTCTTTTTATTCTTGGACTAATTTTGTGTTCCAGTGGTGTACCAGTACCTCTGCTTTTTGGTTGCCTGTGATACTAAGATTTGCAACTTTGGCATCTGGTTTCTACTAAAGTGATCCTAATTAATAGGCATTGTCTTTTACCACTGGGAATATCTTCATTTTTGTGAGATAAACAGTAGTTTAATGTCAAATTCCTTATTGATTCCATTTTAAAACTCCGGTGAATTTCATAAGACGTTTGTGTTTTGGTTGACAATTTGACTGTGCAATTAAAACCGATCAAAGATAATTCATATGAGATTAATTAGTGTAAATATAGAAAGTTGTGTAGTTGTTTCCACCAACAAAGAACGTTTTAGCTGAAACTTCAATTGCCACAACTTTGCAAAGAGTTGATTTTCATGAAACTCTAAGAGGTGTAGCATGTGTTTGTAAGCACACAGCATGTTCTGCCTTCCTCCTGTTTTTCTGCCATGTACTGCCTTTATAGGCAGCTTGCACACTACCCTTGAACACCCAACCTGGATTAAGCTTTTGATATATTGACTGACTATCATAGTTATGCCTGAGCTGTGGTTGTAGGCTCACTGTTTTCAGGGTCCATGAGCATGGCCTTGAGTTATGGAGATATAAAGCCTTGATCTGCATGATGACAAATGGACAAAAGGATCTCAGTCTGAAATTTAGATTCTCAAAACTCTTATCAACCGTCACCTATCCATGATATTCCTAGAGATCACTGTTCTGTTTCAAAGTTATATTTCTGGGGGTAACACAGGTTTTGTCTCTGGTTGCACAGAGAAGTCTTCGTCTTGGCCTTGTTGGACAGATCCCAGTGGCTTCTTATACTTGACTTTGTCAGGACTAGACTCATCTCCCAGGGCCCATCACATAGTCCATTGAAACACTTTGTTTTGCTGCTTAGAAAGCACCTTTCCATCTATAACAGTGACTTCTCTGCTCAGCAGCCCACAGGACATTTTGAGAAATGCATGGATCCCAGTATAGGGATATATTTGGCATAAACCACAGTTCATGACTGTAACAAGTGTATCTCCATTCTCCTTGGGGGGTGAGATTGAAATCTCACTGTTATCCCATTTTTCCCTAGCCATCTGGAATCAAAATCAGGTTGCACTCATATGTCAACGACCTTGGGAACCTCCAAAAAATGAGAACTGTTAAGTAGAATCCAGTCTAAAGTGACTTTTGAGTTAATATCCTGCTCGTGGGACTACCAAGCATTTTGTTTAGTAGCTGTTTAACACAAATTACGGAAATTGTCTGGGAACACAGCAAAAAACTAAAATCCTTGTCTGTCCTGTGTATATTTCTAGTCTTGTGAATGCTGCATCTTTCTCTGCTGTGGAATAGTTAAAAAAAAAAAAGTGAATTAGAGCAGTGTGCGGTGGCTCAGTTCTAAGAAGCAGGCTGGCTGACCCTTCCTAGTAGGACAGAAATGGAAACATATCTTGTATCAGTGTGCCATGTTTTGTGTACCATCCAGTTGAGGGACATCCAGCTTGGCCCTATGAAGGAAGTGGGCAAGAGTCCCTGCAGTGAGGGTCAATAGCTATGATAGCTTGCCAAATCACTTCAAAGCAAAAATGCAGAAACACCCTATGTCACCTAGATGCAATTTTATTTCCATCAACTGCAAGTTGTGTCAAATTAACTCTGCATCTCATACAAAGTGAGATTTGATTTGATCAGATCACAGACTGCTGCCATATACTAACCCAGGTTCTGATTCTGCTTCTCAAGTGCTGCTTGTTGATGATGTTAGGTCAGGACCACCTTTCCTGTAATTTCCTTTTCTCTCTCAGAGACTGTATGAGCCTGTGGATGCTATGCATAATGAATTTCTTTTGTACAGTTAGAACTTTATGATGACCCCTGCAAACAACCCTCACTTTGCATTCCCTGCTGTTTCCTGTGTCTTCTGAACTATCTCCAACTAGTTTGATGTCACTGAGGCTCAGGCAGAGGAGCCCATTCTCTATTATCATGTAGCCTTTTAACTGTTTTCTCATTTTCCAGGTTAATATTTTGTTCTTGGATCTGCACTATCACACATTTCTCACTGATTTTGTTCAGCTCACTTGTAACTTCAGATGTTCTGTAAAACTGTAGTTGTGCTTATAGTATCTCCACAACCTCAGGAATGTTGCACAAAAGTTATCTTTGCCCCACATCTTGGAAATTTTTTTGTATGGTTCTTTTCAGCACAGTAGTTATAATCTGGGGCAACAAAAATATTTTTGTTTTGTTTTGGTTTTGTTTTTTATTTTAGTCTGCTTTTATCTAACAGTCCAAAAATCATTTTAGGCACTGCTGTAAATCTCATCAGGTGCCAAAGTGGTTCTTTTAGCTGTCTAAACCCCTTTTAAAATCTGATTGCATATGAATATTGTTTGTCCTTTCTGCTAAAAGAGTCAAAAGGTTTTATCTACTGCCAGCTTCTCTTGACTACTTTGTAGATCTCATTTTATTTTCAGAAATCATATACCTATAAATCAAGAAGACAAATTAGTGCAAGTTCCAAACTATCCTGCTTCTGCTAACCTGTTTGTTCACAAAGGCATTCACAAAATAATAGCCCACTATTTAAAATTAATTCCTGTCTTCACAGCTGTAATGGATGGTGCTTGGTTGCCCCAAATCAATAATATCTCTTCACAAGTTTCATATCACCAAATAACTACATGGAATAACAATCAGAATAATTTAATTTAAATGGTTACAATTAGTACTGGAGATGAAGCTAAGTAAAGTCCATTGATTGTTTATCAGACACTGAGATGAGATAATTAAAGCATGCTCATTGACAAAAGTGATAGATAAATTGCCAGCATATTAGTATGCAGCTACTACATTTAATCTTAATTAATAAGCAAACTAATTTTTAAATTTCAGTGACAAAGGTAAGGAGAAAGACTTATCTGAGATTTTTACCTCAAAACTAGCTCAAGGACCCTGTAGGAGTGCTAATAGAGTAGGAATTTGTTCTTTTAGAGGTTACAGTCTGCGTATGGAAACCCAACGGATTCAATACATAAAGAATCCTTTTCAGTAAATATCCCCTATATGCAGAAATGTTTCAAATGCATGTTTTATGTATGTTTTTTCCCTTGTCAAGACCTTCTCTTGTAATCATAGAATCATTAAGGTTGGAAAAGACCTTTAAGATCAGCAAGTCCTGCTGCCAATGTAACACAACCATGTTCACCATTAAACCATGTCCTCAAGTGCCATATCCACCCTTTTTTGAACACTTCAGGGATGGTGACTCCACCACTTCCCTGGGCAGTCTGTTCCAGAGCTTTACAACTTTTTCTATGAAAAAATGTTTCCTAATATATAATCTAAACCCTCCCTGGTACAACTTCGGGCCATTTCCTCTTGTCCTGTAGGAGGAGCTTTGATTTTTCACATGAACAACTATTTAAATTATGGGGTTCTTGTAACCCAAAATTAACAAAAATGCATAAAAATCCTTTCATCTATTCTAAAACAACTCCAAACCCAATTTTATGTATACTAAATTCTGGAAATATAAAGGCAGATGTAAGCTCATTATAAAAAGCATTTGCTGAACCTTCCATGCCTTAGTCTTGTAAAACTTTATTCTTTATAATAGTACTGCTTCTCTGAGGAGCTTTTGAGATCAGACTCTTTGCTCCCACACTTTTTGTTCTGAAGTTGACTCATGTTTAAGGACATTTACCTGCAAAATAATTCAGTTTTCCTTTTTATTCTCAGGAGGTGAAGAAGATCAGGAAGGCCCTGGATCTTTTTCAGTTTTTGCTCAAGTTATTAGAAGAATTCCCGCTAACTCAGGCAGCAGAGGAACAAAACCTAGGAGAAACTTCAGCAGCTTTTTTGTGGGTTCTGTAGGGGACCCTGGGTCAGGTGGTGGCATGGGGTAAGAAAGATGGTGTCTCTTACCAGCATTGCTCTGTGACAGGCACTCCTTACAGGAACGCCAAGAATTTTGAAGTCATCGAATAAATAATTTATAGGAAATCATTTGCAGTGCCTAGTCATTCCCTAAAACACTCAAATGCATGTCTTTAATGGGCTTATAAAGTTGTGATGAGGACAACCACTGGAAAAAGTCATCAGTGCATAAAAGGGCAGATGATTTGAGCTGGCTGAAGACTGAGTTGCAAGATTCTTTTGAGGAATACTTCTACAGAAGAATACTCTTTTTCTTCGCACTCAATATTGGGAATAAGAATCCCCAGGAGCTAAAAACCCCTCCTCTCTAATTTCTTTGTTTCAGTTCCCTTCAGTCCCCACATTCTGTTTGCCCTAAAAGAAGAAAAAGGAGTGTGAAATAAAATAAAATATAAATAATCTTTGCCTTTTCTGTTTATAAATATCTTGAAATTTCTGATTTTTATTTCAGGATCACATTCCTCTGACAATTTGAATTTAACTGGGAAAAAACAGCTGAAATAAGCTGAGAGGGTTATTTACATCCAAGCAAGGGCAAGATCCTTTCTATGTGCCACTTCCTGCGGTTCTGTTTTCTAATTAAAGAAAAAGCTAACACGAGTGAAGCCACATGCTCACGGTGCATAATTTTTGGAAAGACAGCAGCAATTTAAAAGAAAATTTCACACCAGCTCTGAGACTCATGTCAGATGCTGCCTGCTCGCTCTAGTTCATGAAGGCCATTTATATTCTAAGTTTAAAAATAACTTGGTGCTGGCACATTCCATTAATAAATTAGGACTAGAATTTTATGTTTTCAAAGGATATGGTGAGGTATAAATAGACTTGCTAAAATTGTCTGAAACTCTGTTTGAGTGTTTCTCTTTCACCTGCATTTATTGCAAGCTCGTGTTCCACTGTCTGCCTTCCCATTTCCGACTAAGGGTCTAACTCTGAAATCCTGTCAGCATGGTGATAGAAATTTTGAAGACATTATCACCTGGGAGAAGATTTTTGGTGAACAGGACTGCCAATAAACCCACTCTCCACCTCATTCAAGGATGGAAAGGTGCTGGTGAGGTCTCCAGATGACTGATAATTAATTGTCTTGTGAGGTCATGGTGTCTAAATGCCCAACTGAAATAGCTTTGCATGCTGACAACTCAACAGGCACACTTCTACTTGCAGTGTTTTTAATCAATGCAGCTCCTTGCTTTTTGGACATGTGCCTACACCACAGTGAACATTTTAAAGCTCTGCTTTCTATTTTAAGGTGAAAAATAGTAGATAACTGCTCTAACCTGACAAATGCCAGAAGCACATTTCTGTACTCAGAGAACAGGTTTCAATTTCATTCATTTTGGTCATGTGAAGATCTGAAGCTGGGAAAAAACCCAAAAGTCCTCAAAAGTTCAAACCAAACAGGAAATTAACTATTTGTGCCCCAAACAAAACACAAACCAAACCAAACACAAAGACAAACAAACAAAAAAAGGGTTTTCTTTTCAATAAACCACCCGGTTTGGAATTTTGAAACATTTCATTTGAATCTTGACCTGTTCAAAAGACATTCTATTTGTTTTCCTGTAGGAATTAAAATATCTCAAAAAAATTCTTGAGACCAAAAATTCTGTAACAAAATTCAGTATTCTGACAATTTCTAAATGCTGAAAAGCATGAATAGCAAATTTTCCACCCACTTTCACGAAATGTTTTGTCTGAGATGTACTCCTTCAGCCTTCACAAGGTGCTTTTGTTCAGACTTCTGGTACTGCACACCGGTTTTATGGATGTGAGTATGACTTCACTGGGCCTTGCAGATCTACCTGGTCTGAGAAATGTGGGAAGCTTGTATACTCCTGAGTGACTGAAACAAATGGTCCCACAACACTTTTCTGTTGGTATAATTTATCAAACTGATGGCTTTCTGTTCTTAGAAGTTCCAAAGTTTTCCTTTAGAGACAATTTTCCCTTGAAAAGTACCCACTTACATCTCAAAAGCTACAGAGAAGAGATTAAAGTCAGTACAGAGATACTGATAAAAGGATGACCACTGATCAAAGTAAAAAACTGTCAATTAGTATAGCTGATTCTTCAATAATAATTACATCATTCAAAATTTCTCCCATCCTTTCCTAGAAAGGGAGTTAAATTGGCTGCCTGCGTTTTGGTCTCTTTGCCAATCTTTCCCTTTCATAATCTGAAGAAATGTGACTACTTTCAGGCTGGGACAAGGTATAGGACCAGTGAAAAGAGGAGTCTCCAATCAGGGTCTTTATCTTTTGTTTTGTACATTCTGGGCAGTGCCAAGATCCCAGGAGGATTTCTAGTAATGTAGGTTGTAGCAAAAATCATAAATACTTCATCTATATACATTTGTAAATGGAAGCATTTTTAGTGAGTACCTATGAAAGAAAAACAACATCCTGTGTTGACTAACATAAGTAAGCATGATATAAGTAAACATAAATCGTTTCCTCTCTCTTCATAGGAAATTTAAATCTTTGTTCTGCACATGCTTGAAAAACAAAAAAAACCCCATAGTCTTACCAATATGCTATTCATGGAGTCACTGAGCAGAAATACATGTAAGTGCAATTATGGATGAAAATTTTTAAATTCTACATGGCAGTGAGTCAGCACAGCTTGTACATCACCTGACAGACCTTAGTTTTCCCTTGAGTTTCCTGTAGACATTACCTGTAGCTGGGATTTAATGAATATTAGTTAGGTAAATGCTCTGACACTTCGAATGACTACATCCTGGTAGACCCCAGAGTTGTTTATACTCTGTTCATGATTAAAGCTTCCCATCAGAGGCCTCTTTCCTTTTAAGAAAGGGTTACAATTGAGGTTTCCAAGTTGTTTTAGGATCTATTTAGGAATCAAGTACAATATGGTCTTTATACAATCCATTTATAGTATGGTCACTCATTTTCCTATTAGTAAAAACATAGCAGTCTCTATGGAGTAAGTAATTACTTTAAAAGCAGTCCACATAAGATGTTTAAATGCATCTATTTGCATATCTAGGGCATATATGGAGCTCTCTGAGTCTCCAACTTGCACGTGTTTGTTTTGCAGATGCAGCAATGCAGTAAGACTGCAGTTGTGGATGGGGTGTTGGGTCTCTGATCTTACTCTCTATTTGGGTTTAAATGCAAGTGTGTGATGATTTGCTTGCACTTTTGCAGTTATATGCTTTGCTACCACTGGATGTCTTGCGAAGTAATACACAGGAAGTACCTAATCAGCCACTGCAGTGGTTCCTCTGTTTAAATTTAGCTTGGAGCTCTTATGTCCTCACATGCAGATTGTATCCCAGATACTCAGTGTCTGGTTTTTGTTACAGCAGTTTGGGCTATAAACAGCTTCCTTTACTCTCTATGATGTCAAGAACAGAGTTGAAGGGCATGAGAGGAAGGTAAAAACTGCCTTGAATGGCTTTGTGTACTATCTGTTTGTCCTAAATAAAAACAGAGGGCTGACAAAATCATGTCTGTAAGGTTTTGTAAAGTAAAGTGTTACATTTTATTTGTGCCAAGAAAAAGGTTACAGTTCAGAAATATAGCACTCTGTGTGCCCATTTAGTAGTAAAGATACACAAATAGTTGAAATTTTCAATGCTTCTTTTATACATAAAATGTATGTTGAATGAGGGGATGTTATCTTCATAGGAAGAAAAAAGTCAGTTTCAATTCATATTTTGACCCATTTTATGTGTCTGGTAAAATGCCTTTTTATATAAGAGTGCTCCTGTAATGTGTTTCTGAAATCTGCCACTTTAACAGCAGAACAAAGTTACCTGAATTCTGGTGGGTAGTCACCCAGCCTTTCCTGTGCTTGCAACTTGTTGCTGCTAGCTGCAGAAAAAGAAAACTAAAGACTGAAACTAACCCCCACCCCCAAAATAGTTAGGACCTCTGTAGGTTATGAATTCTGAAAGATGTAGGTAAGAGGAGAGAAAGATAAAAGAACAAAATGAAGGAACATTTTTATTCTGTAGTAAGTAAAGGAATTCATTACTATTTTCTTAATCTCAAGAGTTGATCTATAGGCCCTTAAATCTCTAGATTAGGGAGAACAGTTACGTCTAATCAAACTATTTCTGGATCTACGTGGAGAGTTTATTAATATGCAAAGAAGAAATCAGTAAAACCAGGGACCTGCAAGTTTGTCATACATTCCTTTTGGTTTGTTTATTGAGAAAAAACAAACAGGAAAAGATGAAAAAATTGGCAAAAACTTTTGGTTTTTCCAAATATTTCATGGCAAAAGTCAGGAGATTAATTTATTTGAATTTACCTTTTTTATGGGTGAAACGCTTGATATTTTATTTCACACCTTCTGAGTTGTGTGGAAATCTAGGAGTATAAACATTATGAATGACTTTCAGAACTAAAACATAAGCCATCTCTTTAAATCCTGCCCTTTTGACTATTATATTGTTCCTGAACCCTTTTTCAAAAGAAAAGTAAACAACACGTTTTGAAGGAGCATAACTGGAAGCTGGAGAACAAGCAAACTGCTGGCTTTTTTTTCCCCCTCCACACTGTTTAGCAGATGTCATGGACTGAAACTGGGTCTGCACAATCTTTGCACAAAGTCACCCAAGTCAAGTACCACACTTACCTCAGTCCAAAGCAGACATAACAGCAGTTGTATTGTAGCTAACTACCTATGATGTAACAAGAGTCATTAGCTTATTTGGGCAGACTCAGTACACAGAACGTGCCTTATTTCAGAGGCACCTATTGAATTCTTGGTAGGCTCCTGCCTACTGGCTTTGCAACTAAACACCAACAATGTGTGTCATTGTCTCATCGACAGAAAACTCACCTCTGGAGTTTGGGACAGAAGAATCTCATCACATTAATAAAGACAGCAATAATAATGCACTACTACAGTTAATAGTAATACAATAGTGTAGTAGTTGCGGTGGTGGTAATAGCAACACTGGCAATAAATTTATAACAATAAGAAAAAGAGCCTTTTCCAGAATCTTAGTGGTGTGAATTCTTTTAAAAAGGAAATTTGAATCAATTTTTACAAGATCGTATGCCAAGAGTTATGCCTAGAAGCCATTGAGTATAACCCTGTGTGGTTTAGGCAGGGATGTGGCTCTCTCCTTCCTGTGCTTTTAGAGGGAAGCATATTAGTGGGTTTTAAAGAAGTGCATTATTCAGTGCTCCCCCTTCCCTCCGCTCTCTGCAGTAACAAGCTGAACCATTTCAACCAGGGGAACTGTTTCCTTTCTCCTTACCAAACTGTGAGGGTGCTATACACACCCTGTGTATGAGAAATGTAGTTCAAGTCAGAAATCAACATACTTCCCAGCTCTTTGTGAGGCATTGTTTCCTTTTCAGACACTAGTCCAGCATCCTGAGTGGTTCTCTAACTGCTGGAGGGAATGGGCACAACATTGTTTGCTGCAGAAGTAGATGCTAGATGATGAGGAAGAGGAAATTTATTCAATTTTCATTGAAAATACAGTGTTTCCATTTTCCCAGAAAGCTGTTCTGCCAGTTCAGTGGCGACCAGCATCTCTAAAAATAAAATGTATACAGTGTAATGACAATGTCATTAGGGGGAATACAGTCCAAAATATGCATGGCAATTTCTTCATTGTTACTTCTGCTTAAAAAGGAGAGTGGCTGAAGACACATTACAAAGTTACAGGCTCATCCTTCTCTGTCCTTAGCATTCCATGTTGAAGTCAATGGTTCCCTTTGCCAGACCTAGGACTCCAGAATAAGCATCTGTGGAGCTTCATCTGCTTTTCCTTCTTTTTTTGATACTGATGTATGTATTTGTGTGTCTGGACACCTGGTTTACTCTATGGCATTGCTACAAAATTGTAACACCAGTCAACTTTCTGCTCATAGCCTTTATCAGTTCAGTGACAACCTGGGAACCCTCTCTGTAACACCTCTGGTATCTGAGCAGGAGTATTCAGGTCGTTGGGACCACACAGTGTGATAAACGAATTTTTCACCTGAAGAAATTGGAAAAGTAGCAGGAATTTCTCTAGCCCAAAGTTGCATTATTTTTTGCAAAAACAAACAAGTTTTCAATTAACTTGCACATAGAAGCAAAAGAGAGCATGTTTACTCATTTTCACTTATAAATAAGGTACTTTGAAGAGAAAGATTGCTCAGCATTGCAATATTTTTAAACTTTATATTGCCTTCAATATTGTCCCTGTGTTATACAGTACATGAAGAAACCATATGTTTTATAGGAGCAAATAATATGACATAGCAGGGAAGATACTGGCAAACCTTTTGCATTTAGTCCTTCTCATGTCCATGAAACTCCTGAAGAATTTCGAAGGATTGTAGAAATAGCTCATCTCAGTCAGCAATTCAATGGTTCTTGTTACACTTTGCTGGTGTGTTCTTAACAGCTGACCAAAATCTTAGAGAAAAAGATTTGGAATGGGACTAAAAACTTTGGAAAGCTATTGTTCATGTCCTCATATCACATTTGTCTTTCTGCCTCTGTTTTCTTAGTCTTTACTATTCCTATTCTCTATATGGTCCTCCTTACGCACCGATCAGCCCACTCCACTGCATGCACATGCAGAGCACAAGACAACGTATCATTTATATCGAAAGAATGAGATTTCATAACACTCCTTATCAGAGAAAATGCCTCTTCTGTTGAGGAAATTTAAGCCTTACCATAATCTACAGCTGAAGAGTTGTAGCTGACAGGTATATCCTGCTGTATGGAGGAAAAGTTAATCAGTATTCTGTTTCTCAGTGGCACAGCAAACTTGCAACATGTTTTGAAAATTGCCCAGGGCACAAATGAGTGCTTGGAAATAAGGCAAGAGACCTAAACCTGTTCCCTTGCAAACATCAAATTATGCTTAAAGCAAAGTAGCCTGTCTCTGTTTAAGGTGAGAGGTTGTTTGCAAAGGGAGCAAGTGTAAGAGTTTGAAATCCCACAGCCATTCTCTTTCCAGTAATATAGAAAAACAGGTGCAATTATTAGTGATTTAAGCATTATATCTGCATGAAATGCCAGGGATGGACAAGGTAAGTAGATGCAAGAGGTGGAGCGGCTGTGAAAGCATCATGCACAACTGCTCATGCACAGGCATATCTGCTCCTGCAGCTACTTGCACTTCCCACTGCCAGGAAAAAAGAATTCTTAGTTCTGACCAAAGAGGTATTTAAAGCGTTCAGATCACCATCTGCTGTGAGGTCAAGGTCATAGTATCTGCAGGTCCCTTTTACAATTTCTTGAAGCTAAGCTTCTACTGTGGACTGTAGTGGTGTTGGGCTGGTGATTCTCCAGTAAAACTCTTAGGACTACATACCCTTCTGATTACCAAGTGTTACATTTCACCCAAGAAATGTAGTTTGAATATGCTCACTTCTGACGAAGTAGCACCTATGAGAGACTGGTGCAAATCAAAATAAAATTATTTCCTCCGTGTAGCTGGTTATTATACCCCAGAATTTTCCATTTTATAGGTTTCAGGAGGAAAAGGATGATTACTGTTTTTATCTTTAGTAAAGGTGCAATCCTGAGGATTTCCTGGTGGTATACACAACACTCTTAAATAAAGCAGGGTTGCACTTTAAATCATTGTGCCAAAACCAGTCATTAAAAGTGGGTCTTTAAGTAGCTGAGAACTACATGAGAAAACATTCTTAAGACATAAAATAAAGGAAAGGTATGCGATGCAATACCACCATTATCCCTGACAGTTAGACTTTATCATAAGGTCTGGTGTATTTCTTAATGCTTCAGCTGCCAAAGTTGTGATTGATGATACCTAATGGAGCTGAGGAAAAAAAACTCTGAGGCAATTTAATTAGAGGTACGATAAGAAAAGGATTTAACCGTGTCTCTCAGGCATAGGGTTACAAGACGTGCGCGTGTTGCAATTTATGATACTGTCCAACCAATTCCAGGTTTTTCCACCCTCTGGCTTTTGCCATGATCCACCCCTGATCCACCCCTTGGGAATTGGGGCTAGGGTCATTTGAGACCACCCACTTCATCACTTCGTCTTCCTCGGAGCACAAAGGGCACATGGTTGCCCAGTTCTTGACTGTATTCTGCAGTTCAGACTATGGATTAGATGTTCTCAAACAGAAGAGGCCTACCTTGGCAAGAGACTAAACATTCTAATGGAATTTAGGAGGATTGATGTGGGGAATTGGGGTGAGAGGGTTGGGGAATGTGTGTAGTTACTGGGGTAAGGGTAAGGGTAAAGGTAGAGGAATAAATGCTGCTGCTTCTAAAACCTACACTTTCTACATAACTACTTATAAAACTTATAAAATTAGAAAAATCAAAAAACTAAAAGGACCTTAAGGCAACATTGAATGAGCCAATATCCATATATATGGTAAAAAGTGTACACTCAGGTTTCACTTGAAAAAAATTGTTTCTGAACTCTGCCTTTGAGGATGAGAAGTGCAATACAGAGACACCTTGCAATTTCAAAAGCAGAAGAAAAACATATAGTTATAGACTATAGTAACTTAAAGTGCTTGGAGCATTGTTAAATTGTTGAATTAAAATTAGTTTTGTTTCCCTACTCTGTGAATTCTGAGGTTGATAAAATGGGATTTTGGTTGATATCCTAACTTCCCCACATACCACCCTATGTGACCTTCAGTATCTCTCATCATCTGCTTGCACCTCAGAGATCTATAAAACTGGCTTATGCTTCCTTACTTCATAGAAGAATTGTGAGATCAAATTGTACATACACGCACACTCCCTCTATGTATTAGATAGACAGGTATTGCAGTGTAAGTGAGTGAAGAAGAATCCAAATAGACCATACTGGTTTTTACTTTTAAAGTTTAGAAGCGTGGTCACATATTCTCTCACATGAATCTAAAGAGTTTTGTCAGCTTCTCTTTATGAACTTTCTCTCCTTTGCTGCCTGCTAAGCTCTGGTTTCATTTAATATTGCATTTTTGCTCAGAAAATTATTAGACAATCCAAGCCAAATATCCAAGGCTTAGAAAAGGCTTATTTTTCTTATTGTGTATGAAAAATGATGTAACTTTTATTTGTCCCACACCACAGGCTTTTGTGGTGTCTTATACCTGATAATCATGGCAGAAATATTTTCTTCAGTAGTTGCCTTTTAGATTTGTATTTACGGTAATATAGAAAGCACCTAATTTAGACCAGGAATAAAGTTGATTACAAGTTGTTCTGTATTTGCATGAAAGAATTCTTTAGTCTTCATAATTGTCAGGAAGAGCATTAACTTTTGGGATTTCACATTAAGAGAATACTAAGAGTCTAATCCCTGTTACATGGTTGTTTCCTCCTGTGTATGCTTTAAACATAGTTGAACAGCTGTAATTGTTCAGTCATAATTGAAATTGTAATTATAAAATGTTAATTTGTAAAGATTGAAAATTACGTGAAAATTCTAGTTAAAGCTCAATTTTATGAGTCCTTCTTCATTTCCGCTATAGTGTCTTATTGGAGTTTCCAATAAATTCATCATGCTCTGACTCCTTGTAGCTTCCCTTCAATTCTGCTTCATTATCTTTCGTACTGATGATACGTTCCTAAATAATTAATTCCCACTCTCACTTATTGCGATGTATAGCTGTCTTGGAGAGAGCTCTGTATGTTTACTCCTGTTAGCCTTTCCTTGGGCATATGGCCACACAGTGCCAGCCAGGTACAGGACTTAGAGGTTCAACTTTGGAAAAAATCATGTCGGATTGACTGTAGCCGGGGTTTCTTCCCCAGCTGTTGATCTCTCTTCCTCCTAACAGGCCTTACCACCCTCTGAAACAGAAATGCTGAATATATATATATCTCTCTAAGTCCTTCCAGCAACTTTTGGATGTCAGACTGCCACCTTCCCCTCTTCTCCCTTGTCTTCTTGAAGGGAAGATCAGCTGGCTTTCTAACTTTATTTCCCCAGGACGAGCTATCAAGCTCTATCTCTACTAGAATTTTTGAGGAGACAGGCAGATCTTCCTCTGGAAGTAAAATTATGTGGAGTTGAACAAAACTCCTAATGGAGAGACAGAGCAGACACTGGCTTTATTTCTCAGTAGTGCATTTCCTAGCATTGTTGATCAAGTCAGTAAGTGGACTATGTACATAATATGAAATGAACTCCATTTTTGAAAACTGTTTTTTGGAGCTGAATAATTTCTATAACATGAATATGAAATAAATGTCTTCTCTTGTCAGTATTGGCTCAGTTTGAATGTTATTAAAGATATCGAAGTGAAAAACTCCAGGATTCATTTTCATTGTTTAAGAGCTGCTTAGTAGTCCTATTTCCTTAATAGATTTAATTCTTACTTAAACCCCAAACTTTTTAATACTCATGTACAATATTTGACAGAACAAGACGACCATATTTTAAAAATCTGCCTAACAGAATAATATATGAATTCAGAAAATTTTATGCTAGTAAATATTTTATTTTATTAAAGCTGTTGAGCCGATCTTTACATTAAATTCTACCAAACATGTTTCTCCCTAGGAGATGACCATTTAACTTATTTAGAAAAAATTGGCTGTCATCTATAAAAAGTATTTTGTGGAAGGTTATTGTTTTTCCTTTTGTTTCTAAAGAAAGGTGGAAGGCAGATTTAAATCCTGCTGTATTATTGCAATTCTTTTTGGTTCTCAAATAATGGTGTCTTTAGTAGAAAAAAAATAATTTAGGTCTGTTATTTTACATTTTCTGATGTGTAGAAAGTGCTTCATGGAAAGTAAAAATTTAATTAAAACTGCAAATAAGTCTAATCACATTTAATACCTGAACTAAATAGTTGCATTATGCTATTATTTTAATGCTTCTTTTCCAGTTATCCTGTACCAGAGGTAGATGAACACTTATGAAACAGTGTGTAGATCTCATGTGAATTTGCTTAGCAGCTTGTAAAATCCTGATTTTTATGTTTTTAAACAGATTCACATACATTATATGAAATATCCCTACTTTAAATATTATTACTTGTTCATGTAAATGTGATTTTTGTTTTCATGAAATACTGTATGTGATTTCAAATTTCTGATGTTTTTTATTATTTGTATTATCATTTAACTGTATTACTGTGTTTCAGGATATAATTAAATTTTAGTTCAGCCTGGTGGTCACAGAAAAAGTGGGAAAATAAATCTTGCTGCAACGGTTGAATTAATATGGAATAATATGTGAGAATCTGTGTACAAGTCAGTGCTTTCTGATATTGTTGCTCTAATTTTTTTTTAATGTTTCTGAAGCTATAATTCAAAGACCATTCTTTTAATATTTTGTGTTAACTTTAGTGAGGAATGTATATACAGTGTATATATGTGTGTTCATAAATATGTAAATTCAAACCAAGGCATTTTCTTCCTGTTTAAGCCAATTTTGTTTATGCATAACTTTATGGGACTTCAATGGAGTTCACAATGTTCACATATGTCCAAACTGTAGCCATGCAGTGGCTACTAAGGGTAGTAGTTATATATAGTTATAGATTTCCTGGTTGAAGGAAATTCAGAATGATAATGTTGTAGTAGGCTAAAATTTTGTGCTTAATTTCCTTTGAAAATTAATAGTACAAATGTATTTGTTTGAATTTTCAATTTCTTTTGAACCTGATAAATTCAGTGCCTGCTTCTCTCCCTTTGCTGTCACTGTAGAAAGGAGTGAAAAATTGTTCTCACTTTGTATTCTTTTTCATTCTCTTTGCACAGGTGTAAATGACTACATGGGAACAAAGACAGTGATGAAGCAGGAACTGGGCTTAAAGTAGGAACAGAATTTTTCTGGCACTTGCAATGCAATTGGCCTAGATTGCCATATGTTTCTCAAAGCAAGATTTTGGCAATTGTAGTTGGACTTCCATATATTCTCCTGTCCTGCAGAAGTTATGGAATTTATTGCTTCATTTGGTCAATTGACTGGCCCTTTAAGTGTACATGTAAACTGTTATCTGGATGAAATTCAGAGATCACATCTGAATACTTGTCCTAAGTCTGTCAAAAGAAACCCTGCTGCATGTTTTTCCCTGCATAACCAAGTGGGTTTTCCAGAAGGCCGTGCAGTGTTTATTTAAAAGCTTTTGGAGTTCATGAGATTTGTGTGTGTGTGTGTGTGTGTGTGTGTGTGTGAATGTGTAACTGAATAAAAGTACCAAATGGACATAAAATTTTTTTCTACCTTTCTTGAATCAGGAGCAAGTAAGGCAAAGGAAACACCTGTGACCTGTGGAACACCTCATGCTAACGTGTATTAATCTAATGCTTTTACATAGTTTTCCTTCAAATGTTTAAAAATGAAGTCACTGGTACCAAAATCAAATATTGACAAATGTTTTGGTAGGAAGGCTCTGCTGCTCTCTCATGAGTTTCTTTCTCTTTATTACCATCTCCCATTTGATCATAAAATGTCCTTTCCTTCTTCCCTTCCTTTCCTCCTCCCCATAATTTTTGAGGGATCTTCTCTAGTTACTTCAGAGTAGATTACCTGTATTTTTTCCAGCTGAGAATGCTTGAGGCTTTATCTGCCAGTAATGTGCATTGGGACATGTAAATGCTGTCTTGGCTGGTGAGGGAGAAAAGACCCAGAGGTGGGACAGTATGGTCTGTTCTGTGGAAAAGGTCTTTTGCATAGCTACTAACTAGAGGCTGAGCATATGAGTCCCTGAACTCAAATCCACCTCTATTTGCTGAGCCATGTTATTCCAAAATAATTGCAATGCTGATTGTGTGGATTGCCTGCATTGGGGCTGCTCCAGTTTGTCTTTCCTGGCTTTGATCCAGGATTATCCTGTGGTTTCAGTGGCCTTTCAGGCTTAATTTTGTAATTAAAATAGGCAGTCCCAAAGGCCGCCTGAAATTGCTGTTGGACCCTAAAGATCATCTGCATACCACATAGTGTCAGTGGGGCCCAGGGGTGCTCCTTTGTGGGCAGTCCATATGCCAGGCATGGATTGGTAGCAGGCTTGGCAGTAAAGCGGGGCCACCGTCCCTGGAGCCCGAGGCATCTGTGGGGCTGGGGATCGACACGGCCCTGCTGTGCTCACTACCGTGCTCTCTAACAGGGTGCTGCCAGCTCCTCAGCCACATCACTAGCACAGCTAACCAGCTCCCTGCAGTGCATGGCAGAGGCCCTTATGAAATACTGTTGTATAGCTCTCTTGCTAAAGAGAGACTTGGCTTTAGAAGGTTAGCATTTAAAGAAACCCCAGTATGGCTTGTGTTGAGTTTGTAATGGCTTAGCAGGAGCTTTGAATAGCTCCACTTAATATCTGTTGTACCTAAGGTTTCATTTAATTGGGACAACTGGTAGATCTGTAGCTGGCCCAACTAAGTGGTCGTAAAGTGTCGTGAAGATAATAAGAGAGATAATATTGTTATGAATAAAAATATCAGGATAGAAATGCCTCAGTGCATGTAATCTATTAAGCTTCTTATTTTTTCTTTTAATCTTTACTTGGATACACTCTGTATTAAAAGACTACAGAGCAGAATTTCATCACCTAGTGAAAGCATCAATTTTCACTGTCCAGCTGCATCCTCACCATGTGTAATTCAATAAATGCCTTGATCAAGAAGCTGTCCTAGCCACTCACTATTACAGTGCAATATCTTCTCCTTGTTAGATGTTACAATAGAATCACCATCTAAATGAAGGATAAAGTAATTAAGTGGAGTGTTGGGTAGCATCAGAGGCAGAAGTTTTATTTTCTGGAGAGGGAGCTACTCTGCCAGAGCTGTACATTTTAGTTGTCAGTAATCATAACAGCAACCAAAAGGTTGTAACTTTATTCCAGGCTGTTAAGTAATTAAAAAACCTATTAGAAAGAGTTTCTTAACACTAAGGAAATGTGTGTGTTAGCAACCAGCTGTTCAATGTCCTGCTTCTTGTCTTTGAACTTGTAGGGAAGAGGATCTCATGCATAAAAAAATCCCCCATAAAAGAAGATCTCCCAAATTTCGCTTGAGCAAATAGACTAAAATGTTGTTTAGTCTGCTTAGACTAAACTGTCTCTAAACAGCGCTAGATGTCAGGGTTTCTACCCTAACATATTGCAGGTACACATAAAACTCTAATAACCAAACCCAAAAGAAATGGCAGTGCTTTAATTAGAGCACAAATGCATCATTTATTCACTGAGAGACCTTGACCCACTACTATGCCTTCCTATAATAAGCTTCATACCTTGGTCCTCTTGAGGGCTCCTGGAGTGTTCAACAACCTCACTTTTGCTGGTGGTCTCTTAAGAGCCATGCTGCCACTGTGACTTGAATGTGAATCAAAGCAGAAATCTTTCCCAAGAAGGGCTTTATATATTCATTAAAACTTCAAGATTTTAATTAGGGTGAATCCCTATTAACTCAGTCTGTTGGAAAAAACAGTTATTCTATTGGTGGCATATGCAATGCCTAGCTACCTCTAATTATGTTCCTTGAAAAGATGGAGTTGCTTTTCGATGGTATAGTGCCAGTAGTTAGCTGGTCATATTCTAACTTTGAATAACTAAAGATCTAACATTAACAATATAACAAAAACAAATTGGTGATAGAATATATTGAACTGTCAGACCTGTAAGGTAAAATCCAGAAAGTAGTACTGAATAAACAGACATGGCATGGGAAATATAAGGGTGAAATGATAAAGAAGTTTGAAAACTGAATTAAAACCAAAAAATACCATGGCACTCTGCAGGAAAGGGGAGGGGTGCAGAAGGATGTACCTGGAGTTTTAATCTCTTCTTTGTATTATTTCACT
This sequence comes from Neopelma chrysocephalum, assembly GCF_003984885.1. Taxonomy (NCBI): domain Eukaryota; kingdom Metazoa; phylum Chordata; class Aves; order Passeriformes; family Pipridae; genus Neopelma; species Neopelma chrysocephalum. Next base: position 25,482,153 of record NW_020897689.1, read on the forward strand.
ATTCAACTCTTATGTTTAAGATTACATAACATATACGCTATATATTGTAGTATAACATACTGTCTCTGAACTAAGGGCCTTGCACCTCAAGCTAATTGCCAAACTTCTTGATGTCCCCTCTTGGCCCTCAGAAACACTGTGTTCTTAACCAATATAATAACCCAGCTTCAAAAAGAAGAATAAGGGATATTCCTGGGTCCAGTTTCAGTTTCCAGCAATGGTTAGTCAAGCAATTGGGATGTTCTTGTGGGAAATGGGTGCTGTGGGTTCCATAATCCTGAAATTTAGGAGTGCGCTGAATATCGATTTCCAATTTCCCAGACAAATGACCCCATGACTAGATTACAGTATTAAAAACAAAGCCTCCCCCAGTCCTGACATTCATCTCTCTCTGATAATTTGTGATTTGGACACTGGACCTTAGCAAACAAAGGTGTAAAATGTTAAAGTTTAAAGCTTATGGTACAAAAATTCAGACGAAAATTAAAATTCACTGTTTTTTTTCTTGTTGTTTTTTAACAGTGAGCACAATCAGCCCATGGAATAACTAAATGAGAATTGTAGTGGATTTTACATTACTAGAAACTTGAAAATTGACATTGGATGTTTTACTAAAAAACATGCTTGAGGTCTATCACAGCTATTGAAATTTGAAGCAATAATTAATTCAGGGAAGTCCCATGACCTGTCAGACTAGATGATCACAACGGTCACTTCTGGCTTTAAATTCTATGGAGTTCCTGGCTTCTGTGCTGTGAATGCCAATGAGACTGCCAATTAGTGTCTGGTTGTTTTTTTTTTTTTTGATGTGGACACGTGTTCACTGGGAGCTAGCTGAGACTACTAAATTAATTTTAAGGTCATTAAAATGCTTCATTCCCTGAATAATGATTGCCACAAAACTCAATCAGAATGTAAAAGAGAAAACATCTTATTCTTGGGAAAAAAAAGTAAGCATAAGGTAGTAGTATAAATATAATACAGCTTTTTTTACCATCTCATTCTTTCCCACCACTGAATGCCATATATAACATGTCTAATCATTTATTTCATTGTTATTTTTATTCCTTAGAATAGAAAGAACATTACTAAGACAGTGCTTGATGGGGAAGGTTTTAATGCCAAAGGCGAGGATGAAATATCTAAGTAGTGGTTGATCCCTGATCTCCTGGGAGAGAGGATGTCTATTCAAAAGGCAGAGACAAATATGAATAGTTAATCACCTTTAGTCTGGCCATTTTCTCCTTTTCAGGTGCATGGTTTTGCTTTCATCATTTCTTTATGTATTATTGGCAAGTTTGTCATTTAAAGAAAAAGGCAAGAAATATTGCTAAATGTTTGGCATTAAAGAAGACAAAAAGTAGAAATGGGTTCAAAGTAACTGGAGGCCTTACACATTAATTAAAATATATGTTTAGAAATATGAGATCAGTGACTGTATTATATGTGTCTGGTGGGTTGGGTCTTGTGGCTCTGTTGCAAGCAGTGAAGCATCATACCTCGGGTGCAGCACAGGACTATGAGCTTTATTTACATGTTTCTTTTTATTTTAGTTATACCAGAGTGCTGGCGTGCTTGATACCAGCGGGGGTTCACAGTAGCATTTCAACTGCAATGCAAAGGAGTTCCATATAAAGTGCCCTGAGATGCTAAGATGAAAGGTCCAAACCTGCGCAAAACTGAAATAAAGTTAATACTATTCATTTAGCAGTAAGCTACGGGCATCTCTGGGGCCCCCAACATAAGAAGGACATGGACCTGCTATATTAAGTACAGAGGAGGGCCATGAAGATGGTCAGAGGGCTGGAGCACCTCTCCTATGAAGACAGGTGGATAGAGTTGGGGTTGTTCGGCCTGGAGAACAGAAGGCTCTGGGGAGACCTTAGAGCATGTTCCAGTATCTGAAGAGGGCCTACAAAAGAGCTGGAGAGGGACTTTTCACAAGAGCATGTAGTGACAGGACAAGGGAAAATGTCTCTAAGCTGAAAGAGAGTGTGTTTGGATCAGATATTAGGAAGAAATTTTTTACCGTGAGGGTGGTGAGACACTGGAACAAGTTGCCCAGAGAGGCTGTGGATGCTCCATGACTGGAAGTGTTCAAGGCCAGGTTGGATGGGGCTTTGAGCAACATGGTCTGATGGAAGGTGTCCCTGCCTATGGCAGCGGGATTGGAACTAGAGAGTCTTTAAAGTCCCTTCAACCCAGACCATTGTATGATCTATGGATTAGATCCTATAATCTAAGTATTATTGCAAAATCTACTTTTACAATTCTTCTTTTGACTACTAATTTTACTCTGTCTCTCTGTATTTGATATACTGTAAACTGCACAGTAGGCCATATTAAATGAGAATACCATGTTTCCTGTATTTGTTGGCAGTATATACTCTGATATGGTACTTTGCAAGGTTAGTTTTTCTGTTTCTTTGTAAGTGGATGCTATCTCTGGGCCTCAGTTTCTGCAATGCCATCTCTCCTCTTTAATGAAGTCTAATATTGAGTGACCAGAGAAATAAAGAACACTTGTGATTGTCTTGAACTTGGCAAACTCCAGCTTGCAATATACTTGCTCCTCGAAGGCTGTTGACATTCATTGTACTAAAATTGAATTTGCAATTACTGGCTAAGAAAAGCATCCCCGGTATTTTTAAAATTATACTCCCTCAGCATAATAGGGTCATTCACTTTTGTTTCATGCTGGACTGGTTTCTGAGGGACCTTCAAGAAATGAGACAGCTATTTCCCTGTTACCAACCATCCAAATGAGGGGTAAGAAAGGGGAAAAGTCCATGCTTTCAGACAAAGAGATTTCTAAATATACCATCAGCAGCTTGTCTTTTCTCTGTGCTAGATTCTAAAAATGCAGAGAAGGAGAAGGCCAGCAATCTGGACAGTGCTGGGATGCTGCTTGGAAAAAGCTTGGCTGCCTCAGTTTGCAAAATCTCTGCTGTATAGTAACTGTGTGCCACTGATGTCTCTTCAGAAATCCCGACATGAAATCCTACTACATGCCTTAAGAGGGCTACCTTAATCCAAGCTTCTCAGTGTTTTTATCCCAGGGCTACCTGTGTTGTCTAGGGAAAATGGGATGATCTTATGCAGTATTCATGCAATATCTCTCATTTTCATGTGAGTTGAAAAGAGCTGTTTAAAAGGTGCATTACATCCAATATTAATTGTTTTATTTACCTGCTAACATGTTTGGGAATGGTGCTGAGGAATTTTTCTTTATTTATAGATTTTTGAAGATCACTTTCCGGTGCTTTATAAACCACCTTTTGTCTCCATGTTACTTTATTATTAATCACACTTCGAAAACAACAACTGAAGTAGCTTAGTGGTACAGGTTACCAAAGATGCAACGCAGCAAAGCTTGATGGACAGCATCAAGCAAAACTTAGTAATAGAATCGATCACAGTAAAATAGATGAAAAAAACCCAAACCCCACTTTCAGTGAAATAACTACTTTGCTATGAATGAAAATAAATTGTCACGAATGTTGCCTGGCAAATGAACACTTAGTATTGAACATGGGTTGATATTCTTCACATAGCTGACAGGTAAAAAGTGTTCATCAATCTGCTTTACTCGTGTACATGCACACCCGGACTGCCCAGAGTTGTAGGGATGCGTGTGTGTAAGCAGATATATATTAAAAAATTAAAATACCAATTTTTTATTTTGGTCAGAGATTCATTTGGGTACAGATCCTATGAAAAGCTTAGTGTCAGTTCAAAGAATTCTGAAATTTCTTTTTTTTTTTTCCATGTGTTCTTTGGGAAGAAGTGGTTTGACCAAAGAACACTTATGAGATGGTTTTACTAATGTTTTTTGTGGAGTGGTATGTCTGGTCTGTTTCAAAGGATGGAAAACTGGTTATACTGCCTATATGGATCCTCTATTTTCACTTCAGCTGCTTGTAGCTCCTTTTTCTTTAGAGAACTGATCTGTATTCTGAATGCTATTTATGTAATAATTTCAACCCCTTGGGATAAAATGTGATAATCTTGTTTAAAATCCACATTTGTCAACTAATTCATTGTCCAGATGCTTATTTCTTTTGTCTGAAGAGTGTCCTATACTAAAATACTCCTATCTTACTTGCCTAGGTTAGACAATTCTAGTGAAAATAAATCAGAATATTTGTCTGATTGCTACAGATGAAGGAACACGTATTATAAAATGTAATTGTTCTTTGGCAATACTTCATAAATAAGTTTAAAATACAGAAATGAAAAACTATCGTTACCCACAAATAGAAATATAAATAGAGACAGTCCTTTACTCTGTACAAACTCATGGACCCCATCACATATGTAATGGGTTGCAAAGAAAGTGCACTTCCACAAAATTTCAGTCTCTTCTATTACAAAGAAATATCACAACCCCATCTAAAAAAATTAAAAATTAACCTACAACCAGTTGCTATTTTTCTAACCAATTCAGTTTTCATTGTGATAAATTATAAGTGCAATGTCTGTGGCTCTGAGGTCCCGTTTAATCAGTCCTGAGGCATCCTGGTGTTCTTGAGCAGCCAGTTATTTGGGCATTGGAGGGAATTTAGGCATTTTATGAACACAATTGTTGATGTTCCTAAAGAAGGTTTTTGACCCCCAAAAGGCCTAGAATATTGACTCCACTTGTTCTGCTGCAGCATCAAAGCTGGCAATTTAAATTTTGTGTATGGAAAAAAAACGTGCAAAGTTCTAAGTTTCACCACATAGTAAAAGACCTACTCAAATAGAAATTCTAGTAAGAATTAAGGGAGATAAGTAATTTCCTGTTTGTTGCTGGTCTGCACAACCCCACACATCTGAAAACACTTGGACTACTCATGGGATTATCTTTCCACCCAGAAGGAACAAAACTTGATCTAAGCAGAGAAGACAATATATTTTTGATTAGAGGATACCTGTCAGGTGGTGGTAAGCTAATTTAATAGCACCCACCTGAAGGGCATTAATTTTAATCTGGATGCATCAGGAAGATGACCTAATGACAATTTACCATTTATAACAGTATTTACAGTCCCCAAGTAGATATAAGTATTTAAAGCCAGCACATAAATATATCCAGGAAAAACACTTTCCCACGCACACCAATAAACAAACAGCAGAAGTTCTCAATTCCACAAGCAGTGTTGGCTCCCCAGGTACCCACTTATTCTACTGGTATCTTGAAAGAAAATTACAGCAACGTGATTAGTGAATTCATTAGATTCAGATGAGAGAACTATTCTGCTTACTGCATTTGCAATGTTCTACTTTATCACTGGGTTGTGGTACTCTGAGAAGCCTCCAATCATCCTAATGCCACCTCTCAACTTTGCAACATAACCTGATAAAAGGTAATTTTGGTGTATCTTTTATGTCTGTATCCTCTCAGTGGAGCTGGCAGCGAGCATGAGTACATGCTGCTGATGTGATTTAATTCAGCTAAGAGGATCCTCAAGTCCACCATCTCTCCTTACTCAGGAAGATCCACCTTACTTGCCTTTGTTGCCCCTGACCCCTCCCAGTATCTTTCACAAGTTGTCTTGTCATTCCCACTTTCTCACAAGCTCCAACTGTCCGGAAACTGAAGGGCACTTTGATGTAGCAAAAATGGGTGAAAAACTTAATTATAAAATATCCTTGTGCTCACAGTCTATTGGCACAGTGCAGTTTCAGGTTTTTGAGTTGCCTGCCATACTGTCAGGGTAAGTTAAAGAATTTTGCAGTGGTGTCCTCATTCCTGTGAGGTGTGCAGGTTAAAAAACATAACTGCCTGTGGATGACTTGAGTGGGTCTCTTCTTTTTTTAAATTGAATTTTTGGGTTCCCTGTCATCTGTAAAAGACACAAAGACAGATAAAATAACTAGGATGCATTTTAGATCTTGCATTATTCTGTCCTCTGAGACCTCTTCTGCAAGAGGAACAATTGATTTCTGCTATAACATGGTCAGGCAAACTGGTAGCAGTGTGCTAACAAATCCCTCCCATGGCTATCCCACAGCAGCTCTTCAGAAATGAATAACCAGACCAAATATCCTCCCGTTGCTAGTGGTGACAGTGGAATAACTAAAATTCAGAGCGAGATTTTTCTACTATAGGAAGAGAGGGCAGTAATAAAGTAAAGCCCGTTACAAAATGAAGAGTTATGGAAGCTCATTTTAATCTTTTACCAGTCAGCTTGGAGATACTTTTTAAAAGCTGATTATTACCATATTACAAGAGGAAAAGATTTTGTTCTTTCCTGTACAGAACTTTAAAATGGTGTCAATGAGCACAGTCCTTTGTGGTGGGTAATGCGCCAAATTTGAGGCCTCTCATGCTTCTCACATAAAGGGATGAATTGGCAGGGATCTTCACATCATGAGCATGACTGCAAGCCAAGAAAGCTGGCTGTCATGTGTCACCTAGTAGCTGAGATGAACTGGGAGTGTGGCAATCCCTGACTTCATTTGGGTCAGCAGGGCATGCAGCAGGAGCAGAGTATTTTGCAGTGTATTCATTGAAGGAAGAGGTCTCTTCTGTATCAGACTGAATTAGGAACTATTTAATAAAGAATACAAATATGGGATAATTTGATCAGTGTGCTAATGGTCCCACCCATCTGCAGTGGTGAAATGATATGTCATGTCATACACGAAATTGCTGGTCTAAGTTTAGCTTCTAATGGACCATGCAGATGAGCCAGTGTGTTCAAAAGAGGACTGTAGTTGTAAAAGGAGTGCATCTTGCTGGTCAAGATCAAAATTCAGTCTATCATTTATCATCAGAGATACCATTTGGTACCCAGGTCTGCACTTAAAAAATTGAAGAAAGGAACTGTTTTGTAAGGTAAGATAGTTTTTACTCCTGTTGTTAAAGAGATTTGGATTGTGAAATAACTGGATAGCTTTCAAGAATTTAGATGAGATATTTTTCATAAAGGGTTTTTTTTATGTCTTCTAATATGGTCTTTTTATAAAGACTTCTCTTATGCCTGTGGAAGTCAATGGTGATTTTGCTTTGAGTGGGTTTAGGCCCTTTGTATTTGCAAACCTCAGAAGCACTTTTAGTGCACAACAGACAGGCAGACAACTCAGTATTTGTCCACAGCATGAAGAGAGTACCAAAGTCAAAATATTATTATCAGCATATAATGGGGGCTCTGTAGTGCTACCACACTTAAATCTTTCTGCTGAACAGCAATGAATTCAACAGTCTACAGTGCTTTAGAAAATGCGATCAATTTGTAAAATTTGCTATGAAAGTACTTATCAAAATTTCAAAGCACATTTATTGCTTTGACTTCAATAGAGCTTACTTACTGCCTCAACTAGGGAAGGAGAGTACCTATTTCTCCATAAAATGGTTATTATTGTTTCTGAGAAGGACTATAATCCCAAAGCAGAGCCCAACTTTTCACTTTTTGCTGTATCGAGCTTTGGCCTGATCATGTGACCTTCATTCATGTGGGTAATGCATTTCAGGGACCCCTGGTGGCCTAGTGGTTAGCATGCAGGACTCTCACTGCTGCGACCCAGGTTTGATTCCCTGGTCCCCCGGGCAGATGGAGCTCGTTAGCCCCGTGAGGCCATCCATCTATGAGAAGGTCACTCTAAACAAACCTACGTCCTGAGGACCTCACTGCCATTGTCCAAGCTTGCTTGGCCCCGGCAGATGAACCTTAGGATTAAAAGGTGGGCTCAGTTCAGCGCAGGCTGTGTCTCACCTAAAAAATCCATTGCGCAGGCTGGAAAGGTAAAAGACCTTTCCCAAAATCTTCGTTCGTGAAGACTGGCCATTAATTAATGCATTTCAGAAGAAAAATTGCCTCTAAGTTGAAGCAGATGAGAAGAGAGCTAATTAGGAGTGACATTTTGATGAGGCAGACTCCCTGACACCACAGGGTTACAAATCACTCCATCAGTAAGAGAGAGGTCTGGTATCAGGGTGGTTGTGTGGAGAAAGTCTGCAGTAGTCAGTTTGAGGAGGGCAATTAGATGCTGAGGAAGTCATGCTCTAATGGCTGAAGTAGAGGAAATCCCTTCTTTAGAAGACTGCTCCACTATTTTGCCAGGGAAGCAGTAGATACTTGTGTACAACGAGGACCAGGCTGTGTTTGCAGACTGACTGGTTTGGTACGTGCTGGACTTGCTTTGCACTTAGTTTCTGAAGAGGGGGAAGACTGAGATAATATGGAAAGGGATTGTCAATGGGCTGGTGGCCTGCATGGTGAGAAGAGAAAATATCCTCAAGATGCTGGGACGGGAGGGGATGCCAAGATGTTAATGGTTTACTACTAAAGGTTGCCTTCCCAAAGGGTGAGTGTCCAGTAGTTTTAATCTCATTCTCTACCTTTTAAGGGAAAATGTTCTTAACACAGGTTTTGAATGAACAGATTGCGATTTGCCTCTTCTTTGTGCAAATGATGGATGTTTTAATCTGAAAAATAATATTTTACTATTTCTTCTATTATTTATTTCTCCTATTATTTATTTCTCATGCATCTAATGTTGAAGCACTGAGATTTTTACAGGTTAATTTTTCCTAGGAACATATTTTCATATAATTTCTTATGTATTCTTTTAAAAATGTTCCAGTCTATTTTTGAACTATGTGTGATGTAAAGGATGGAAAATGGATGCCTCCAGGAAAACGTCATGAAATATTTTTCTTTATGTCACTATAGTTCTGTATACCGATTGTGTTGGATCTTTTATTGTCATGGTTTCATCACAGGGGAGCACCTGAATGAAAACACTTTGCTTCTTAAGAGTTGATCAGCATCTGTGACTAATTCCCTGTTGTTTACAGCATCAAATGTAGTTCTAGTAAAATGATTATCGTCAAAATAAGTATGACTTCATCTGGGTAATCATCATTGGAAGAGACACATGAATTTTTGAGAAGCAAAGTTGTTGCTTTTTATATCAATGTCAAAATGGAAGAAAGATAAAATATAGGCCATTTGGCAGAACTCCTTCAAAACTTGAATATTTTTCAAGGTTCTAGTTACTCTAGAACAGGAGTGTTCATTTCATGAAAACTTTATTGAATTTTAGTCAGATTTTAACAAATCTGATGACTGCCAGATCTTAGGAGCTTCCCTGAAGTGGATTTTTTCCCTTAAGTCATGACTTCATTTCCCAAGGATTTCTTAATCAATGTTTCACTTCAAATTTTTTTAATAATTTCTTTGCAGTTGCTGTGGGGAACCTTAAATAAACAAATCTGTAATGCATAAAAGTCCTGTTAATTTCAAGTTTTGTATCATGTAATTAGATGGAAAGTTAATAAGCAGATAAGATTAAGAATTAGCTGATTGTATTTCCACAATGAGCAGAAATAGATAGGAATAACATGCCACTTCTGCGGTCTCGGCTCAGCCCAATCTGTCTCTGCTCTGTGCTGTACATGCTGATGCCTTGCTTTCCATTGCTAAAATTCTTTATGACTTTCTCTCCTTTCACCTCTGCACTGCTTTTTCCTTTGGTATCATCAAATCTCTGCTCTCTCAGATATTTTGTGTGTGCTGATCAATGTTGCCTTCTTTTGCCATTATGCAAAGTAAAGCCACCACATTAGTGCCTTCCCCTCCTTCCCTCGATGTCTTCAGATGCTGCCTTCCACAGTACTGCCTTTTTGCCTTGTCATGGCACTGGCTTTATGCCTCTCTTGCAGCCTCAATGCCAATGGTTTAGGAATGGGAACTGCCTCTGAAACAGTCCATCTGTCTTCAAACTCTACCAGCCCTCCACTGCTTCATGCCATCTACAAATGCCTCTCTATCTCATCTAGTTGCTTTATTTCCCTCCCTTCTACAGTGGCTGTAAAAGCTTTGATATGGTTCTCACAAATAATGCGAGCACAGAGATGAAGGGAGGGTACAACTCCCCAGTTCCATGCCAAGTCCATGTTGGTGTGCACGCTCTCCTTGGGGCAGGAATGCTCCTTGCTGCTTGTTGGTGGCACCTTTCTTCTGCACTGACCTGCAGCTTTCCACAACTTGTATTTGTGGCTCCAACTTGTTCAACTCATAAAGCATTCTGTAGTGTAGAAAGTGCAATTATGATTATAATTATAATATTAAGTGAAGAATGTGATGACCAGGATGATCGGGACTGGTGGTATATGTACTTGGTATTTAAATATTTGTCTTGCCATGGTCGGGAAGTCAGTTTAAATTCAGACTTCTTAATAACAGTGATTTGAGTGTGGATTATTTTAGGCAAATCATCTACTTAGTATCCTTTAAAAAAAGGCATCGTTTTGGTCCAAGAAAGAATAAAAAAGGCACTCTTGCAGTTCCAGAAGGAATAGACAAAGTGTAATGGCTTTAAACTGAAAGAGGTAGGTTTAGGTTAAGAAGAAATTCTTTACTAAGAAGGTGGTGAGACACTAGTACAGGTTGACCAAAGAGGTTGTGGATCCCCCATCCCTAGAGATGTTCAAGGCGAGGTTGGATGGGGCTTAGAGTAATCTGTCTAGTGAAAGGTGTCTGTGCCTATGGCAGGGAGGTTGGAACTAGATAATCTTTAAGGTCCCTTCCAACCCAGACCATCCTATGAGTTCAAAATAATCATAATTGCATTTCTATTAACCTGAGCTCTAGAAAGCTGTCTTAACAGCGAAGATGAAATTGTTGTTGCTTCCTCCTTGACCAGGTTGAGTTATGATGATATTGTATGCAAGTCCCTTTCTGCCTTCAGCAGAATAATGTCAGGATTTTGTATTTAGTCATGGTCTAATGTGACAAAAAGTGCTTCTAAAAGGGTATCTTCTGGGTATCTTGCACCAATAAATGATTTGGAAAGGCCCACGTACTGCTATGATATGTCCAGCTGACCTCACTTTCTGTATGTTTCCATATAAATTGCTGAATGCATCTGTTGACCAGTAAAGGTGTGTGTTATTCTGCAGGCAGAGCTGACACAAATATGGAGCAGGAGTCAAGCAAGCACAGGAGATTTCTTCACCCAATCTCTTTAAATGTATGGGATTCATAGTAAATTCTGTGAATGGATCTATGGCGCTATGGCGAGGCTAAAATCCTCCATGAGGCATCAATGTAATTTTTACTGGCAGGAGAAGAACTTGATCACTAAGTGACATGCCAGCCATATGACAGCACTTAAACAGTTCCTGTCAATCAGCTGCTGTGTGTCAGTACCCTTATTTATCCTTTCAGGGAATATATCAATTTACATTATCATCATCTGAGAGACAGTACAGAATTACTGAAAATAAAAGGCCATTCTGGTAACCAAGAGAAAGGGAAACAAAAGATATATATCACTATAGCAAATACATGTCATGGTAGGGTTTTCTGATATCACTTATAGGAGAAGCTATTTAGGGGAAAAAAAACCCCTGAAACCCTGAAAATGTGTTTTAAAATTTAGACAGGAAACAGTAAGAAACAGGAGAGATAGATGTGCACTAGGACTTGAGGTATCCATCACTGCCTGACAATTCTAACCTTATGTAGCTAATATCCTCATCTGTGGAGATATCCTTCCAAACAATTTGCTTGATTTTCAACTATAGCCCAAATTCAGTGAATCACTTAAGCATATGCATAATTTCAAGCATGTATTGTTAAGAGATTAGAAAGCAATTACAGCTTGTCAAACCTGCTCAGACATGGCCAAATCCCTTCTCTTCATCACAATCCTCTAAAAATAGCTGCATCTAACCAGGGGAGAGATTCAGAACTGCCAAACCCCAGTTTTGTATGGGGGAAAGACTGGCATAGGCACTTGACAGTATTTCTCACGTACTTCTGTTTCCTTGTGAGTTACACCTGCATGTATAGGCCAGACCATAGTGGCAGCATACCTTGAATAATCAGGATGCCACGGTCTTAAGAAATGTACCTGGAGGTTGGTCAAATATCTGGGCAAAACTGGCTAAAACAGACATGCTTCAAAGAAAGGTATTAGCTGAGTCTTCTTTTCCTTTTCTGCAAGACAGAGAAAAGTGACATTTCCATACAATGGAAAATACTGAACTATGTATTTTGAAAGATAGTGTTAGATAACAGTTGAGACATTTTATGTCTCCTGAGAAGAACAGTGAAGACAGAGCAGCAATAAAATATATGAAGTATATAAATTATATAAAATTATCCAAAAGAAAACAACAAAAACCCCCCACTGCTCAGCAAAAGCCAGTTCTATACTTTACCAGTGTCTTGATATACAGAATTTTTTTGAGAAGACGGAAGTGCTGAGAGACACACAACTATCTGTGGAACGAGCTGTTTGAAGGCGTGATTGACACTCTTGAGTGACTTTATGTATCACTCCTTACGATGTTGCTGAAAGGCTTCAGCAATGCAAGCCTTCATTCAAATAGTGAAGCCCAAAATAGTGGGCAGGTATCCAAAATTGCTTACCAGTGGGTCACCAAGGAGATGCAGAACACTGTGGCCTCATTTATTAATTTCTGGTGTAAAAAATACAGCAAACAAGCTGCACAACCTTTAATGAAAAATTAACTGAATCACAGGAACAAAGCTGTTCGTTGCAAATGAGGAAAGGTCATTTGACTCACTCAAATTCATTAGTCCTATTGTCCTAATATTGCCCTTATCCAGCACTGAGTAGATAGTTGCACTGCCTTGCATTCAATACTTCATTCCCCAGACCATGCGTTACAACTCAGTTTATCCTTGGTAAGTTCCATTAGAAAACAAGTGAAAAGCACTGAGAGAAATTTGAAAAAAAACCCCCAAACACCAAAACCCACAGTTATTTATGTTCTCTTTGGGTTTGCAGAGTTTTGAAGGTGGCATTATTGTTCCGAAACATTGTTTGAGACAAGACTTTGAAAAGCATTTTATGTTAGTCCAACCGGGGAGAGATATAGGCTGGGATGAGGAAAGAAATGGAGGGACCTGTTCAGAGCAGAAGTGGCATCTGCAGCAAAGCAAAGTGTTTCATTGTTATCTGTGCTAAAACATTACTCAACATCAAAAGGAGCAGAGGACAAGGACAATGAACGCTGCTGTCTCACTATTACTTCTCAGCTCACTTGTTGTTTGAAATCTGTAACTCGTGATGAGGAGTTCCAACAGAAACTAACAGGTAAGAAAACAACTAAATCACAGAGCAATGTGGAAAAAAGGTGGATCACAAAGTGAAAAAACGGTGACCTGTAAGTAGGAGAACTGCCTTAGAAACAGAATAGAATCATTGAGATTGGAAGAAATCTCCAAGATCACTGAGTCCTACCTTTGACTGCACCACTACTAGGCCATAGCAATAAGTGCCACGTCCAGTCATTTCTTGAACATTTCCAGGGATGATGACTCCACCACTTCCCTGGGCAGCTGTTCCAATGCTTGACAACCCGTTCAATGAAGAAATCCTTTTTGATGTCCAACCTGAACCTCTGCTGGAGCAGCTTGAGGCCATTTCCTCTTGTATTTTCAGCAAGTCAGCACTGGTTCCAGCAAAACCTGCCTCTCTGGCTACTATTAAGAACTCAGTTACTATTGTCCCTCAGGTCATTTATTAATTCTGACTTTTGGTATTCAGCTGAATGGTGTGCCGAATTTCAGAAAGAAGCAAGAAGTATTTTGTAAGGTGCATATCACATGCTGTTTCTCGTATGTCGGCTGGCTACTAAACTGTACTGTCTTTTAGGCACTGGCAACTTGAAGTCTAACCAACAGTCTATAAACACGAAGTTAAGGCCAGAATTTCCAAATGTAAAATTCAAATTGCCTGAACTTTAAGCATTAAGAGAGGGCAGGCTGCCTCAGCATTTTCTAATTCGCTATTTTTTACCACAGCAGCAAAGAGCCAAACGCCATCTCAGAAACAGAAACAGAAAATGGAATTAAATCTCTAGAAGAGAAAGGCTGTACTAGAGGAAACCACAGGCCCATCTAGTCACCATTCTGTCTTTAATGCTCTATGAATTCTTACAGGAGAGTAAGGAGAGGTCAAGCATACAAGATACTTCTTCCTAATGCGCTCCTATCTTCCCTCTCCTTTCAGCTCTGAGAATTTCCCAAAGGAAATCTCATCCTCTTACTCCTTTATCTTGTCTACTTAGGTTGCAAGCCCTTAGGGTTTTGTAACTGTTCAGTTACCTGCACTGTGGTGTCATCTGTCACATGACATCTATGTCACACTAGAAATACATGTAGACATACATGTGTGAGTGCGTGTGTACAGAAGTGCATTGGAAGAAACACTGATTTCACTTGTTCTGGCTCAGACTGCTAGTTTTTTATTCTTCCCCTGAAAACCAATAAACAAAGGATCTTTACCCTTGAGTCTCCATTTGCCCTTATGATATATCAATAATAGTTCTGCCCACTTGCTTGTCCACAGTTATCTCTCTGTTCTTTTTCAGTTAGGTCTTTAGGGAACTCATCTAATGTGCAGTAGGTAAGAGGAAGAGAAGATTTTGGTAAAAAAAACAATGTTGAAGGTATTTTGATGTGAATCCTCTATCCTTTCTTTGCTATATTACTGATCTTCACAGGGAGAGAAGTCTGAGGAGAACTGTCAAATTATGTAATAAATATTACTTTATCTGCTTTGTTTGTGTGTTGTTTCATGCTTCTCCTCTCCTCGTCTAACATTCTTCTAATATTTAGCTATTTGTTGGGCCGAACACTTCTCTCTAACCATGAACCGACTCCAGCAGAGCCCTCCATGGAAAGTCTGCTCAAGAGGGTCTTGGCATAATGATCTTCCTGTGCCTTTCCTGCTGCTTTCTCAATGGGCTGCAGATGCTGGGCAGGCAGAAGTTGTGCCCTCCCTCCACATATTGCACCCTTTGTCCTCATCTTCCCTGGCAGCCTACATGCTCTGCTCTATGCCTAAACCTAACCACACCTTATCCTTCCACACGTTTGTCAGAGATCAAGAATGTCACTCTAAGATGACAGTCTCTGCATTCTTTATCACACCTTCATGGTCAAGAACCCCATTCAAGCATGGGCAGGTATACAACCATGAAAAAGGACTTATAGGAGTCTTGCAGCACATAGAGCTACACACAGAGAAAAGGAATGAGATACCTTTGGTGAAGGCAGACAGCCTTTTGCAGATGCACTGAAATATCAAAGTAATTTCTAAAAATACAAGGAGGGAATAGAGTACTCTGGTAGTCCTACCACAAGGTTGATAGATATGTCAGGAGATAAAGGGTTACCTGACAGATGTTTGTGAACATTAATACTGAATTTTGAATGTCTTGGCATTTTGAAATCCAAATGTCAGAGTTTGGAGAAAACATTTTGTTATTGACCTAGGCATTGGCTAGACATCCGCAAGCCAAACATCCTTGTTCATAAAATAAATATGTTGAGACAGTCAGTTTAGACAAAGGTAAATAAAATGGAGCTGACATGAATGGCTGCTGTTGAGAATCTCTGTGTATTTTAAAATATAGTTTTCACAGGCATTTGGTATATACATATTTTTTTTACAGAAATGATTGTTTAAGGAACAAACCATACCGTAGAGATAAGGATAGTAACAGATGGAAAATGAATCAAGATAATTTAACTTGTTCAACATGAATGAAAGAGGGGAACCTGTGAGGCCTAAAATTAGTTTTAAAATCTGAACCGTCAAAGCCAATGCTTCTTTTAATTTTGTTCTGTTTCCTTTTCACTTAAGCAGTTCTAGTTTTTTCTACTGATTACCGTGAAAGGCTGTGTAAAACATTCTTGAGTGTCAAACCTTAAGTCTCTGTATCCCATCCTCAGCATGTGGGAAGTACCCTGCGCAAATCTTATTATAGTCTTCCAGACTGCTTGGAAAAGGGGCTCTTCTGCCCTCTCTTTACCAAGTTATTCTCTGGGGTTTGATTCCATTCGAGGTCATTAAGAGGAGAAGTTTGTTTTGCTTGTATTTTACCATGGAATTAATGCGACGTTAGTCTGAAGAGTAAATGAATATTGTTCCTTTGCTGCTGCTGTATAGTATGAATTACAGTATTATCTATGTCATGTTTTCTGAGTCATTTGCTTAGGGGAAATGTCCTTTGCTCTTTGTGGATATGTATTGCGAATGAGAAGTTCCCTATCCTCCTCTGTATACCTCTTGTAACTCAGGAACAGTCTGTTCCTACAACTGAGGGGCCAGAGGAGCAACTCATGACATCTGAAAGAGATCATCATGTCTCCTCCTATATCTGCTAGCACTGGATTGAGGAGCTCAGAGGATTGATAGAGAAGGGAGCAGCTGGTCTCCTCATCTGAGAGCAAGTTAGTCTGCAGCTGAAAGCAAGTTAGTGGCTGGTATCAGGCATAGGGGAAAAACATAGAAATGAAAAAGAGAGACTGCTGTGAAGTAAAAAACCCTCAGCACAGAGTAGAGATCATGGATTCGGAACCCAAAGCAAAGCACAAAGATATCAAGTTGGATAGCAATTGTGGAAACAAATAATCAGTTTGGCGATTTCAGCAGTGGAAACAATGACAACTTAATACTCAAGATATAATACAGCATCACATTTTCAGTTGCAGTGTACTTTGAACTGGCCACATTAACAACATTCTTCCTGCTAAATCCTTAGCCCCTAATGCACAGCCTACTTATTTATAGAGAGCAGAAGCAGTCTCTGAGCCTTCAGGCAAGAAAAATTGCCATGAAAGTTACTGAGAAAGTGGAAATGAATGCTTTACTTCTGATATTCCCAGGAATGACTAAATTTCCTATGCAATGAGTTAACTGATTTTCTAGCTGGACAAAGCATGCACTGTGGTGATCCTGCTCACATATTAACTTTGCTCTATACTTAGGGAGTTGAAAGCTGGGATCCCCAGGAAGAACATTAGAGGAAGGCCAAGGGATGTAAGAAGTCCCTTTTTTCTGCTTAAATTGATATAGACATAATGTAAATTGCATGAGTGCCTTCAGAGATTGGCTAAAGTTTTTCTTTGAAGAACTATTATTAACATTGGTTTCTTTTCAAGTTAGTAATTAGCAAGAAATAATCTTAGTTTCTACAAACCATAATATTTTTAAGAGGTGATTATATTAGTATATTCACTGTAGCAGAAACCATTTTGAAAATGAAATATCCTATACACGAAAGTGGAGGAAAAACCATACCATCTCATTGACTGTGTTTCCTGTTAAAACCAGGGAAACTTTCAATGTGCCAACGCTCTTCCTTCAAAATATTAAAAGGAATTGTGAGGATAATTTATTGGTTCAGAAAATTACTTACAACATGTTACCTCCTTTCTTTAGCATTTGTAGGCTACTGTGCATGGTTTAGTCAATTAGGGTTTCGTTTCTCATGGTAAGCACTGTTGCTATGGAAATTATATAGCACTGGAATAACTGATGGGTGCTGCAAATAAGCTTTTTGGAAAACTGTTTAAGGACTAAAATGATCCTTCTTTTACAGTGAAAAAGATTACAAATGGGTTAGCTCCTTGTCTTCAGAAGGATGCAGATAAACTATAAAAATAATTATATCTGAGATTTGGTATGAGATGGACTCTATAAACTAGAAAAAGTACTAGTAGGCTTACAGGTATTGTAAATAGGAGAAAGTATGCTGCATTTTATGCAGCTTTCTGTGGCTGTTATCAATAAAAATTATTACTGACCTAAAAGTTAGGCCACCACAGGATAATTGTTGCTCAACACAGTGATTTTTGTAGATATTAATATAAAAATGTTAGTAAAATGCAATTGTTGCAAGAACATTTGTCTTTCAAACAGAAAAAAAAGTTAATATAGTGTGATACCCTCACTAAAACTTAAATGTGTTCAGCTGCATATTTATCAAGCACAGAAGGCACTATATAAAGTTATTTCAAGTTCAAAAATTGCAAAGTTGATGTGCTTAAGTATATCTGTGCTTGTGAGAGCTGAAAACCTTTTGTGACAGAAACACCTTGTCCTTGTGGTGCTTGTTATTGAAGCTTCTTTGTTGTACTTTGAAAACTCAGCCTGGGTTTGCTTGTTGTGACCAGTCAGGCGACAGACATGCACATAGGAGCACGTTTCTCAAGAGCTTTATGGTGGACTAATCTTTACTTTGAATGGATGTTTACTGACAACGTTAATAATGGAACTGCTCTAAAGATGAGAATTTATGAGACTCCTGTTCATCATGTTCATCTGCTGGCAATTAAGTGAGTGTGTCCAACCACAACCTCAGGGAAGGTCACGCCTGGCTGGCGACTGCCCCCAGCCCTCTGCTGCTCGTGCTGAGTCCAACAGAAGACGTAACAGAACATTAGTGCCGCAAGCATTTCCTTGTCCGACCCACAAAATTTCGGCAGTGAACTCATTATAAGCCATGCATTAAAACTGTCTTGTTCATCTGATGGATGACCCACCTTAGCTACCACAGAGCCTGCAGCCATCAGAGCCTCTTGTCTCTCCACACTGATATCAGCTCCTCTGGACTGCTGCCAAGTTCATTTAGTCACACAGCTTTAACTTTATTTCTTTTCTTTTCTCTTACAACTCAGTTGCGTCATCTCTTTAGAAAGGAAAAGGGAGGGGAAAAGCCACAGAAAATTGAAAGAGTAACCCATAGGATCCATAGACCCATGGTATTCACCCTGCAGTTACTGGGAACTGTCTCACTGGTTTACATTTTCATTCTTATAACTATACACATACCCAGGAGTATTGCTTTGTGGTTTGTCTTCTTATCAAAGTGACAACCTCAGTTATTAGTGCCAGGTAGTGCCAATCTGTAACAATGACTGTTTTAATTCTCTTTCCCAGTAATTTTTCTTTCTTCCTCTATGGGTGTTTATCTTAGAGCTCTCTAAGAGCAAGTTGTTATTAACTAAATAACAACAGTGAACAGGAGGATTTTTTACGGGGCTCACACATTGTGCAAGATCAGGGACAGATCATGTTCTAAAGGCCAACATGTGCATGCATATTTACTTCCTTTGTCCCACTATTGCTAAGTTCCCTGTTGAATGAATTTCTTACCAGCCTGCTTTTTTTATACACATGAGATACAGCAGTGATATGCTTGAGTAACAGAGGTTTCCTCTTGCAAAAGTTATTGTCTGCAGAAATCTGGGTTGAGAAATCTGGGTGAGAAATCAAACTCTGGCTTTGAATTGTTCAGGCTGTGCACATGTAATGCATTGAAAACAGCTTTTCTAAGAAAAAGGTTAAAATGCTGTTGTCTGAAGAGCTTTTTTATTATGATGTAATTATTTATCAGAGTGAAAGAAAGGGGAAACTGCATTGGGAAGTCTTTCATTGTTTTCTACACCCGAACCATAAACATAACATTAGCTTTGTGTTGAAGGTTCAGTGCTTTTCAACAGGAATAAGATATATTATCTGAATAACAAAGCAGCAATGATAAGATAATGTCAAGATAATGGATAATGACAGGAAAATAATATTGAAATGTAATGAAATGGTCTCCTTGAATACCTCTAGCAGTTAGATTTACGAATTGAATGAGGTTTTAAAACAAAACAAAAGAAAAAATATTACTCCTGACCTGATTCCCTTAGAGACTTTTCCAGTGTGCTAAGCCAGGAAAACTGTGTTTGTATATAGGTTTTTATATTACAGTACCTTTAATACTGCATCTAAGGTTGCAATATATTAAACAGGCACTACTGCCTCTGGTAGTTATGCATGTGTACTGGTCAGTTAGCATGTATTTTCTTCTGTGCTTCCCTGCAAGAAGATAATGAGAAGAGATCCCCCAAGCAACATTTTTAGTGAAAACCTGGGGAAATGAACATAACAGATATGCAGGACACTTCTTTTTTGTCTAGTATGTCTCCTGTTACACCTGCATTACCTTTACCAATCACTGTGAAATATAAGTCATCAATGTTATAATGAAATCCAAAATGATTTATTATAAGTAGTAAGGGAGAGATTATGAGAAGTCTAAAGAACATATAATCCACAGTCAAAATTTTTACAGTTATTCATGTGTCTCCTATGTCATATGTTTTATCTAGAGAACTATTAGTACAAAATGATTGAAGATGTCTGTCAAGAAAGAATTGACTTGTGTAGTAAGGGACAGATCAACATAAGACTGAAGGCTGTAGGAAGGTAAGTTCTCCTATTAGATACACAGGTGTAAAAACAAAGAAATAGGGGCTGAAGCATGTAGGATGAAGTAGAATTATTGCTTTCCAAGCCAAAGCTTTCTTAGAAAATGAGGATCCAGCAGGTACAACATCAACTTGTTCAGGTAAAGCTGATACTTGCAAAAGAAGACTGGGGAGAAAGAGAGAGATCAATTAATTGCTTGAAATTTGATTTGTCTCATATAAATAAAGGTTCTCCATCTTTATTGTAAAGCTAACAATCTTTTTCTGCCCAAGGGATACCAATAAAAGCTTATAAACAAAAATTAATTTGAAATGCAAATCAATGCAATGTTTGCATGTACAGTATCTTTGAAAAATTGTGAAATATCAGGTTTTTGAGGAAGACTACATTAGAATTTAATAAAAGCCTCCAACTTCTTTTTCTCCTGACACTGAGGAGTCATATTGTTATATCCCGGTTTGCTGTTCTGTACACAAGAATGACATCAGGCAGATGGGGCAAGAAGAACTATAATTGTGATCACGTTATTATTGGAAACAACGTGGTGGTGGTGCCACATAAGTAGCATTACTGGTTTTGTTTAGATGACTTTCTGGAGGTCTCCAAAGATGCTTGGATCAGTTATACCTCAGATCTTTCATCTAGCTGCATTACCTCAGTACTTGTGAGTTATTCCAAAAGACTTAGGCAGTGAACAGTGGATATTTTTGATATTCATTTTTGATAAAGATATTTTTGAGTGATTTACAATAGTGTCTGTTGAAACTAGTAACAATGTTAATCTAAAATATGAAGAAAATAGTCCACTATGATCTCATAGTGTTAAGTCTACTTAATCATTAGATAGGAAGCTTACATTACGCTTTGCATAAGGGTAAGGGTGCCTTAAATTGGGTTCAAAAGCATATTTCAAAAGGGAATGAGGTTCACAAAATTCAGTTTTGGTTCATGTCTCCTCTGTAATTCATTAGAACAATTTGTATAACACCTTATTGCTAGATATTACTGCTGGGACTGTAATCAAAAGAACTGTGACCCACAGATTGCAAGTAATAAACTGTGTATACATGGATAGGTAAATGGCTCATATGGGATATTTAGAAACAAGTAGTTGATTTGCTGTTTAAGTTATTTTTTTCCCTGTGCAGAGGGGAATTTAGGATAGATCCTCTTTAATAACAGTAAATCTTTTTCTCTCTGTGATGTTGTTATACAACTACTTGAGGTTATGTCTGATAACCACAAAATGGAAACCTCAGAAGTGAGGAAGACATACCACTCTAAGTTGGGAAATCCATTTTGATAACACAAATTATGCACATTTTGCTGCTGAAAATGTTTAGAAAATCTTAAACTAGCCCTTGTTATGAACGTTATTAGTTGACTACCAGCTCACCAACTTTCTGACAAAGGTGAACTTTATGGTGGGAGTTGAGTGTAGAAGAGGAATTCCTTTG
This sequence comes from Neopelma chrysocephalum, assembly GCF_003984885.1. Classification (NCBI taxonomy): domain Eukaryota; kingdom Metazoa; phylum Chordata; class Aves; order Passeriformes; family Pipridae; genus Neopelma; species Neopelma chrysocephalum. The sequence goes on from NW_020897689.1 coordinate 25,503,626, forward strand.
TTTCAATTAACACTGAGAAAGCAGTAAGAGAGCAAGCAGCATATGCGAAAGCACAGAATAACCATCTGAATGCTGTGTAGAGAGCTTTTTAATCTGTGGAATAGAGATAAACAATTTAACTTGAGCTGTATGCAGGCATAGTTATGAGTATTTGCCACTCTATGCCTCTAAAATCACAAATTGTTCACATAGCATGAGAAAAAAAGCCAGTGATACTGAAGTCAAGGGCCAATTCACAGCTGATTTAAAGTGCTTAAAGAAATTGTAAGGATTAAACTAACTGATGATCTGATGACCCACAGTGGTTGATGCTTCACTATTAACTTCAGTTTTTAAGGGAAAATACTGTTTTTTACCCTTCCTTCTTCCTTTTTCTCACCACCCACCATCTTCTCCCAATCACTTGTTTGCCAAGCCCATTGTATTTGATAATTTAGTTGGCTATTTCTTGAGGATTGAGAGTAAGAAAGATTCTCAGTGCTTGCTCTGAGGTTGTAGTTTGCACTACACTCATGCAAGAGTCCACACACGCTCCTCTCTGTTTACAAACCACATGAAAAATTATAATCAGGCTGCATACCTTGCCAGGTCAGAGAGAATCCACTCACTGTTCAAAGATTTTTGTCCATTAAATAAGAAGTGAGATCAGACCCCAATCTTAATAAATATGTACATTTAACAAACAAACAAACTAACCAGACCATGAAACAAAAAAGAATAGAAAAGAGAAAGCTGCAAGGACATAAAACAAAAGGGTTTTTTTCTACATTTGACTCAACAACAAGGATTCTCTGCTTCACTTTAGAGTTAGGTGTTGAGAGGACTTAGTTTTTTAAAATACCAGAATCATGCAGCAGTTAAATTTTGACCTTTAATATAACTTTGTCATTAAAATTGTGGTCCATCAAACATTGTAATATATAGGCCTGTGGGGCAGGAGTTATATTTTCACTGTTCTACCATTTCAGCAAAAATCCTGTCAGGAACACACACAAATTCATGTTTGAAACAAACTTTAAGTAAGAACTGAACAAATATGTCTCATCAACACATTCTTTAAATACAACACATATTGCATTTATTTATATTGCTTCAGCTGAACATTCAGCACAAGAGTCTGTGTTTTTATCTATGGTGTGCCCGCTCCTTCGAATAATTGGATTATGTTCCTTGAGTCACAGGAACATAGATCTTGTCAAAGTGGATTACATCCCTGATCCATCTAATCCACCATCCTTTTTCAGAGTGGCCAGTGCCAGATGCTACAGGGCATCGCACAGCAACCTCATGCAAGACAGATGCGGTACAGTCTGGCACCATGCAGGTCTCCTTTTAACTCTTAATGAGTGATTTTTTTTGGGTAACATCAATCTTTTTTAATGCCGTGGGAACAAAGCTATGACAGTGGAAGAAAAAGTGTTGGTAAGTTTTGAAATAATTTTGCCCACAAAGGGTAAAAGAATAAGAGAAAGGAAAGAAGGAGAAAACAGACACTTGAACATCTCAATGTACCTTTCATTCAGATGTTTTGGGAAAAAAGTACTTTTGACTGTTACCCTCCCTGTCTCTGCTGAATCTTTCAAGGGTTTACCTAAAAGAGTGTTCTCAAACATGACTGCTAGAGACCAAGCAGAAATGCATGCAGTTGATTAAAAGCATTGATGGAGATTTTTATTCCATCTCAAGATATTTGTGGACAAAATGTTTATTATATATTAACCCAAAGGAAAAATGGAGAGTTGGTAAACAAGTGGTAAGAGGGTGAAAAGTATATACAAAATAAGTGCAATCAGGAAGACATTTTTGTGAATGGAGAAGCTACATTTCCTTTTGAAGTCTGATCTGGAGCTTTTAATAAAATGTCCAGATGGTTTTTATGAAGATTTCATATGACACATTTTATAGCATAGCTATCTCATAAAAGCTGAAAAAGACAAAGACTGGACAATTTCATTGCACCCATGGCACTAAAACGAATTTTTTTTTCATATAAACCTGTCGATCAAAACTTACTCCTCTTTGTGAGGGTATCTTTGTCTGCCTCAGCTTAATGCTACTTTTCAATGGGCTTTACAGATCTCCGAAGATGTATGTAATGTGATTTTACAGATACCACTTCTTTTATTGGTTTTATTTGCTGTACTTTGTCTCACGGCTTTTCATCCCCTTCCCTCAGGCCACATGTAGTAGGTGGAGAAGGATTACTCAAACGCATTTAAACCTGGAATTGTTCATCTTGCTGCTCATGTTAGCTGCTTTCAAAGTACTTGACTTCTTTAGTCAAGCCAGTAAAAACCCCCTTCCTCTTTCAAAAGCAATGTAGAAGTTAGTGAAATTATGCTGATTTACACCACCTGTCCCAAACAGTCCTTTTAGTACTACTTTACTATTTCCTTACAGAGTACCTTTTTCTTTTGTTTGGAAAGACATTCTCAGATATTTTTATAATGCAGATAAAAATATCATAAATATTAAATGTATAACCGTCTCACTGTGAAATGCTTGATGGCAAATCTCATTCCCTTCTCTTTATGTAGAAATGGATATGAGAATGCAAATGAAACTGCAGGTGTTACTAAGTTCCATCCAACAATGATGAAAAAAGTTCGACTCATGAATAAGCCATTTGGGCTTTAATGTATACAGTTGCTACTCATTAAAATTAGGCATCTAATTTTTTCATACTTACTTCTTTATACATATAGTGGAGGACATCAACAAGTATAGTCAAGGGCAAAGAGAAATGAGTAAATTCACATTTGAATAACAGATTTTGCCTCCTTCTAGCTGAAACATCAAAGAGACAATTTTACCTGTTTTTAAAATTTCCCTCCATATCAACTGGAAAATCTAAACATGAAAACATATTGCCAAATGTTCTCACTTTCTATCAAAATTCAGAGAGTTTAGATAAAGTTGATCACAGTGTAGAAAGATGAAATAATGAGTCAGACTAGGAAGTCAGTAGTCAGAAAGTGTCCTAAGGAGTTAGTAAGTGTTCTATATTTTAAGTGTTATGCCACATGCAGGAAGAAGAATGAAAAAGAAAGTGACGGTAATGACAACTGACAGGAAGGCACCGGATGGTACCAGTCACTCACATAGCATTGTTGTAGGAGGTAGGTAGGCTTGTAAGAAAGTGCCCAGCCCAGAGGCAGAGCATATAAATTCACCTCCTGCTGCTTTTTAGCTGGATGGCCTGTTGATATTTCAGGTTTTCTTCATTTGGTCTGTATGAAGATTGTTGAGTCTATCGCAGGAAAAGAAAACGGTACCCAGCAAACAAGATGTAAACAGAATGGAATGAGCCTTAGCAAGCAGTCATATTTTTCAAGAAGTGCTTGTTAAACCTCTCTATTCCTCTTTGAAGTCTTCAAGAAAATCTGCTATGAGCCCTATGGAGCCACTTAACTAGTTCTGTGAGAATCACTATCAAGATGCAAGGCTAAATTTACTGTACATCTTAATCTATTGATTTATTATGACTATTTTTTTGGGCAGCTATCTTGAACAAAGTTGCTAAAATAATTCCACAGGCTCTCAGTGCTTTATTACACATATGCTTCCTAGAGTATCAAAATCCACTTAAAAAAACCAATGTTGCTTAATTTTAAAATAGACATTACAGCAAAAGAAAATGCAACATGAGAATGAGAAAATTTCCAAGACAGGAGGTGAGGAATCCTCATGGGATTATTGCAAAGCCTTTTAGATTTGGAGATGTGCTGGGTGTCTATTAGCAGCCCTAGCCACAGGCTGTGCAGAAGCTGCATATCACTCACCCACAAGAATCTGTGTTCTAAACAGCTCACCTCAAGTTTAATGGCCAGTAAAACCTTTTTAGGGTATTATTTTTTTCCTCCTAATTTTTTTTCTTTTATTTGGTTTTTATCTATTCTCATCTGAGATTTTTGCAGTCATACCATGGCTGAGTGCAGCACATACTGTTTTCTCATTTTTTTTGTTTAATACGATCAAATCTGGACACAGCTATATATGTTTTGATTTCAAAGGTTCAGACCCAGTAGAGCAGTAACATCAGCTTGAAAACCTTAAGTGGCCACTGTAAGCATAGCTCTCTTGTGAACACCGTTGCCTGTTGCTGCACTGAATGTACGAAAACCCTATTATTTCCCAGGGTAAGACACAATAGCAACATTCTGGTCTCTAAACTGTGTAATCCAAGAGTAATAACTTAAATTGTTTTAGTTTATTGAACATGCCAAAATTTGTGCAACCTGGAGGCCAAAATGTACAGTTTAAAGGAACAAAAATGATGAAAGTATGAAACAAGGATGAACCAAATGCTTGAAAGGAGGTCTTCTTCATTTGAGGAAAAACAATTTTCATGAGGGAAAACAATCTTCTATAAACAAGAGTCAATAAATTGGCTGAGAGAGCTGGTGGACGATAAAGAACAGCTTACAGTGGATAGGCCTTTTATGTTCTGGCATATTCCCCTTGCTCGATATATTCCCTGAACAAAAATCTCTCATATTTTGCAGAAAGAAGTGAGTTGCTTCCTTGGAACCATCAACTAGTGTTTAGTGTAGTTGCATCCTTTTGTGAACCAGCACACTTCAGATGCCTGTACTCAGAAATGGAAGGTCCCTGTCAGCTCTGCAATCAAATATTCCTAAAGTTCAGAACATATGGTCTGATTATTCGAATGTAATTAACTGTTCATCTCAAAAAGGAAAAAACTCACACAACTTTTATATCAGGAGAATATTCAAACTGCTATACATTATTCTGGTTTCTTGTAAGTCACTAAAGAATAATGATAATTTCTGCAGCAGGTAGACTTGTTTATCGTGTAAATAATTTGTTCTCATAAATTTAATCCATATTCTAAAGGAGTAAATAGATTGGTTCCCACTAACCTAAATCCCAAACTCTTTATGAGACTTCAGGCATTCTTTAGGCAGCCTAGGTACTGACCAGCTCCCTTTTTATGTTTCTTTATGGTTTGACACAAGTGGTTCAGGCCTATCACCAGAAACACCTGGATTTGTTTGTTAATAAGGCAGAGAAAGTTGGGCAAAACTTAATCTGTCTGAATAGGGCTCAGAGTGTGCATATTCGTGTACATTTGAGATAAAAATTAAAAGAGAAAAAATTAAGATTCTTTTAAAAAAACATTACAATCATCTCCATGAAGTGAGAGAGAAGGGAAAGGCTCTTTGGATAGCAGCTGTCCTGAAATAGCTTTCAATATAAGCTGTTGTAACTAAAGATATTATATCTACATAAATCTTTATTTTTACAGGGACATGATTGCTTCACACATTGATTTGTCACTGCAACATGACAGCCTTTCCCTATTTGAGCATTCCCCAGTAAATCTTTATTCACAACAACAACTGAAGCATGACTCCAGATATTATACTAGACAGCACAAAATGAAAACAGTTTCCCACAAAAGCATCAAACTCATGTACTAAATATATATAAAACCTCCAGATACTAAATGGCAGGATTTGACACAGTCACAAAGCTAACAGATTCCGACAAAGAAAGAATAATATATGTTGCTACGCTTTTTCTCTGCTCTGATTTATAAAGAGACAGCATGGTTCAAAGATGGAAATAATAGTAATAAAACAAGCATCTTAATTTTTGATTGAACAGATTGTGTTCCAAAATATGGACAATAATTTTATCTCCCTTACCTGTGACATTTTTATTACTGCAATTTAAAACAAAACAATCTTTGTTTAGGTCACCAAAAATTTTTACTTTCATTTCTCACTGTATGTTTGTTCCTTTAATTTTGACAGTGAATGATGGATATTTTCCCATTAGATAGTGTATTCCAGCTTAACATTCAGAGTCCAAATGTGTCCTGCATTCACAACAGTCTGTATTCAGATGGATTCCTATTCTGACTCAACTACCTTTGGAGCTGCAGACTCCATGGATTTAGAGGCTTGGCCACCAAGTTAAGCAGTCCAGATGCTTAACCCTACATTTTTACTGTCACTTGCTCAAATTGCCTTAGTTTAAAATAAATTCCCACTTTTCTTGGCCTTTTATCTTAGTGGTCTGTACAGAACAAAGCTGATAGCACCCTACTTCTTGCAATTTGAGAAGAGCCATGCTGGAAACAGAAAAGTCCCTAACTGCAGGTTATAGAGGTCAGGAATGAGATGCCAAAGGAGGAAAACTAACCAAAATCCATGGACAACGCTCTCCTATGCTGCAATGTGATGCTCCTCAGAAGTCTGCAGAGCTAACCCACCCTGACACTTGGCTGAATTTCTGTGCTAAGCCAGTGCTTCTGTAGATTTGTCATCCATGGTCCCTCAAAATCCTTTGAATCATAAACAGACATAAAAGTGGTTCACTTTTATAGCAGGGAGGAAAATCCTGGGTTATACAGGCAAGCTATATGCAATGATAGAGCTCTTCATCTTTTGTTAGTCATTCTGATGGTGGCTAAAATGCATAGTGGGTAAAATTGCAGAAAATCTGTTAGTTCTGCAATCAAAATATGAATACATATGCAGTTAGGTGATTTTGAGAATCTGCTTTTAGACAGACTTATTTGACCTGAAAGGAAATTATTAGTTTATTTATTATGGTATCAATTCCAACATTCCAATGGAAAACAGATATTTTGCTACAAAAAGCTGAAATGTCATTTGAATATGTTGATTTTTCAGAAGTTGAATTTTTCCTTTCCATTTTTTCCTCTCCTCTTTTTTCTTTTTTTCTTTTTTCTTCCTTTCCTTTCCTTTCCTTTCCTTTCCTTTCCTTTCCTTTCCTTTCCTTTCCTTTCCTTTC